>NW_012149830.1:1538308-1540209 GCF_000956105.1 Propithecus coquereli
TAAAATATTAACAAATGTAGCTGGGTGTGTGGTGGCATCTGTAATCCTGGGAAGATTGCTTGAGCCCAGGGGTTTAAGACCAGCCTGGGCAAGATAGACCTTGTCTCTAACAAAATTAAAAATAAATTTTAAAAAATGTTTTTTAATTACAAATGGAAGTTTTAAAACTTTCCATTTATAATCATACCACCTATCACAGCAACTACTTAGAGTTCTCCCTTCCATTTAGTCTTTATTTAGATGTGCACATGTGGTAGTTTCATTAATGAAAAGCAGTTATATATAGTTTTGTTAACTTTTTGATTAAATTTATTTTAGAGATACTTTTCTTTGTTTCTAATGAATCATTTTTAATCACTTTAAACTGATCATTTTATTTATATATAGAGGCTTTATAGGGTAGCTAGTGGTCATGGGCATTTACTCTGAGTCTTGACTCTACCACTTAATAATTAATGTCATTGTGGGCAAGTTACCTTTTTGTGCTTCTCTTTCCTTATCTGTTAAATAAAGATAATTAATAAATGCTTACCTTATAGGGTTTGGGGGAAGATTAAATGAATTAGTACATAGAAACTGCTTAAAACAGTTCTGGCCAGATACCACAGGGGCACTCAGTGTTAGCCGTGTTTCAGCCCCATTAGCAAGTTGGCCTCCTTTGGACTCCTTACTTCATCGTCTATCATAAATAATGTTCTTCATTTTTATACATAAAGCTTTTCATCATAAATTATTTCCTTGGATATTCTATGGAATGAAAGAACTGTTCGTACCCCACTTCCATGCTTTTTCGGTCTTCAGTAGTAGTAAAGCTGGGCTCAAGCGATCCTTCTTGCCTCAGCATCCCAAGTAGCTGGGACTACAGGCAACACTCAGCTAAGTTTTCTATTTTTTATAGAGATAGGGTCTTCCTCTTGCTCTTGCTCAGGCTGGTCTTGAACTCCTGGCCTCAAGTGATCCTCCCACCTCAGCTTCCCAAAGTGCTAGGATTACAGATGTGAGCCACCGTGCCTGGCCAAAGCTTAGGTTATTTCTAAATGACAACTGTGATAGAATGACTTTGCAAGCCACTGAAGGGAGAACATAAAGTGCTTTGGAATTTTGTGACTATCTTGGGTGAAGTGCTTGATATGTTTGAGGCTTAATTTTCTCATTTGTTGGGGAGGTGGATTAAAAATACCTATGTCAGGCCGGGCATGTGATGGCTTATGCCTGTAATTCTAGCACTCTGGGAGACCGAGATGAGAGGATCACTTGAGGCCAGGAGTTCAAGACCAGCCTGAGCAAGAGCATGACCCCGTCTCTACAAAAAAATAGAAAACTTAACTGGGTGTGGTGGCACATGCCTGCGGTCTCAGCTTCTGAGAAGGCTGAGGCAGGAGGATTGGAGTTTGGAGTAACAGTGAGCTATTACGATGCTATTGTACTATAGCCAGGAGGAGAAAATGAGACTCTGTTTCTAAATAAATGTCATAATATTCTTCAGTGTGAAATAATGTACACCTAACATATGTAATAATAAAATGCCTGGCAGGTAGATGGTAGCTAATGTTACAGTTACTAGTAACAAAACTTTAACATTGTATTATATTAAATAATTTCTCATGTGCATTTGGTAAATACAGGTTTGTTCCTTTTAAAGCCATTCAGTTATATCATCAACATTTGAACTATAAATAATTTAGGAAAAATTATAGAGGATATATGTTCAGAACAGTTAATGACAGTATTTTTTTTTTTCTTTTTTGAGACAGAGTCTTGCTCTGTTGCCCGGGCTAGAGTGCCATGGTGTCAGCCTAACTCACAGCAACCTCAAACTCCTGGGCTCAAGCGATCCTTCTGCCTCAGCCTCCCAAGTAGCTGGGACTACAGGCATGTGCCACCATGCCTGGCTAATTTTT
>NW_012149830.1:1540604-1544316 GCF_000956105.1 Propithecus coquereli
CATAGGACAGGAACAGCAGTTCATGAAAGAAGAAACAGTAGTTAGCCAATGATAACAAGCGTTTTGACCATAATTACTAATAGTAGAAGAAATGCAAATTAAAATTACAATACATATCAAACTGCCAAGATATTTTACTTATTAAACAAGAATGTCCAGTTGCGATAAGAGTTTGATGAAGCAGGTGTTCTTATTACATTTGATACTTCTTATGGGAGAGCAATTTAGCAGAGTATACGAAGGGCTTAAAAAGTTTATACTCTTTTGGCCAGGCATAGTGGTTCATGCCTGTAATCCTAGCACTCTGGGAGGCCAAAGCAGGAGGATCCCTTGAGGTCAGGAGTTCAGGAACCAGCCTGAGCAAGAGTGAGACCCTGTCTCTACTAAAAATGGAAAAAATTAGCCGGGCGTGGTGGTGCACACCTGTAATTCCAGCTACTTGGGAGGGTGAGGTGGGAGGGTGAGGCAGGAGGATCACTGGAGCCCAGGAGTTTGAGGTTGCTGTGAGCTAGGCTGATGCCACGGCACTCTAGCCCAGGCAAGAGTGAGACTGTGTCTCAAAAAAAAGTTCATACTTTTTGACCCACTAACTTTTTTTCACCATTACTGTCTGACCTAAGTATTACAAAATGAGGACAGATTTTTTTCAATATTTAAGGATGTTCACCATAATGTTTTTTATAATAATGAAAATGTTTAGCCAACAATAGGAATTCCTTTAAAAGTAATGCAATGTTTGCTAAGTTTTAATGGCATGGAGAAATACTTATGGTAAGAAGCAGAGGGAAAATGGGATAATGAAATATACGTGTACAGTCACCATGCTTAAAAAATAGCATAGAAAAAAAGGAAAAACCATGCTATTGGTAGGGTAATTTATATTTTTATTGCCTTTATATCAGTATATTATAGTTTTTTTATCATGAGCATTTATTTTATAATCAGACAAAAGGTAAATGACTAAAGAGAAAATAAAATTCTTATGACTCATTTGAAATTTTTGAACTAACACTAAAATGCCCCATTTGCTCACTATTTATGAAGAGACAATGGTTCATTTCCTGGATATATTTATTTTAAAGAAAATGCTTTAATGTTCGTTAATGAACGCATGGAAAGAAACTGAAACTTTGGAATGAATTTCAAGATCATACCTTATTTATTTTCAGTATGTAAAATAAAAATATGAACTTTTGGTGTTGAAATTAAACATTTAGATACCAAAATGAGATGGATGTTACAAGAAAACTGCGGATCAGTACCACTCATGAACATAGATGCAATATCATTAACAAATCAAAAGCAAATTGAATTTAGCAATTCATAGAAAGGATAATTAATACATCATAACCAAGTAGGATTTATTTCAGAATGCAAGATTAGTTTCACATTCAAAAACCAATTAGTATAATAGATCATATCAACAGCAAAAAAATTGGTTCAGAAAAAAACATAGGACAAAATAAATCCCAATATCCATTCATGGCAAAAATTCTCAAGCTAGGAATAGGAGGGGGCTTCCTTCACCTGATCACCTGATCAAAGGTGAAGGTATGTGAAGAACCTATAGTAGGTATAATACTTAATGGTGAAAAACTAAATGCTTTCACCCTCAGTCTTAGATGGAAGATCCATGTGGCCTTCTAGATCCTTAAGTGTGGCCTTTTGACTGAATTCAAATTTTAATAAAGGGATTTCCTCTTCAAAGTTTGGATTCCATCCAGGGACCTCACTTGGGGATCTGGAGGGCCACGTGTGGCCTTGAGGCTGCAGGTTCCCCATCCCTGCCCTAAGATCAGGAACCAAGGCCAGGATGTCCAGTCTCATCGCTTATATTCTTCATTGTACCTGGCCAGCACGGTAAGGAAGGAAAAAAGCCAAAAGGCATACAAATTGGAAAGGAAGAATTGAAACTGTCTTTATTTGCAGACAACATGATCATGATCTTTTCTGTAGAAAATCCCAAAGAATCTACCACAAAAAGCTACTAGAACTATGACTGAATTTAACAGAATCACAGGATACAAGGTCAATATGCAAAAAGTAGCTGTACTTCTATAAACTACCAATGAATAATTGAAAGTTGAAATTTAAAAATACCACTTACAGTAGCATCAAAAAAACTGGAGCTAGGCGTGGTCCCAGCTACTCAGGAGATTTAGGCAGGTGTTCTGGGCTGTAGTACACTATGCCAATCAGGTTTCCACAGTAAGTTCACATCAATGTGGTGACCCTCTGGGAGTAGGGAACCACTGGATTTTCTAAGGAGGGGTGAACAGGCACAAGTCAGAAATAGAGCAGGGATTTCAAAAAACTCCTTCGCTGATCAGTAGTGGTATTGCACCTGTGAATAGCCAGCCTGTACAACATAGTGAGAACCTGTGTCTTTTAAAATTAAAACAAAAACAAAAAAAACCTGAAATACTTAAGGATAAATAGAACATACACAGAATTCAACACATAGGAATCACTTCCATGTAGAAGTACTTGAACATTTAAATGGTAAAAAAATTTTGTTTATATTAGGAAAAGTATGTAAGTTTTTTCTATAAAAGAAATGTTTCTAGAAGATAGTTTGTTGTTAAAGTGCATTTTTGTGTAGTTGTGATCACATATGCAAGTTTCTGTTCTCTTTTAACGTAACATGATTAGTATAATATGTCATAAATTCCCTGTAGATGCAAATTTTCTATTTAAGCATTTTCCTGATGTTGGATGTTTAGATTGTTTTCAACATGAATTTTCTAAGTTTTTCCCTAAGTTGGTTGATACATAGTCCACCACAGATAAATTTGTGCTTACTGTGGGAAGAATGGAATCAACTGTTTGCTTGTAGAGCATGGAATTGATGTTGGTTAAAGATTGAACTTCAAGAAATGTGACTTTTATTTCGTTTTTAAAAATCAAAATGGCATATGCTTTTGTTTATTTGCTATTCATGAACATCTTATGAAATCTTTTCTTGGCCCCTTAGATGTCTGAGTTCTGCTAGTCTAATAGAATTGAGTACTCCTCTGTTGTCCCCTAATACTCAGTATGTACATATCTGTCATAGTCTCCACAAACTTTTTTTTTCTTCTTTTTACACTTCTTATTTACATGTCTCTTGCCTGCTATCAGACTGGGAAGGGACTTTGTCTTGTGACTTTATATACCTAATCACTAGCATAGTTAAGTATGGTACCTAATATGTAATAAATGTGGTAGTAGAGATCTATTTTAATAATTGCAATATCAGTTTTCTTTATAGAAAAGCCAATTTATACTTGAAGATGTGATTATTTCTGAGACAGTCATCCTTTGTTACTTGTTCAGCTAATTAGTAAGGTACGAGACTGGCCTGCTTGAGTGCAAATGTGAGACAAGAAAGGAGTGATGGTGTTAACCAGTTTTCTGCTCACTTGACAGGTGTGGGATTATGAGACTGGAGATTTTGAACGAACTCTTAAGGGGCATACAGACTCTGTACAGGACATTTCATTTGATCACAGCGGCAAGCTTCTGGCTTCCTGTTCTGCAGATATGACCATAAAACTATGGGATTTTCAGGGCTTTGAATGCATCAGAACCATGCACGGTAAGGGGTAGAGGATAGTACTTTAACGGTGATTTCTAACATGGTATTTTAGAGAGAATATTGTTTTCTAACAGTGTGCAGGTTTCCTTATTCAACTCTTAATTGTCTGTATCTGTGGAGGAACGTATAATGTAG
>NW_012149830.1:1547752-1549958 GCF_000956105.1 Propithecus coquereli
CTCTTGCTCAGGCTGGTCTCGAACTCCTGACCTTGAGCGATCCTCCCGCCTTGGCCTCCCAGAGTGCTAGGATTACAGGTGTAAGCCACCGCACCCGGCCTCTTCATGATTCTTAATGTGTGCTCTTTGTGATTTCAGTCTTTATGATGGTATTCACCTTAAAAATAAATACTTGGCCAGGCATGGTAGTGCGCCTGTAGGCCCAGCTACTCAGGAGGCTGAGGCGGGAGGATCACTTGATCCCAAGAGTTCAAGTCCAGCCTGGGCAACAAAGGAAGACTTAGTCTCTAATAAATGAATGAGAATGTTATTTCTGAGAATGGGCCAAAAGTGACCACATTTCTTTTTGTAGAAGCATTCCTGACATGAGCTTTTGTTTTGTTTTCTTTTGCTTTGAGGTGGAGTCTTGCTCTGTCACCTGGGCTAGAGTGCTGTTGCATCATCAGCCTAGCTCACAGCAACCTCAACTCCTAGGGTCAAGGGATTCTCCTGCCTCAGCCTCCCAGAGTGCTAGGATTACAGGCGTGAGCCATCACGCCTGGCCCTATCATGGGCTTTTTAAAACTATATTTTAATAAACAAAGGAAGCAGTCCCTCCCACGCCTACCCCCCCACCCAATCTCAATTATTTTTCTAAATGAAGCTTCTGTTGTGATCTTTTTATTTTGATTGGCATATTACATTTTCAAATTCTTTGTACTTCCCTCTAGTGGTTGTTACTTACCATGTCATAAATTTGATTATGGCTGGACTTTATAAAAGCTGAATTAAATAGTTTTAAAATCCTTCTTGATTATAGAAGTCTCGAGTAAATTTATCATCTGTTGGTGTTATAGAGACTGATTCTTAACCTCAGTGAAGTTTTTTTATTCTTTTATTTTCTGGGTCCTCCCTGTGTAGCCTAGGTATGATATCAAAAAACTTGTATTACATTTCAATAGAGAGAAACAAATTATGTTTTTATAAATTGGAAATATAGATCATTTTTACTACATAGAAGCAATTTAAAATCCTTACCTGACTTCTTGCATGGGAAACTTAATTTTTATATGTTTTTTGTAGACTAAAAAAAGTGGCAAGCCGGGGCCATTCTTGCTGTCTGGATCCAGAGACAAGACTATTAAGATGTGGGATGTCAGTACTGGCATGTGCCTTATGACCCTCGTAAGTTTGTGTAATCTCACTGCTGCTTTTGCATCTTCACTGTGTTTATACCTTTTTGGATTAGATGCTTTGTGATATTTTATTAAATAATCTGAATTACTCTGGCCTTTAAAATACTTCAGAAAGGTGTTTTTCCTTAAACTTTTATAATTCCATTGTTATAGTGATATGAAAGTTATTTCTGTAGAATATTGTGTTATATAAAGAATCTACAAAGCCAGTCAGTGCTGCAAGGAGACACCATATCTTTAAAAATTGTATAATATCTCCTATGGAGAGGAAACAGTATTCTTACAGACTCATTCATTTTTTAAGCTGTTTCTCTCTTTTATTGTATTTATATTAATCCTTTTAACTGTTATTTCTTTGTAGTCTAGTTTCTTTGGTTTATTTTACTATTCTGAAGTTAATGGTTCTAGCTTTATGATTTAGAAATTGTTATTTCATTTTAGGAGCATCTAGATTTCTCTATGAGGCTATATAAATATTAGTAAGGGATTGTGGACATTCTTGTGTGTCTAAAGGAGTTCTGAGGGGATCTGTGGGTAATCAGTAGAAGTTTTTATAATTTGGCGTCCATGTTTGTTTAGATATTCTTCAAGTGCTGACCATACCTTGAAGTGATCGTCTCTCTGTAGAATATGACAGACAACATATGGGAACATCATCAGGAATTGATTACAAAATTAAACTCTCCTCTAGTAGTATCTGAGCTGAGTTCAGTCATACTATGTTGCTGTTAGAAAAGATGATATACGTTTAAAAATCAAAAAGCATACTCTCCCCTTCTGTAACAGCGCAGGTCACCGTGAATTTCCCCAGGGGGTTTCTGGCTTCTGTTTTTCAGCTGAAGAGGGTACTTTTTTCCTGCTTTGCCTTGGTATGGCCACAAGAGATACGATTTGATTTTTTGTTGAGGCTTCTGCCTCCAGTGATTGCTGACTTTTATACATCACTATAATAGACCACAATATTTTAAACAAGGGCAAAGGCTGAGTAAACCAAAGCAAAAGATATGTCACTTTATTGTGCCCTTTTTTTT
>NW_012149830.1:1550008-1551463 GCF_000956105.1 Propithecus coquereli
TGTATTTAGAACTTGGTGTACGATATTTGAAATCCCATGGTAAACTGAGGTTTAATTGCTCTTCGTGGTGTATCACTTAATATATTGCTGTGTTATGTGTTTTAGGCCATGACCACAATGTTTCTTCAGTAGCCATCATGCCCAATGGAGATCATATAGTGTCTGCCTCAAGGGATAAAACTATAAAAATGTGGGAAGTGCAAACTGGGTAAGTAGGTTTAGTTGAAAAGGCATCAGCTAAAGACATATTTTAAAAAAAACAAAATTGTGTTCTGAGTGTTTCGATAATTTTGGCTTTAACCTAGAATGATCAGCATGACCCTTGTATTTTATTCTTAAAAACTAAGTTTGATCTCTAAATGTCTTCCCAAAAAGGAACACCAGAGACATTATAAGAGAGACTCTATGTCTTTGAGAACCATTTCTATGTAATGGCTTATTTTCTCTGTGGTCTTTTAGGTGATCTCTCTGTGGGTTTAAATTAACATTTGTGCTAGTATGCCCCTGTTAGAACTCAGTTTGATGGTACTTAGAATTACACCTGACTGTTGTAGTAAAACCTTAACCTACATTTTATTCAGATTAGTAGAGCATAGCTTTTCGTCAGCATGGTTAGAAATATTTTTGTTAGGCTTATTGTATGTGTTGAATAGTTTTGAAAGATTTTATTTCTTAAATATAGCTTACCTTCTAGATTTGTTGATTTGATTAGCTCCTTAATGATAGTCTATCAGCTTATTTTAACTGATATTTGACTTTCTGGCCTATCCACTGTCCCCATCTTTTATTAACCTGGATGCTACATTTATTTTGTTGACTTGCGTCTGATTTCATCCCAGTACATAGCTATTGTTTTTATCACTTCTGGGAAGTGTCCTGATGATTATCATTCACAATGTAAATTATTACTTACATTGACAGCTACTGTGTGAAGACATTCACAGGACATAGAGAATGGGTACGTATGGTACGGCCAAATCAGGATGGCACTCTGATAGCCAGCTGTTCCAATGACCAGACTGTGCGTGTATGGGTCGTAGCAACAAAGGAATGCAAGGCTGAGCTCCGAGAACATGAGCATGTGGTAGAATGCATTTCCTGGGCTCCAGAAAGCTCATATTCTTCCATCTCTGAAGCAACAGGATCTGAGGTACTGTGTGATTTATGTGCCATTTCATGGTTTTATTGCTAATATTTTAGAGCCTTAGATAACTTTTCTTATTCTCAATTTCAGGGTTGTTAAGGCATTTAAAATCTGCATCCCAGAATTCTGAATCTTGAAACTACTCTTTCCAATTTGCAGATGTATTTATGTTTTTTAGCCAGTGATTATTATTGCTGCCAACCAACCCTTGATTTGATGTATAATGGGGAGTCTCCTGAAGAGTAAAAGTGGTTACTGAAATTTATCAGAGATGTCATTGTTACGAGTATACCAATGTAAAATCAGACTTA
>NW_012149830.1:1554178-1575729 GCF_000956105.1 Propithecus coquereli
TATTCTTTTTACAAAAGTAATATATAATCTTTTCCATTGCAGAAAAATTTAGAAATATATGGAAAAGCTAAAGGAAGAAAATGAAAATCACCCTCAGATCACTCTGCCGTATCTAATAATGCCTTCCAGTTGTATTTATCTAGACTAGAGCTATCCAGTATAACCATCTGCAGTGATGTTCTGTATCTACACCGTCCAACATGGGAGCTGCTAGCCACATGCAGCTGTTGAGCTTGTGAAATGTGACTAGTGAGATTGAAGAACTTAATTGATAATTTGTGTTTAATTTTAATTAGTATATATTTAAATAGGCACATGTGACCAGTGCTACCCTGTTGGACTGAGCAATTCTAAAACTTTTTCTTAATATATAGGTGAATGTGGTATTTTTTATAAAAATACCATACCATGTATATTGCTTTGTAACAAACTTTTGTCAACTAAATCTCTGGTTAATTTCAAGAAACAGAGTTGCTGGGACAGAGGATATATAGATGATGGTTGGATAGATAATATATAGTGAATGCCAGTATATCCTTCACCTAGTCACCAGTTGTTAATTCTTGTGTGTGTATTTGTGTGTGTACATTTTGCTGAACCATTTGAGAATTCCTGGTAGAGATCATGTGACATGTTACCCCAGATATTTTAGTATGTATCTCCTAAGAACAAGAGTATAAAACCACAGTGAAGTTAGTCATCCTCAAGAAACTTAACATTGATAATGCTACATATTCATGTTTTCTCCAGTTATCTCAGTAATGTCCTTTATAACTTCTTTTTTAAGCTCTGTCCAGGATACAGTCAGGGCTCACACCTTTCATTTATTGATCATGTCTCGTTAGTTTCCTGTTTCCTTTAATCTAGAAGAATTCCCTAGACTTTTTATTTATTTTTGTCCTTTGGTGGTTTTGGTGTATATTGTTTTAATGTAATCATGTATTATTTCATAGGTGGTATTTAAACATTTTTGCTTTTTACTGAGTCAAATACCTTCTTGTTTTTAAGGTGGGTCATGATAACTGGGTACGTGGAGTTCTGTTCCATTCTGGGGGGAAGTTTATTTTGAGTTGTGCTGATGACAAGACCCTACGTGTATGGGATTACAAGAACAAGCGATGCATGAAGACTCTCAATGCGCATGAACACTTTGTTACCTCCTTGGGTATGTATGAGTTATGCAGTTTCTGAACATTAGATTTTGGAGTGCCACATACAGCAAAGTTTTACGTAACCATGTGGACTTTGCCGGTAAGAAATAACCGTGTGCTTTCAGGGCAGAACAGAGAAGACAGGTTAAAATTTTGTGGATTCCTACCATTTGTTTTAAATTTTCCTTTCCTTAACTCTCTATCATTAGCCTTATAATAAAAAAATTACTTTCTCCATTGCACAATATTGGTTTTGGAAATTAAAATTGTGAAGAGGATACTTAACTGACCACTCGGACGGGTAATTTTTCTCCCCTACTAGTTTGTAAGTTTCTCAAAAGAAATCTTACTCAACCTTTCCCTCTGACAAGTATACACTATCATGTACTAGAAACTCAGGGAATTGTATTTAAGTTTAATAAACATCCTGAGAATCATCTGGACTTGACTGTAGAATTTAAGATAGTGAATACAGCAAAATATAATACACTGATGCCTACCTACCTCACAGGATTGTTTCAGAGATTAAGTATGAATATAAAGCATTTGTGCTCTGCCTGGAACATCATGTTCAATAAATAGATATGCTGAGATTATCCTTCTTGTTAGATTTGAGCCCCATTTGGGATGAGACAAGTGGGAGTGGGCATTTTCACTGAGATGTTAATACAGGGTTTAATCATCGAATCTCAGCTTCCCTAGCGCAGTTGGTAAACTAGATATTTTCTGGGGCTGTGGGTATGTTAGAGAAACATGGATATGCTGGCTCTTCAACTTGCTTATTAAAAATTGTTTCTGGCTCAATATGATTTTAAAATAAGCCTTTTCATTTTCTTTCAGATTTCCACAAAACGGCACCCTATGTGGTTACTGGCAGTGTCGACCAAACAGTAAAGGTGTGGGAGTGCCGTTGATTGAGTCTCACTTGGCCCCTCCTCCCTTCTTTCCTCTGGATGCGCTCTGATGATACCATGGTTACCCCATTGAGCTCTGTTTAAATAAATATTGTCCTTTCATGTAAATTATTCTGGATGTAGATTGAGCTTATTAAATGTTACACACAAAGTATTCATGCATGGTGAATCCAAATTGTATACTGTAAATTTACATACGTTGTCTAGAAGTACCATAGGGTTTAAAAACCTGGGCTGGCATTGGTCACACCAGGCCTAAGAAGGCAGAAGTTGAAAAAAATTGAACTAGGGCACTAAACTGAATATTTGACAGTGTCATTTTATGTTGGATTATTAATTCCTGTTTTTCTTTCTGCTATCTGTTGGTGCCTGACTTGATGGCCTCATTTGGGGAAAAGTGGTGGTTATTAGGGCTTTTTCTGAAATGTATATCTATGTAACATCACTTAAGTGTGCTTAATAAATCTTCTTTAAGGATGTTAGATAATAAGGCTACAATTCAAAATCTTCTGAACCATCTATGTAATTAATGGGGATTACACATTGGAATTTTTGTCATGACACATTTGCCAAATTAGTAGAATTCATTTGTTTTGGCAGCCTATCAAGCAAAGGCTAGTGGTATATTTATGTAAGAAAATGACTGTAAATCTCAAATAAGAAAAATCAGCAGCTAATAGCAATGTGTTTATTTCATTTGGGTCTTAATGCTTTGTAAACAGGTTAAAAAACACTGTCATACTCTAAGCTTCTATTTTCCACACTAGACATACTTCTAGTTGTATTCTCCATATTATTAGAGTGTATAGTGATGTGACTTCCAAGTAGAATTTAATCTTTCCATTGAGTGTGTCATGGTACAAATCACTATTTGTTTCTGATGTTTTTTAGGGATGTGCAATGTGCATTACAATGACAGAGAAATACTGAAAAGGTTATGTTTGCCCATTTTAAAGGAGTGGGAGAGATACAGCAGTTTGTTTTTCAACATGAATCTGATATCAATTTGAACTGTGTTTTACTTAAAAGTTTATAAAATGACAGGGTTTAACGGAACGTGCATAAAAATGTACTGTGTTTTCACCTTTGGTTTATATATAAATGTTTATAAGTATATGGGCCTATCTGTAAGCGGATAAGTCTGTATGTGTATATCACACACATCAACCTCCATGTCCTTGGTCCTGGGGTTTCGAAGAAGTGCTAAAACAGACAAGTAGAATAAATCTCACTGTGGAATGCCATGCTTCAGAACAAACCCTTTTTGATCCTAATTCTTCTGAAAACTACGTCTGACTCTGTGGGGATTTTTTCCAGCTGAAGGAAAATCACTTTTGTTATTTCCCCCCTCTAATTTGGCCGTTCAGCATTTTACACATCCCAGATATATTGTATATTTTGATCCAAAGTTATTACAAGTAGGTGTAAGAGAATTTTTATCCATGACGTTTGGAACACTCTTCATTCCATTGTCAATATTAATAAAGAATTCCATTGCTTAGCTAACCAACGTGTTTTTTAAAGAAAGTTGTTTGAAAGTTAACAGAACAATTAAATTAACAGTGACAGTTTAACAAAAGAAATTTATTCTGAATTTCATTTTATTCATTTGTGTAATATGTGATTTTTTAAATGTCCCTTTTAGTATTTAACGGAAATTTGGTTCCTGAAAAAGACAAAGGGTGAGAGTTAACGTCCTGTAGATAGACACACAGAGACTAGGCCATGTATTAATGAGAAGCAGCTTTATGTCTAGCTTGTGTCTTTTTGTTTGTTTGCTTGTTTGTTTTTAATATTTCCTGAGAGAGGTCTCTGGAAGGGAAAGTGTTTTTGAGAACTAATGGCTATTTTTGAGGACAAAAATTACATCTTAAGCTAATTCCTTAAATACAGTAGATTAAACTTTCAGGACATTATTGCCTCACAGCCCTGCTTAAATCGAGAAGTCTTTTTTCCCCTTCTTCTGACTGGATTTTTCTACAGAAACTATGGAAAATATCTTTGTTCTTGTTTGCTGCTATTTCCTGTCCTATTTTGAGAAATATAAATACATAGAAATGGTGCATCTTAACATTTGTTTGTACATGTATAAATGTCTTGTATTTTAATTCATTTTTAGCATGAATTGTTTAAGGGTAAGCCACAACATCTAGAAATCACTCATAGATATGAACAATAAAGGAAAAATGGTACTGATGTAGGAGGAAACGATTTCTTCCCCTGCAGCATACAGTGACTTTCGTTGACAGAGGAGGAGAGACAATTGCTCTGTAAACAAAGTTATCCTTACTTGGGAGATTGCCACAGCCTGCTGCTGAGTTGAGTTACCAGACATCCTCCATTTAAGAAGCAGCGAACATTGAATCTCAGGGATGGTCCACAACTGGATCCAAATGTCATGAGCCCTGTTTGAATAATGAAGGGGGTGGGGAGAGCAATCCATCTACAATCTGGAAGCAGATTTGCAAAGGTTTCCTGCACTGTTGTCTGACACTGCCCTGTTGATGCCCTTTCTGACTCTGTGTTCTCTGTTTTCTCTGTCTGCTGTCTAACCCTGTGCCTTGCCTGGGATAAGGACAATGATGAGGTTACTGGTTTGGATTGTAAGTAGAGGACTTTATTGATTGGTTTAGAGGTTCATTGCTGCTTTGTCACTTTCTCAATCAAATTGGCCACTTATTTAAGAAATAAAAAGCTGGTAGAATTGCATCCTCAGATGATTATTGACTTTGTGTGTGTGTGAGAAGACATTCCAGTGCCACCCTAATACAATGTGCCCAAGAAATTCCAGCTGCACTCTTTGAGAGTGCAAGCCGTGGAAACTGTGGTGTAGACATCGCTTGGAGACTAGTTGCTTGTTGCCATGGCATCTTGCACTTTAGGAGACTAAGACCGTCCTGTTGTGTCTGTGTGTGGTGTGACCAGTGGTGTGCCCGGAGCACTGCTCTACAAATCACTAGTGTTAGCAAGTCATCCAGGGCCGGAGGCGCTCCCTGTAGTCTTTGGAAGCTTTGGCTCCAGAGTCACCAGGCCCAGTCTCCTTACTGTCGGTGCCCTGCTCTCCTGTTTTCCTCTTTCTGTTTTCTGTGTGAACTTCCCAATAATATTACTCATTAAATAGTTTTTTTTAAGTTTATTTAAAGAAAAACTATTTAAAAGTAAAGGATATTTTGTTTGTTGACAGTGGTGGTTTGATAATCCTTAAGCAACTGAGGTTAAAATTGTTGAAGGAAAAGGCACTTAAAATGGTTACTCTTTCTGTCCAGCTGTATGTAAGTCCAATGTGTTAATTAATTGAGATGACGCAAAGAAGAATCTCCTGGTAGAGAAGCGACATGTACAAAATTGGTGGGAAAAAGGTTTGGGGTTTTTTTTCCAGTGGGGGGGCGGGGGGCAAATTGGATTTACAAGTCTCGACTGAACTGAACGGGCCTTTTTATCTTTCCACTATATCATGGGAGTAGCTGCTTTCTTGTCCTGCCTATCCTTCAGGCATCCCTAAAGCTCACTCTGAAGATGTTAGAAACACAGAAATCTTGGAGTTAGAAGTTGATCCTGACACTGACATGAAGGCAAGCATTGATTTCATATAAACGTTGCAGAGGTGGTAATTGAGAAAACAGTTCCCCAGATTGTAAGAGTTAACTGAAGATATTGACACAATTTTAAAAAATCAGTAAAGGAATGTATATAATATTGCTCTTGTGTTTTACAGTAAGATTTGTTGCTCAGACTGTGTAAAACAAAATTTATTCATGTTTTCTGCATATTAAAAAATCTTATTGTACCAATTGGTAAACTATTAAATGCCTATAAAACTAGATGTGATTTTTTCTTTTGGTCGTCTTGTGCACAGATGAAATCCTGGTAGGAAGTGGGGTGCATGTAGCTCCAGTCATAAAAAGAGTAAGACACAAATTGGTCACAGGGTAGCTGGGCCTTGATAGGAGGTTTTCTTTAGGGCGGCGCCAGCGCTGGCCTTCCTGTCTCCCTTGCCCCGTTTGGAGTGAGGAGCACCGCAGCAGAGACTCCTGCGTGGCGCGCTTGTGCAGAGCAGACGGCTCCGGCAGCTACAGCCCTTCAGTAGCCCATTTCATTCTGACACAGTGCCTGTAGCTGAAGCCAGGAATGGTGTGTCAGCCCCCTTTGCAAAGAACTGGCCCTCTATTGGTTTCAGAGCCCTTTGTGCTTTTCATGAGTAAGCCTCAGCCTGCTTGGTGGTCTTGGATTCATGAAGATCCTTAATATTGTTTTCAGTTTTGTTTGAAACATACTAAAATAAGTCTTCATGCTTGTCCCAGGGCTCTCTGTGTGTTTTACGCATGTTGGCTGTGTCCTGCCTGTTCTCCGTAGGCTGCTGGTCAGCTAGTGTCCTTGGTGTCTTCAGGATACCCATGAAGTCCTCAGGCTGCTTTCCTGTACAAAGCACAGATGTTGAATCATGCACTGGCTCTTTTCTTAGAGCCCAGGGCCCAGAGCAACAAAGTAATTTGCCTGAAGTTAGGTTTCCTGCATTTTGCAGCTTTTCTATTTCCTTGCATGTTCCTCTTTTTTCCACCCCGTTCCCCTAGGCTGACCTCCAGGTCAGGGGGCCTGACCACTTTTCCCGAGGGGGTAGAGTTCTAGCTTTAGTGTCACTATTCTGAAATACTGCTGACTGTTCAAAGCCTGTTGAATAACTCAGTGTTGGGTGTCTCACATCAAGCCTCCTTCCAAGATTCATAGCCATGTCTGTCCTTTGAGGCTGGGTGAGGGGCAGAAAGGTAGAAGCCATGAGTTGGGGGGAAGCGCTGCATCTTAGATGTGGCAGGTGTGTCTCTGCTTGGTCTTTGGTGAACAACCTCACTTGTGTGCAGACACATTTCTCAACTGCTGAGATACCAGAATCCTCTAGGACAGCAATCCCAAAAGTGTTCCCCTATCAGCAGCGACAGCATCACCTGGGAGCTCTTTAGAAATGCAAATTGTATTAAGTTAAGGATCTTGAAGGAAAAAAACAAATTGTGGGGCCCCAGCTCAGACATACTGAATCTGAAACAGGGTGGAGCCTATTTACTTAGCGCTTTTAACAAGCCCTCCAGATGATATTGCGGGCTCAAGTCTGAGAACCACTGATCTAAGTGATTCAGCTTCTCACCAGAGAAATCCGGGCACTGGTCCCGGGCCCCACAGCTGGGGTTTGAGCTCTTTGCTCTTTCACCTTCACTTGACACACGGAGTTTGTTTCTCTGTGTGTTTCCTGCGGTGGGTAATTCCTAAAGTCTCCTGGCGCCCCGCGGAGGTAGAGGGACTAGCCGAGGGAAGAGACCTGACCCTTTCTCACAGAGCCCGCTGGTGGGTGCTAGTGTGTGTTAACGGATAGGAAAACTGAGGTTCATGTGAGCTGGGGGTCCCGTGTCAAGGGAGTTGTAGCTGATTAAGGGGTGAGCTGGGACTCGGTCTTTCCCTGACCTGTTTCTGCATGTGTAACATATCTTACTAGCTATTTAAGCTAAGAAGGAGGACATTTGGACACTTCAAAAACTTTTCAGCCGCTTTAATAATGCAGGAAAGACCCTCATCCCATCCCTGAGCCCTGTCACCACGTTGTACCCCACTGCTGACCATTGTGAGATGGCCATTAGGAATGGGGGTACGAAGGATAAGCAAGAACTATGTTGCCCAAACTTGCTTATCGTAGGCTCCTCAATCGTTCTATGTGAAGTGACTATTCTCGGGGTAATTGTGTCCTGCATGGTCTGCATCTGCGTCTGATTTCTCTCTTAAAATCAATGGATTACTCCCATTAATGGCGGTGTTTCACTTTCCACTTGTGGAAAAGCCACCTGTCCTCTGTAGGTGTCCTGGTTTGATTTGGTAGCTTGGACACTGAAGGTAGGGGTGAGGAAACACTTGGGCCACGTCAGGATACCTTAGTCTGAGCTGCAGGACGTATAGGAATTCCTCAATTAAGTCCAACAGTTCTCTCAGTACTCAGGTAACAAGGCAGAAGTAGATGCAGATGACACAACCTTAAAAGTTTAATTTGGTTGTAACAGTTCTTTTAAGATATTTTTTTACATTACAAAAATAGGACCAGGTGCAGGGGCTCAGACCTATAATCCTAGCATTTTGGGAGGCTGACGCAACAAGATCACTTGAGGCTGGGAGTTCAAGACCAGCCTGGGCAACATGGCAAGAACCCATCTCCATTTTTAAAAAAAGAAATTAGCCAGGTGGGTGTGGTGGCATGTGCCTGTAGTCCCAGCTACTTGGAAGGCTAAGGCAGGATTGTGTGACCCTAGGAGTCTGAGGCTGCAGTGAGCTATGATTGTGCCACTGCACTATAGCCTTTGAGACAGAGCAAGACCGTGTCTTTAAATAAAATTACATATATATATAAATTTATTTTATATATATATGTATAAAAAAATGCATGTTAAAAAGAAATCCAAACAGAAGAAAAAAGTGGTCAGTGGAAGACCAGAGCAGAGGGTATGGAGAGGCTGGTGTGGCTCACACAACTTGGTGAGACTCCGTTTTCCATCTTGAAGAGCTGCTGGTCCACACTGAGGCCACGGCCTACCACGTGCCAGTTCCCACACGAAACCTGCCTGGATGCCACTGTTTACTCTTCTTTTAAAAAACTGAAACCTGTCACCTAAGAGAAGGGAAGGAGAAGGGGTGGATTTCAGACCTACAGCCTCTATTTCCTTTATAAAACAACAGCCCCTTGTCATTTGGGTTGTCAAAAGGTGTCTGACAGCACTAATGTGCTTAAGGGATCAACTAGGAAAAACAGCCCTGGGCCTCTCAGGTGACAAGTAGGCACAATGGTAATAATTAAACCCAACCCCTTCTGAGCTTTAAAATGTGCCCGCATTTGGAGAAGTGTGGTGAAACCATGACCCCTGGTCAGGGGAGCAAGGCCCGGTGGTTACTGTGAGGCCGGGAAGGAGGCTGCTGGTGGGCACGCACCAGGCTTCACCAGGCTCGGTGTTGATTTGGGTGTCACTTAAAACCGTGAGGTCATGGACATTTATTCCAGTTGGCTAAGAGATTATTAGGGTGGAATTTTCTTTTTCAGAATTTCCAAGACACAAAGAACTTTCCCCAAATTCCAAAAGGCATTCGATTCTGCATGAGGCCGAGGGCCTGCCTGCTCTGGAGAGGGATGGCTGGGCAGCAGCCACCAGCTGTAATGAGACTTCAACTCCCCTCTCCCGAGAGCGAGGTCCCCTCACGTCACAGGCTCTGCTCCTCAAGTCCACCTAGCTGGGCTCTCCTTCCTTGCATCTCACCTCTCCAAGGATCTAGCTAACACTGACGCCACTAGGACAACGAATTTCAACTACTCCTCCATGCCCCCAGCACTGCGCACCTTCTGGTGCCCCACCCTCCTGCCCCAAGTGAAGGGACACTTGGCCTGAGGTGCCCCATTGGGTGCTCAGTGACCTGGCAGATCCAGCGGCCTAGCGCCCCTCCCCAGTGAGCCTTCACTCCAGCCTTTTTTCTCCTGTCACCAATGACAGGCGAGGTTCATCTCTGTCACAGGCCCACGAGCCTAGTGACTGGCAGCCGGGCAAACCCCAGCTGAGTGCTCATGACTCCACCTACTTCAGTGACGTAATAAGCATAATCTTGAATTTGACCTAATTTATACATACTCGCCTCCCAGGAACATTTCTGACAACAGCGCTTGCAGTCAAACGAGACTAGGGTACAGAACACACAGGTGAGGCTGGGCAGCAGGTTTCAAAAACTCACTTTATTCCAATGTGAAATGAAGACGTGATGGTTTAAAAACAAGAAAAAGTTCTTGATCAGCTGTGGGGATGCTTGCTAGCTCACGCCCACTCCCTTTGAAACAAGGTGTCTGGACAGACCCGGGCCGGCCGCCAGACACGGCTCCCGCAGCTCCCGGGTGTGACCCCCTCCCCCAGGCTCTGACAGCAGGCACAGAGAAGCCAGAGAAGCGGCACAGGCAGGCGGGGAGAGGGAGCGCCGGGGCCTCTGGGACCCGCCTGCTACCCCCAGAGCTACTCTCCATAGAAGGTGCATGTGGGGCCAGGACCAGGCAGGGAGCCGGGCTCCACAAAGAGGTGACAATCGCTCCTGTATCTGGTAACCTTCCCCCAGATCCATGACTTGGCCTGGTCCCCCAGCCCCCCACCCACCCCACCCCACCCCACTGTGCGTTAGGCAGCTCAGGTTAAAACGGGGAGAAAGATACATTCAGACTAGCCCCCAAGGTTATCCCCACCTGGGGTGCCGGAGTAGAGAGGCCTGTCAGAGCCCGCGGCAGCGCCTCCTGCTGGACCCAAGGGCAGACAGGCAAGGGCGGGTGCACGGGTGCCCTGGGAACGCCACTGCCAGCCCCTCACCCTCACCCTGGAGTACAGCCACGAAACTAAAGTGCACCCCAACCCTCCAGCCCTGCCACAGAGCTCTGACTCCCCATTCCAGGACACAGGAAAGCCCCATCTTTTTTGGCTTAAAACCTCGACTTTCAGCCAGGCTGGGCCTGGGGGTAGTGGCAGCAAAAACAGCAGCCATAACGTCAAACATACAAATGACCTGAGAAGTCTCAGCTGCACGTCATCCACTCAGAACCGACTCGGGGCTATGTACAAGTTAGGAAGGACAGACCGAGACACTCATGGCATGGACACACTCGCACACACCTGCTGGAGGATGGGGGCCTGGGGGGCACCTGCCCCCCAGCTGGGAACTGATGCCCACACGCTCCATTCACGGGTCTTCACTCAGGCCTCTGCATCGTATATTCAGTGAACCAGTGCAAAAACATCTTTTTGGGGGCAGGCAGGCCAGACTGGGGTCCCAGGAAGATGCTGGGGGTGAGGGTGGGGGTGGAACATGGAAGAAGAGGGACTCGCGTCCTCTTCTGATCTGCAGGCATGCCCCCCTCTCCTGGAATCTGCATCACTGGTGACGGGGCTGCTGATTGTCCGTCTGTCTCTCCCTATCCCTGCAAGCTCGGGGAAGAAGGGTCCTTGGCAGCCTGGGGCTGGGAGCCCACGTCGTCTGGGTCCCCCGCTGGCTCCGGCTCCGTGGCCATGGGCTCCTCAGCCCTATCCCTGTTTCTGCTGGCCTCCTGGAGCTGGTGCCGCCGTGCCACCTCAGCTTTCAGATTCTCCAGGTCTTTTTGGCTGAGTAGAAGGGTGGGATGAAGGTGGATCAGACCGGGCCTGGGCCCTCCGACACCCTACCAGCTCTGGTTACACTTGCACTTGGGTAAGATCAACCTCTTAAAGATGTCCGTGGAGCAAGGCCCCTAAATGCCGAGAAAGTAAGAACAGCGCACCGGACACGGCCCAAGGCCCGGGTCCTACGGGCCTCCCCTCCAACAAGCAGGTACCGGAGTGCGGCGGGGCAGCCACAGGCCAGGCTGAGCAAGCCCGTTCCCACACCCGCGACGGAGGAGGGGAGGAGGGTGCTGCTTGCAGAGCCCCACGGAGTCCACAGGGGCTGCTCCCACGGCACGCCCCGGCAGCCAGAGGAAGGATGGAGCCACTCTTTAGGTACTGATATGAAAGACCACCAAGATACATTGTTAAGAAAAAACAACTTTGTGCATTGTATGCTACGATTTAGTGTAGAAAACAAAGGGGAAAAAGATCACAGCTCCATGTTAGCTCAATTATGTGGAGTATTTCTGGGAGGATTCACAAGGAACTTCTCATCGCTGACTCCGTGTTCAATTCTGAGCCGTGTCAATGCATGAGTGGGTGACACATCTTAGATAATAAAACGCTAGAGGCTCACTTCTAGGCGGGGCGTGTGCGCCGGCGGCTTACCTGAGAGGAATGAAGAGGATGCCGTTGATGACATTGAGCTGTTCCAGGACGCTGGCCATGCTGGGGGCTGTGAACTGAGGGCGGTGGGGCCGGCGGTGAGCGAGGCTCACCCACCCGAGGCTGGGGGCGCCCCCCGCCCGGCCCAGGAACGTACTTTGAGGGGCGGGATGTTGGCGCTGGAGCCGTTGCGGTAGATCTCGTTCATGGTGCGCTGCAGGGCCACGGCCTGCTGGGTCAGGCACTTGAGGTACTCGGAGCTCTCCTTGGTCTTCTCGTGGTCCTCGCCCAGCTACGGGGAGAGGCAGGAAGGGATCAGGCTGCCCACGGCCCAGAGGCCCAGCTCCAGCCCCCAGCCACTACCGCAGCCCACCTGGGTCTTATAGATGGTGTAGCCTTCCTTCTCGTGCTGCAGGGCCGACCGGAACTCAGCTTTGCTCTCATAGACCCGGGCAACAAGGTGGTGGCTGCCAGGAGGCACGGCAGGCAGGGCGAGGGAGGGACATGAGCAGGCTAGGCGGTGGGGGCCTGACTCAGGGTGGGGGGATCCCCTACATCCCTCCCTGGAATCGACCCGAGGGGAACATCAAGTCCAAGGGAACATCAAGTCCAGGGCTCAGAAGAGGGGGAAGTTGAAAGACACTTTCTCAAAAGAAAATCTGATGAAGACAGAACACTGGGTCCCTCCCCTGCCCCACCCCAAGTGTTCCCCAGGCCCCTGTGGCCCCAGGAGTTTGGCTCACGCAGCCTCCCTCACCTGAGGGCCACCTTCAGGGCCTTGGGCCCGTGGTACTTCGTGCTGACGGCCAGCGCGTTCTCCAGGAAGCGCAGCGAGAGGTCGTACTCCATCACGCCGTGCAGCACCAGCCCGATGTTGTTCTGGGGGCAGTGGGGGGGGCCTGGTCAGCTCCCAATCCCCTGGGACACAGACTGGTCCCTGTCGCCCCTCCCCAGCACTCACGTCCAGCAGAGCCATCTCAGGGTGGTCTTCCCCAAACACCAGCAGCATGAGGTAGCGGGCGCGGTACAGCAGGCTCAGGGCCGTGGACAGCTGGCTGCTGGCGAAGCAGTACAGGGCCAGGTGCATCTGCGGGTGGGCGGGCGGGTCAGGGCCAGGCGGGGCGCGTGAGGGCACCAAGGGCACCGCGCGTCCCCCCGCACGGCACTCACGTATTCCTGGATGGTGTTCGGGTGCTCGATGCCCATCACCCGCTCGCTCATCAGCACGGCCTTCTGCTGGTTGCTCAGGGCCTGGGGGAAGGGGGCTGTCGATCCAGGGTGGGCGCTGCCCCACGCCCAGAGCTGCCAGGCCCCGAGGAGCAAGCGGCCCCCAAGCGCAGCTCTCGCGCTCGCCTGTCACCCCTGGCTGCACTTCCTATCTGGGCTTCGCTTGAGGGCAGCGGAAGGGCCAACAGCTGCTGTCAGTGCACATGCGCTGAGGCTTTCTAAAAAGCTGTTGTTTTAAGCCCTCTTCCTAACAAAATCTATGCAAATCTAAAACTACTAAAAATAAAACATTAACTTAAAAAAATACATAAACAAAGGAAAAAAGCAGTCCCCTCGACTGAAGCGGGTGTGGGGAGGATGAAGCACGCCGCCCCCTAAAACGGCCTCTCCGACCCCCAGCCAGTCGAGGCAGTCTGACCACTACAGGGCCGCACGTGGCCAAGATAACCGTGGCTTCCACGGGGTGCCTGCCAGGCGCTGGGCACTGTGCTCCGGAACGTGCCCTTGCCAACGCCCCGTGAGGGGAGCGCTGCCAGCACCTCCATGGCAGCCCCTCACTGGAGCACAGGAGGCTCCCAAGGACGCGCTGCCGAGCGGTAGGGCTGGGGAAGCCCAGACACGGCAGCAACCCCCAGGGCCTCCCTGGGCCCCTCCGGCTCCTCCCCATGGTCCCCAAGGTGAGGTGAGTGACCACCTGACCCCTAGGACAGGGCTGCAGTCCTGCGGCCTGACTCCCCCTTCCTGCTACCACGGCGGGTGACAACGCAGCCCAGACCCCTGGCTCACCAAGCCCAACACCAGGCCAGGGCCCAGGGCCTGCGCGGACACAGCCCAGAGCGTGCTCAAGGCCCACCTCAGTGTAGTCGCCCATGATGTAGTGGAGACGGGCGAGGAGGCGCAGGCAGGCGCAGATCTCCACGTGCATGGCTCCGTACACGTTGTTAAACAGGTTCAGGGCCTCATTGATGAGCTCACAGCCCTCCTTCAGGAAGCCTGCAGGGCACCCCCAGGGGTGGCAAGGTCAGGGCCAGGGACCAGGGAAGCCCCGCACCTCCGCTCACCCCACCCAGCCACGTACCCTGCTGGACTTTGGCCTGCCCGCTCTGGAAGAAATGGAAGGCGTCCGAGGCCTTGGGGTTGACGTGCTTGACCACGGGGAAGATGTTGAGCACGTCCTCCTCGGTGAACGCGGGCTTGTGGCGGCTGTCGAAGCTGTACTCCTTCAGCAGGATCTGGGGCGAGCGCGACACCCACAGCAGCCTCAGCCCTGGGCTCAGACAGCCCGCACGTCCTGACCCACCACCGTGTATGGAAACGGCCGCGTGGAGAAAGTCACCTCCCCCCACCCTCTGGCCCTTGAGCCGTGCCCACCTGGATGCCGGTTTTCAGCGAGATCTCGCGCAGCAGTGTTATCTTCTGTAGGCCGTAGGTCTCCACGGCCTGGTCCACGCTCTCGCTGGGGGGGGCAAGTGGGCCTGAGCAGCCCCGCCTGGCCCCACCCCCCAACCCCCCTCACCCCGACAGCTGCTTCTCCACCAGCCCCAGGGACCTCCCACTCCCACCCTCCACAACCACTCCCTGGGTGGTGTCGGGCACTGGGGCAGAGCCCTGAGCTGGGCCCTTGTGACTTTAGCGTCACTTGGGCCCCTCTTCTCTCTTGACCCCATTGCTCTGGGACTAGAGGCCCAGATGCCATCTGAGCCCAGTCCCACAGCTGCCCTGCCCCAACCATGCACGTACCACTCAAGGCTGAAGTCGAAGTAGTTCTTGGCTTCCTGGCATATGTTCTTCCAAAGCTCCTGGGGGGTCATCACAGCCCAGGCTGTGTTATCCGCAGACCCTGGAGGCCGGTTTTTCCTCCTCTTGTTCCTCTTCTTGGAGACCAGCTCATCGGCAGGCAGGTGGGCCACAGGGTTGGGGTAGGAGCTCAGGAAGCAGTTCAGGAAGTGGCTGATGGCGGCTGAGAGCCCCGAGAGCTCGACCCCCTGAGAGGGAGGTTTTGACCAAAGTCACAAGGGTCCTCCCTGATGCCTGACATCACCCAGGGAGACCTGGCCAGCTGGGGAGGGAAGGGGCAGTACCTGTAAGTACGTCTTGAAGATGTGCTTGGCAGAGCGGGTGATGAGTTCTCCGATGCCTATTTTCTGAAACGATTCAAACGGGAGCCGTGGTCAGGCCCCAGGCCTCCTTCCCGGCCCCACCAGTCCGACAGCCCACCCGGGGCACTCACGTAGATGTGGTCCAGCTGGTCGCGGGCTGGGCTCCGGAGCACGAGGTCCAGCACCTTGCCCAAGTAGCGCATGTTGATGCCGCGCTGGCGCATCACCTCGGCCAGCGTGGCCCCGTCCATGGGCAGCACCGCGTGCTCTGTGCAGTCCTTCACCTGTGGGCTGCAGCAGGTCAGACCCCTGGCCCGGCACCTCGGCCTCCACCCCCCTGGGTCTTCCCTGAGGAGCACACACTGTCCTGGGGCCCTGAGGGAAGGACAGGACTCAGACCCCAGCTCCCCGGAAAGCAGCAGCAGGGACACGAGAACCTGCCCTGCACCTCCAGCACGGGCGCAAGGAGAACTGCCCTATACAGGGACGCAGGGCCAGGGGCCCACAGGCCAACAACTGGGAAAGCCCAGTGGGTGGCATAGACTCCTCTCTGACTACCTAGGCAAGAGGAGGGTGACCCTTGGGGGCCACTACTCTCCCCTCACCCGTCCAGAGGCTTGGAGGCACAGCAGTCTGAGACGAGTGCACCACCTGAGCACACCAGCTCCCCCACCCTTGGGCCACACGGGACTCAGGATAGACCCAGCTGCCAGTAGGGCAGAGCCTGCGCCTGAGGACTCCCCTGACCTCTCAGGGTCAGGCTGCCATCTATGACGTGGGATGATCATCCACCCGCCCAACTCCCAGGCCAGGAAAAGCTAAGGTGGCCACTCCCGCGAAGGGCCCACAAGCTCCAAGTTGAGGGCGCATGAGGCACCAGGCCCACACCACCACCCTTGGGGACACGTCCTCACCAAGCCAGGGATCTGACAGGAGAGCAAGAAGGCAGCCGCGTCCTTCAGCAGCTGCTTCTGGTCCCGAACTTCGTCCTGGCAGGACTCAGGGAAACGAACCCCTGGAGGGAGGAGAGAGGCTTGAGCCAGGCGGGAGGGAGGCGGGGCAGGCAAGGCCCTGGGCTGGTGGGGGCAGCACTCAGGGAGCACACAGGCCCACCAGCACCAAGGGCTCCAAGACCCCCCGCACGGCTCTGCCCAGCCCCGGTGCTTGCCTGGCGAGAAGATGTCAGGGTTGAAGCGGATGTCGAAGGCCGTGCTGCTGATGGAGCCGACTGCCTTGCACGCGTTACGGATCACCTCCCGGCTCCGAGGGTCTGCTGCGGAGACACAGCCCGATGGAGGGCGGACCCCCTCACTCAGGTGAGGCCCTGAGCCTCACCCCCCACTCCCTGAGGACATGGGCCAGGACCAGCCGCCACGGCAGGCCGGGGGCTCTCCCCACCTGTGCTGTCGTCCGCAGCGATGGTCTCTGCCAGCTCCTTCACCTTGGCCAGGCCACTAGCACTGCTGCCCTCCTCCTCCTCCCTTTCCGCCTCGGGGCCCGGAGGGTCTTCAGGTTTGGACTCCGAGGAGGGAGGCCCACCATTTTCCAGGGAGGTGGGGTTCTCCAGCTTGCCGGCTTTCTGCTGCATCAGCTGCAGGGCTGCCAGCTTCATGAAGAGGAGGTACCTGGAGCGAGGCAGACAGGACAGAGCAGAACATGAGAAAGGGCTGTCGGAAGCTCTGCTGCCCACAGCTCCCTGCTGGCTGCAGGGCCCGCAGTCAGGCCCCAGGTTCCCGGCCTGTGGAGGGCTGAGGAGTGTTGGGGCTGTACACGCTGCAGACACGAGGACATGTCCTGCCCAGCGTGCAAGTGTCGATGCATGCACGTGCCGGACAGCAGTAGGTCACAGCAAAAGACAAATCTCCCTGGACACGAAGACACTGGGGCGTGGGAGGGTGAGAAGTGGCTCACCAGCCAAGCCAGGGCTCTCAACAGACACCTTGAGAAAGAGTTATTCACAGCGTGGGATATTTGACATGGCCGACACCTAACCACCCATTCCCTCCTCATACTCCACCCACGTGACGGTCACAACCCCCTGGCAGATGCTCCTTCAGACGGCAGCAGCACTTCAGCCGAGTGAGTCCCTGCTGCACCCAGCATCTGTGCACTGGGGAGTCTCGCAGACTGGGTCAGGGAGTTCAGGGAATGTGGCCAGAACCAGCCCTTCCTCACTTTCCAGAGCTTCTCCCTTCAAGCATCCGGCCCCAAAACAACAGAGGTACCTACGCCTCCTAGCATGGAGCCGCGGCCCGGCCTCGCAGGGCTGCTCCTCACCTGTGCTCCACGAAGGCATCCACCAGCTCCTGGCGCAGGCAGCAGAGCTTGTGTCGGTGGGCGCGGGGGAAGCCGGCGCGGGTGCACTCCTCGGGCAGCTCCTCCCCAGGCACGGGCAGGAAGTTGAGGTCCGGGGGGAAGGTGCGCAGCAGGTCGAGGATGTAGTGGCGCCCATCATTGCCGATGATGCCCTTGCACTCGACGGAGGAGCAGAGCTCCACCTCCTCGTCGCGGTCGTTGAGCACCCGGTGCCGCAGGATCTTGAGGGGCCGGCTGGTGCGCTCCAGCAGCTCCAGGTAGCGGGGGTGCGACACCACCGTCTTGCCAAAGTCGATGGACCCGTAGATGACGCTCTGCTCCTGGTCCCGCTCCAGGATGCCAGGGATGATGGACTGGGCCGTGACCCTGTAGCCGCGGTAATCTACCACCACCGTGCCCAGCGTGTACAGCCCCTCCACGTCCACCGCGTTATACGTGCGCACGCCGTTCAGGTCGTTGGTGGGCGCTACGTAGGCAGCCACATCCCCACCAAAGTCCTTGTAGTGGTCGCGGACATCAAAGCCCAGACTGAAGAAAATGTTGTTCCAGATGAACATCTGCATCTTGGTCTCCTCGCTGGGGTTGATGGCCATCACGTTGCCGTCAATGACTGCCATGGCGCCCCGAGTGGCAGCCGCTGTGAAGTCACTGTGCACCTGGGAGGGGGTGAGGTTGGGAGCGTGAGAGCCACACCCACAAGAGCCCCAGGTGTGTCCACCCTGGCTAAGCTCAGATGGGTGGTGCAGGCAACCAGGCCTGCCTTGGGAGCCCAGGGACCCCCAGCCTCAGTTTCCCCATATTTAGAGAAGAGCAAGAAAACCATAACACTCATACTTAGGGAGACAGCAGAGCTCAGTGAGTAACGTGGTGTGAGGGCTGGAGCAGGGATCCACTGCTTATGTGCCGCTGCACTTGGACAGGTAACCTCCCAGACCCAGTCTCCTCGTCTATAAAACAGTAACCTTTACAAGGTCACTTGTAAAAAAGTACTAACCTTTACAAGGTGTCCAAAAGATTATAGGAACTAACGCCTATAAAGCACTTGGCACTGCCCCTGGCAAAGTTAGTACCTGAGAAATGAGCTTGCTCTTTTGCCATCACCACCTCTGGGCAGTAAGATTACAAGAGGTTCTCCTTAAGCAACTATTTTTTTCTCATTTCTATCTCAGTAATGGTACCAATAACATTTAAACCCCAGCAAGCTGAAAGTGTCATGCAAATGAGCTGCTGCCCTAGAAGGGTCAGAGGGCACGTGCAGGCCAGGGCACCATGGCAGTCAGTGGAGAGGAGAGGAAGCCGGGTGGCCCTTGCCATTCAGCCCAGAGGGAAAGAGAGCCCTCTGCTCCCATGGACTCGAAGTCACAAAGAGGCCAGAAACAAGGTAGGGGCTGCAGGCACCTTGAATATGGCTCTTTCTCGAAGCAGCCGCTCAGGCAGGTTCTTTCGTGGCAATTCCCTGGTTGTCTGCAACTCCTCGTTCCAGTCCCGCGTCTGCAGAGGGACAAAGGAGAGAGATGCAGGCTCTGCAAAGTCCCTTCTTCGACCTCTTCATGGGCAGCCCCTCGGACTCCCAAATCAACAGACAAGCATGGAGCCTCCAGGGGAGTACACGGAACCCAGGAGGGGAGGGACGCCCAGAGAGGGCAGGGCCAGGCCGCAGGCACCTGTCCAGGAATGTGCTCCTCGTAGCCCAGCCTCGAGGTGTAGGCATCCTCTGCGCGCACACAGTCCATGGCGTGCTCCGCCTGCGGGGCTGTCCAGCTGTATACCTGGAACGGGGTGGCGATCCTCTCGAACGGGTGGCGCTGGACCCTGTGGCAGGCAGGGGAGGGGGAGATGGGGCAGCCCACCAAGCTCAGAGCCCTGCTGCGGGCCCCTTCTTCTCTGAGGCCCCCGCCTGCTCTGGCATCCGCCTGCCCCAAGACACTGCCCTGAGGAGTCAGCCGGAAGTGAATGGGCCTATCTTGGCTGCTGTCTCCAGTGCTGGCTGACAGCTCCCTACAGGGGGACTGGGGCACTGGAGGATGGAGGCAGTCTCTCTGAGCGGAAGTGCCGGAGTTCAGGCTGGCCAGTTCATTCCACACCCCCTGCGACGTGAGACAAGGCAAAGGCAGAGGCTCTACCTTTTTTTCTGCAGCACAGCGAAGTTTTTTTTGAAGGTCGGGCTGATCTGGTTGAGCAGCTCCACTAAGGAATGGCTGAGGAAGCGGGGGCTGGCGGGTTTGGGGTTGAAGTGATAGGCTGTGGACCTGCAAGGAGAGGGTGGTCACTCAGCGGGGTGCCCCAGGTGTCTGCCCACAGACCCGGAACTGCTGGGCACACCAGAGCCCGCAGCGGGCTGGCAGGGACTCACTGGTTCAGGTAAAAGCCCCGTGTGGACGCGGTGATGCTGACTTGCCGGTCCTCGGCTGTGATCACAAACAGGTACATGAGGTCCCCGTGCATCTTGCGGTTGCCCGGGGGCGGGTTCCAGCCACTCATGGTCAGCACTTTCAGGCACTGCAGGGGCTGCAGGAATGGCCAGGCATGAGTGGGCCAGGCCTCCTGGCGTGTGGCCCTCCACCCAAGGGACCCTCTTCCTCACTCCCCCCAGGAGGCCCACCTTCCAGTCACGGTTCTGGGGCTGCAGGGGACACAACGGCCGCTCCCGGCTGCCTGGCAAGATGTACTCGGGTGGTGTGCAGTCAATGGGGTCCATCTCCAAGCCCTTCTTCCGCTTCCCGCTGTCTGAGGGACCCAAGACTGGTGGTCAGCACAGGGCCAATGGGGCCAACCACCTCCCAACCTCAACATGGCCCCAGTCTGGGCACCTCCAGGAGGAAGGCCTGGCCCCCACCCCCCTCAGCCCCTGGCCTCCTTGCTTGCTGCCCCTCTGCCCAACCCCCGGCCCCAATTCCTCCCATACCTCCCAGGTCGCCATCAGTGAAGACACTCAGGAAGGACAAGGAGTTGCAGTCAACTCCATTGAAGGCGTCGGATGGGTCCAGGCTCTTGAGCAGGTCTCGGACGTGGCGCACATGGATGCGGGCCTCACGCACTGTGTATGGCTCTGTCAGGAAGGCAGGGGATGGGAGGCTGTTACCAGAGCCCTTCACCCTGGAATGACCTGCCTGGCACAGAAAATAGTCTGCAGGGGTGCAAGCATGGGTGGTCTTAATTTTCAACTTTAGGCTTCCATTTTCAAATTCCACTGTGAACATAAAAGCTGGAGTTCTGATTTCAAAACACAGGCACACCTCCACACCCCTGCCTGCTAGTAAGGTGGGATCCTTAGTCACATAAAACCTTCTGCCAAAAGCCTCTTGAAGCACACGCAAGTCTTGGGGAGCCCACAAGGCTGCCGGCTTTTCACGCGCTAGTGGCTCGGTGGGCAAGGTCTTCCGAGCTGCTGGGTCTCCGCCGCCTTACCCTGCTCTCCCCGGGCAGCCCTCACTCAGTAGTGGCCTGAGAACTTCCCAGGACCTTCAACTTCGACACTGACCCCCAGTATGTGTTTCCTGGAATTGTACTAGTGGTGCTTTTGGAGGCGGGAAGAGGTTCTGTTATCAACTATGGACATCACTGCGCTACAGACCTTTTCCAGTCGCTCTAACAAGCAGACAGGCCCTGGGAACCCGAGTGGCTTCTCCCCAGGGAACTGGAGTCAATAGTCACTTTTGGGCCAGGTGCGATGCCTCATGCCTGTAATCCCAGCACTCTGGGAGGCTGAGGTGGGAAGAGCACTTGAGGTCAGGAGTTCGAGACCAGCCTGAGCGAAGTGAGACCGCGTCTCTACTAAAAACAGAAAAAATTAGCCGGGCAACTAAAAATAGAAAAAAATTAGCCAGGGGTGGTGGCGGGCGCCTGTAGTCCCAGCTACCCAGGAGTTCGAGACCAGCCTGAGCGAAGTGAGACCGCGTCTCTACTAAAAACAGAAAAAATTAGCCGGGCAACTAAAAATAGAAAAAAATTAACCAGGGGTGGTGGCGGGCGCCTGTAGTCCCAGCTACCCGGGAGGCTGAGGCAGGAGGATCGCTTAAGCCCAGGAGTTTGAGGTTGTTGTGAGCTAGG
>NW_012149830.1:1576454-1610215 GCF_000956105.1 Propithecus coquereli
TTACCATCTACCTTTACAGAGTTTCATTGGCCAACTTCAAGCCCTGGCCTGGTACTGCCTGCTTTTTTTTTAGAATCGCAACTCTGTCCTTTAACCTATGGGCCGTGAAGTTGGAGGCTGCAGGAGTGATGGCCCAAGAAGCAGCCCTGTGCTCCAACCCCACCTCCACGTGCTCATTTGTGACAGAGATCCCAGCAGCAGTGGTGGAGAGTGCTGGCTGGCCCTGCCTCAGGGGCTCTCCCCTGGCTGCCCAACTTCTGGACCAACCTTCTACCACGCGGAGCACTGAGCCCTCCTGCAGCCCCTCAACGCTGCGTAGCTCTGAGAAGTGGTCCAGCATGTTGCCATCCAGGTGCAGCGAGAAGCAGGTGCGGTGACATGTGTCTTCACGATCCATGAGCACCTGGTGGATCTCCTGCACCATCTCCTGGGGGGACACCTGCCAGGGAGAAGGCCCAACCAACCTGGTTAAGAGGTCACACGGTGGGAAGCAAGGATATATAACCTGTCCCCAGCCCAAAGTACCTGGGTCCTGAGAATAAATGCCCAAAATACTCAGTTTCCCACTTGTTGGCTTTTAAATTCCAGGCCTTGTCCACACACCATTCCCACCTGCATCCACGTGTGTGCAGGACAGAGCCGGGCCCCGCTGACTGTTCCTGCAGACCAAAAGCGATCCCCGAGCAGAGCAGCAGCGGATGAAAAAACTGGGGGACAAAATGGCAGCCTCGCCTCCTGCCTTGTCCTAGAGGGCAAATGGCTTTTGCCGTCTGGAAGGGTGCTTCCGTGAGCACAGAGGACATTAACGGGCCTTGCTGGTCCCCCAAGGAGTTATCGGCTTGCAATGCTTCTAGGTTGGCTCTGCCTTTGGAGATCACCCAGTACCTTCCTCCCCTCTGGTGGATATAAAATGGTAACCCAGAGAGAGCTGACTTGCCTGAGGGCACAGAGCAAGAGGCTAGGGAGTCCTGGTACCCCAACACTGCCCAGCTACAAACACTCCTCTCCCCAAACAGAGCTGGCAGTCCAAGCTGGTAGCTGTCCTCTAGCCATGGGCAATGACCTGAACCTGGACTCGATTCCCACGTCTGCCACACTAGCTGAGTGATCTGGGGTGAGGCACAGGACCCTCAGTTTTCTGCCTACACGGGGCCAGGATGTGCAGGGGCAAGGCTCAGCTTTTTGGCCTCATGCTCCCCAGCAGGCTGAGGTCCTGGTCCCCAGCACCCCTTCCTCCACCTTACCTGCAGTGAGAAGGGCTCGATCCCAGGGGCCAGGATCTTCACAGAAAAGCCAGTGTCCTGAATGACAATGACTTCCTGTCCAGTGGTCTCATCTCCTGGCTCAGCCTCATCCAGCCCATTTTCCCGAGGTGGCTCGGCTGCCCGCTCCTCCTTCTTCAGGCTCTCTGGGCAGTCCCCATTCAAGAGCATGACGGATGGTGGCTCTAGGGGTGGCAAGAAAGGAGCTGAGTCAGGTGGGCCTAGTTGTTCAGTGCCCAGTGGAATGGTGACTGCAGCCCTCCCGAGCCCTGGTCCCAACCCAGATACCACAGTCCCACCCCACCCTTGGTACCTGCAGGCCACCTGCAAGGGGACTGTCTTCTCCCTTCCACATCCTGTCCCCTCCCTTCTACCCGCTGCTCCTCAGCTCACCACAGCCTGGCATCACCTGAGCACGCTCCCAGACCACTCTCCCCAGGACCACCAATGCCACGCTGAGGGCACAGCCTGGGGGTCTTCTCCAGCCCTAACATATCTGGCTTCTCAGCAGCACCCTACACCACTGCTCACTTCCTCCTCTTCCTCCCTGACCAAAGAGATGCCCTCATCCCTCCCTGTCCAGCTCCAGCCTCTTCCACTGGCCCTGAGCTGGGATCTGAGCCGCAGGTGTGCTCAGGCCCCAGCCTCTCCCCACTCTCACTTCCCTCTCTCCCAGGGCTTCAAATACCCTCCTGCCTCTTGGCTCACATAGCCAATCCTGGCCTGCAACAAGCTTTTCAGACCAAGGAGACAGCCACCTCTCAGACATCAACATGTGACTGTCCTTTAGGCACCACCAAAGACCCATCTTTCGGGCATGGAGTTTATCTTCCTTCACAAACTGGCCCCTGCTCTGTGAAGGCCCCCCTACCTGCTATCTAGTCACCCAACCTAAACCCATGGGATCCAGCCTCTGCAGCCATAGCCCTGGTGCAGCCCTTTCTCCTGTTTCAAGAGTGCCACTTGGAATCCTTCTAATAACCCCCGCTGTCCACAAGATCAAGCTTCTTAGGACTCAAGTACCAACCTAAAGTCAACCTCAGCTCCTGCCTGCCGAGGTCTGGCTAAACGAAACCACCGGAAGCCTGAGAACGAGCCCACATCACATCCTCCCTCCCACCTGTGCTTTCGTTCATGCTGACACCCCATTCACCCTTCAAGGCCTAGCTGCAATAAACCCTCTTCCCAAAAGACGCTGGTGGCAGAATCACCCCCCTCATTCCCAGAGCCACGCCCCCCTCCCGAGCAGGTGTTCTGCTGCATCTGGGGTGGCGGTCCAGACCCGCAACTCCACCTTCCACCTTCTGTCTTGCCCAGGCTCAACCAAAGGCATCAAATTAATGAATTAATTACTGTAAACCCATAGCTAAGTCCAGTATTTGTGGACAGCACCCAACTCACATGCTGTGGGGAGAAGGGGGAGTAGGTGACAAACCTTCCACTTCTACCTTGGCACTGGGGGAGACCACCCCCCCTAGGGAGCCAAGGGCCTCCTCTCAGAACTCTCTAGCAAAACACAGGCCTGCCTGGACGTCCATTTGGCCAAAGGGGACCTTGGCCGCCAGGATCTGCCCATAAGCCAGACTGCCTGGCTTGGCTGGAGTTCAACTGCCCCAGCTCTGAGAAGGGTCTGGGTCCCCTTCCAGAGAGGACAGCTCACCCAGCTCTGCCCAGCCCATCCAGACCCCACCTCCCTTTCCTTACTACTATCCGGAGCGAGGAGAAGGGTGCGTTTCCCCAGGATTGTGTGGTCCCTATACAGACCCAGAAATGTGGACGGGGCCTCAGGGAAGGGATTGGCACAGTACAAAAAGGAACGCCAGACCAGCCTGAGCAACATAGCGAGATCCCATCTCTACAAAAAATAGAAAAATTAGCCATGTGTGGTGGCACGCCTATAGTCCCAGCTACCTGGGAGGCTGAGGCAGGAGATCACTTGAGCCCAAGAGTTTGAGGTTGCAGTTGAGTTATCAAGCCACTGCACTCTAGCCCAGGCAACAAACAAGAAAAAGAAAAAAAGGCCCATCAGGGGACAGGGAAAGAAGCCACTCCCCCTTCCCTGTCTCCCCACAACTTAGTGATAAATAGGACCTCCAGGAGCTCAGATATAGCCCCTCCCCCCACCCCAAATAAGGGTGTCTGAGGCCCAGAAAGGTTCAGAGTCTGGCCCAAGGTCACCAAGTCAGAATGGACCTGATTCCCTTCCCTCCCGCAGCCCACAGCCCCATGCCACTGCGCTGCCCCCTTAATCCTCGTCACTATGGACCTTCCATAACTGTGTCTGCCATCGCCCCTCCAATCCTACCACACTCTCCCTAAACCTGCAGTGAAAACTCCCAAGAGCCACAGGGGGCAGGAGCACCTCTCCTTCCCGAGACCAACAGTGCCTGGCAGGGCACCCCCAGCCCCTAGCAAGTGAGCAGCCCTGCCCCAAAGTGAAAAGTGTCTGACTCTAATGACAGAGCAGAGATCAGAGAGGCAGTGATTGGTCAGCTTTCAAAAAGCAGCAAGAGGAATAGCAGACAGGAGGAAAAATTTCCCCCACCGGGCCCCTGAGAAAGGCTTTGCTGGCTGGCAACCCCCGGAATGAGGGGAAAAGCAGGAAGGGCCCCCACCCAATGCGGAGCAACAGTTTTGAGCTCTGAGAGCTCAGCAGTGGGGAATCAGAGACCTGGACCTAGACAGGGAGCCTGTGCTCCTTGGCATGTCTGGAATGGGGAGGACGTGGAGGAGGGAGGGACAAGGCAAGGTGGCCACAGCTCCCAGTCTGCATTCCCCAGCAGGGAGCCTACCAGTCCAGGGGGCACCTATTGCCTGACCAGATTTCAAAGGAATGTGGCTGTTCCCCAGGGGCTTACTCTCCCCAAGATAGAGGTCCTGCTCCTGCTCCCTCCTCCAAGGAACCCCGAAGGTCTCCGTACCACTGGGTGAAGGCCAAGTGACCTCCCCAACAAGAGGCTGCCCACCTGGTGCCGTCGGCGGCTGCCCTCTCCTCGGCTCTGGGGTCTCGGCACTGCCATGGCAGCAAGGCAGCCAGCTCTCCGGCTCAGGCCCAGCACTGCCTGTGTCCCTCATTCCGGCCTCTGCCACTACCCTTGCCCTAATGCAGCTGGTCGGCCCAGGGCTGGAGCTCCGGCTGGCTTCAGGTTTCAGTGGGGCCAGGCCTGCCGGGGCAGCCTCAGGAAGGGCACACTCCCCCTGCCTCGAATCCTGCTCAAGGTCGGCCAGAAGGACGGCTGTGGGCCAGGAGGCCCCGGTGGCTCCAGGACCCCAGGAGAAGTTGCTATCAGCACTCAGGCCCACCTCCCTATACCCCCCAGAAAGGGGGTCACTGCTGGCAAAGCTGCTAGGCAGGCAGGAGAACCCGTCATTTGGGGTACCTGGACCCCTCAAGATCGAGGGCCTAGGAGACTGGCTAGCAGGGGAAGGGCACAGCAAGGGGGTCCTCTCCTCAGCTCCAACTCCAGTGGGAGTAGGCAGGACGGCCTCAGCCAGCTGTCGGCAACAGCTGGCGCAGACCCGGGCCCAGGCCATGAGATGGCTGCCCCTGTCTACCAGTCGCAGACACTGAGCACCCTGCCTGCCTTTTAGGTCAAGTGACTGGCTGGGGCCCCTGGCTCCTGCTGCCCCCTGCAGGTGACCTGGCAGCTATCCCCTCCCTGAGAGTCACTGGTTCTGGTGGGAGGGGTTTGGGCCCCCAGAGGACAACTGCACCCGTGCCCCAGGCCTCCAAGCTCCACCAAGAAGCTGGCAGGCTCAGGCTTCCCTTCCCAGCAGCCCTTGCACTGCCAGGAGAAAACCAAGTCTCTCCCCAGGGAGAACAGAATTGGCAGCAAGAGGCTGAAGGCCACTCGGCTGGGGAGAAGAACATGCCCAGCCACGCTAGGGCGCCTTCCCAGGGCCTCTGACTTGTTGCCAGGGCCCAGTCGGGACTGCTCCGGCATCCATACTAACCAGGGTGGGGGCGGGAGCCAGGCTTTCACTCCAGGTCCCCTCCAGTTCTAAGGACACAGGCAGCCCTGAGTGTCTGGCACTGAGCAGACCCTCAGCCTCTCCATGGCCCTCACGAAGCGTTCTGGGCCTCACACAGTGATCAACCAGATGGTAAGAAGGGCCAGGCCCAGGCAGAGCCCCTCTCTTAGCCCCTCCCCACCCACACCCGAACCCTCTGGAGACAGAGGTGGGGCAGGGCAGGCTGGCAATGACCCCCGGGGAGTGTTGACAGCCCCACTGTCCTGGTAACCACAGAGCCAGTGCTACCTCCAGGCCCAGCCCACAGCAGGTCCCTACATCGGCTGGACCATCCCATGTCACTTGAGGAGACCGAGGATCCAGAAGGCTAGTAGGCAAGCTGCCCCAGGTCGTAGAGACAGCAAAACCAGGTGTACAGCTTCTCAGCCTCTTGGCTACGATCAAGTGAAGAGAAAAACCTGGTGTGCCAGATGCCTTGGAGTGCTGCTCCCACCCCCGGGGACCCGCTGGGCCAGGCTGCCCACCAGGTAAGCAGCACCTCCTTCCTCCTCTAGGCCTCAGGACTCTACCTCCAGTCACAGGATGCTCTGAGCCTCTACACCCCTGGGCCAGCACCTCTCCTCCCATATCCCAAAGGGCACCTCTGAGGATCTGGGCTTTGGGGAAAAGGAAAAAGAAGGAGGTGCTCTGTAGAACAGGCAAGGGTTGCCCAAACAGCACTCTGCACGTACACAAGCTCACACACACCCACCCAAGTTCTAACTGGACAGATTAAAGAGATAAAGCGCACCCTTGTCCTGGCTTGGGAGCACAGGGATCCCACAGGCAGCACACAGGAGTTAGAAAGAAAACTTAGGCCACCCCAGGTGGCTTCTGTGTGCCTTCCCAACCTAGCATGGTCTCACTCAGGAGACTGTGCCAGGGCCAGGCCACACCTCAGCCAAGGCCTCAGCAGGTGAGGCTCCAGCAGGAAGTAAGGCCCCAAAAGACACCACCCCATCCCAGCAACCCAGGGCTTGAAGGACAGGAGGAGGGGGCAGGCAGGCAGCCTATTGAAGACCCTGAGGAGGTGGGCATTTGTTAGCCTCCTTCCTGTCCTACCCAGGCCAAAAGCTGGTCTTCAGGGTCTGAGGATCCTGAGTTTCTCAAGCTGCTCTGCCCAGAATCCTACCCAAGAGAGGAGCTTTAGGATCTTGTTGGGGAGCTCCAGTAAGCCCCTAAACTCCTCCCCAGTCTGCCAGCCCCTTCTCCTCCCCCTCTGGGCCTCAACTCCAGGCAGCCCTCCCCTAGGCAAAAGGAACTTGATGTGCCACTGTGAACTTGAAAAACCTGCCTGTTCTCTTAACCCCTAAAAGCTGCTTTAGTCCCAAGAAGGTAACTGACCCTTGCCCCTCATCCCCAAAAGCCTCAATCACTTCTTCCTTAGGGGACTAGAGAGCCTTCAAGATCTGGGGGCTCAGGTCAGGGGCCTCATTTCTGATGCTCAGGTGGGAGTCTGCTGGGGGCCTTCATTAAGGCTAATTCCTTCTTTTAACAATCTGCTGGCTGTAATGTAAGACCTAGCTATCTATACTGGCTTCCTGGGGACATAAGAGCCCATGTTCTACCCACTAGTACGCTCAGTTTCCCCCAAATGAACAGTTCTGCCCTTTCCCGGACCCAGCTCACCACAAACAGAGCCCCGCAGCACATAACTGGAAAGGGGCTTCACTGATGCCCTCAAAGAAATCCTCCAGCAGAAGCTCCTCTCCTTAACCCCGAAGCTCTCAGCACATAATCCAAAACAACGTGCCTATCCCAGCTTCCTCTGCGCCATGCCAGGGTAGCCTTGGCTTGCTGGCCCTGAGCTAGAAATCCAAATACTTCCCTTAGCAACAAAATCACTGTGTGACCTTGGCCAAGTCGCTTCAACTCTTTAGGTCTCTTGGTGAGAGAGGAGGTTGCCTGCCCCACTGATTCAGACCCACAGCAGGACAGAGCCTGACAGCTTGGGGCTATCTGCATTTGTTGTTCTGCCCAAACCTTGGCCTTGTCTAGGCAATGAGCAAAGCTGACACAGAACCTGTCCCTCACCCCAGGGTAACTGCTGTGATGGGGGCAGTCCCTATCCTGACTCCCAACTCAACTGGGAAGGGAGAACATGATGATGAGCTAGGATGACAAATCCCCACTGAGGAGAGTGGGGGGGAGTGGCAGACAGGAGTAGCTCTGCACTGCACTGCCACTGCCACCCAGGGCAGAGAGAGCCACAGTCCAGCCACCAGCTCTGAGGAAGATTTGGGGGGATGACTACCGAGGGTCTGGGAAGGGGCTTCCAGCTCCAAGAATGGAGTCTGAGACATGATGGAGGTGGAGGGCACAGAGAGAACAGAGGGGCCTGGGAGAAATGGAGGGAAGTAGGCCTCACCCAACACAAGCTGCAGCCACTCCCAAGGCCACACCACACAGCCCCCATGGGGGAGAGCTGGGAGCTCCACTCCACACTGCCGACCTTTGCCTTAAAAACAGCAACTCTGGTCTGACCCACTTTTCGCAATAAGGCAGGTTAATGATCAAGTTCTGGCACAAATACCTCCCCCGTCAAGGAGCTTGGCTTTGCCCCCCTGCACAGACAGACCACCGCCGCCCTCCTCTTCCAAGTCAGCCGACCAGGCCAACATCTAAGAGGGCAGACATCATAGCCTGAAGACAACGGGTTATAACCTTGTCTCTGGGGATGAACGAGAGAAGCCCCCTCACGACACACACACCCCCACCTCGTGCTCTTCCCAGAGACCAAGCCTGGGAAGCCTCTAGCTAAGCCTCACTCTCAGGGCTGCAGCCTTGCGCACAGGGAGCGCCTGGGATCCTGGCGCTGAGGGAGGCCCTGAGGGAGGATGTCCCGCAAGTGCCAGAGTGACCCCAGCTCTGAGGGCTCCCCAAGCCCGGGCGCGGAGGGGGTGGGGCTGCTGATTCTATCGGTCTGCGGCGGCTGCGCACCCCGAAACCGCGTGTGCGCGCACGTGTCCCCACGATAAGGCGCGCGTGTGCCCGCCGCAGCTGCCCTCCCCGGGACCCCACGTGCGAAGCCCGGGCCGCAGCCGGGGGCGACAGTGAAGGTGACCTTCAGGGCGGGGGCGGCCCGGTGGACGGCCCAGCGAGATGCAACCAGCCCAGCGCAGAGGGAAGGCGGCGGTCCCCGCGGAGTCCCGAACCCGCCCGTCCGGCCTGCTCCAGCTACCCACCCGGCGCCGGCCCACTGGCCCCGGCCCCGCTCACCCGCAGCGCCCGGCCGCCCCTTGCCACCGGCCTGCGAGCCGTGCTCCCGGGCGCTGTCGGCCGGGGCGGCCGCTGGCAACTCGTCCGTCTTGATGACCATGGTGGCGGGAGCGGGCGTCCAGCTCGGCTGTCCGCGCCGCCCGCCGCGCCACTAACCCAAGTGCCCTGCGCGCCGCGGCCGCTGCGGGAAGGACGGAGTCACCGGCCCACGTGGTGCGCGCTGTAGCCTTTGACCCCACCGCAGCTCCCCTGCCCCGCCCTCGCGCCCGGCCTGGCCCACGGAGGCCCGCGAGGGACAAAACGCGCCGCGCCTTCTTACCCGTCTACGGACGTGGTGACTTTCCTAAACGCCTTAAAGGCAACGTACTCTGTCTCAAGGGAGAAAAAGGCTTCGGCCTCCTGGAGGGGCGGGGCTTCGGGGAGACTCCCTGCTGTTCGCTGCCGTCGGGCGGGCGCTGTGACCTTGGGTGGAGACTCATCGAGGCCTGCCATTGCTGACCCTCCCCTCCCCCAACGGCCCTGTGTCTCCTATTGCAGATCTACCAAATGAACACAGTCTCTAATCTGCATAGTTAGCGTGGCCCTCAGGGCGCTCCTCACCAAGCGGGTGGTTTCCGTCCCAATGGGTGGGGCTGGGGTGTGTCTGGATTATTGAAGAGGGGGTGGAGGGCAGCCTAGGGCAAAGTGGTCACCTGAGGCAGCGGGGTGGGGGATGGCTCTTGGGGATAAAATGTCAGAAGTGGACCCAACAAACTTTGTCCTGAGCCACAGCGGGCTCCTCCTTAGTAGGATTCTCATTTCCAGGCTGGCATCTTCATTTTGCAGTGGAAGAAGCTGAGGACAGGTTATATGGACAACAAGATGTAGAGCTGGGTCTGACTAAATCCCCAGCCAGGACACTTTACAGTAGTTCATATTTTTCAGTTGTTTGGGGCTTGCTGGGGACTGAGGAGTGAGGTCAGAGAGGGCTGCAGAGGTGACATTTGAACCAGGTCTTGCCAGTGAGTTGAAGTTCTCCAGGCAGAGAGAGTGTGGTGTGGAGGCCCTTGAAGCACTTAAGGCAGATACCTGACATTTGACAGGATCAAATGGGAATTGGGAAGCTGAAGCTGCAGAGGCGGGCTGGGAGGACACTACCCTACCTTAGGGCCTTGTGGAAATTGCAAAGGAAAGCAGACCTTGTCCTGGAGTGCAGGTGGTGAGGAGAGCCTAGGCTGTCAGCATTTAAGCAGGAGGAAGGGAGGTGAGAAGTGATAAGATTCATCTCTCAGAATGACCCCCTAGCTGCTGTGTAGTGTGGGTAAGGGGACTGAGCTTGACTAGAGGGAGATCGGCTATGACTCTTGCACAGAAAGTCTGGAGATAAGAACAAGACCTGAATGCTGGATGTATGTGTAAAGCAGGCAGGCAGTGTGACACATGAACCTAACACTGAATTGATTTGGAAACCTGCGACCTCTACCTTGTGTCTTCCTGTGACCTTGAGCAAATCATTTGACTTTCACCCCACTGAATCTCAGGGGCTTCCTCTGTCAGTTAAAAATATCCATCTCCTTTCCTTCAGCTCCTCATGCGAAATAAAAAAAAAAAAATACCCATCTCTTTAGCCTCACCTAGCTGTTGGGAGGAGATGGTGCTCATCAAAGCACTTCAGAAAGTGTAAAACACTCACTCAGCTCTGATTCACTCAGTCTTTCAAGCACAGATTGCAAGAGCTCAGTGCTGCAGGAAGATCAGAGATGAACCAGGCCCAGTTCCTGCCTGGAGAAGTTTCAATCTGATGGACGAATTGAGATGCGCACAGCAACTTCATGTCCATGGCTGCAAAATAAGGGCCTTGAACAAGGTTCTGAGGGTTCAGTGGAGTCAGGGAGGCCTTCTGGGAAGAGACTGCTCTAAACTGAGTTTTGAAAGATGAGAAGGTTTGTTTATTTGTTTGTTTGGGATCTCAGCCAGGTGAGGTGGCTCACACCTGTAATCCTAGCACTCTGGGAGGCCTAGGTGGGTGGATCCCTTGAGCTCAGGAGTTCAAGACCAGCCCAAGCAAGAGTGAGACCCCATCTCTACTAAAAACAGAAAAATTAGCCAGGAGTCATGGCTTGTGTCTATAGTCCCAGCTACTTGGGAGGCTGAGGCAGGAAGATCCCTTGAGCCCAGGAGCCTGAGGTTGCAGTGAGCTCTGATAACACCACTGCACTCTACCCGGGTCCATAGAGTGAGACTCTTGTCTTCCAACAACAAAAAAGAGACGAGGTCTCGCTCTGTCGCCCAGGCTGACTGCAGCCGTTCGGTTATAGCTCACTGCAGCCTCTAACTCCTGGGCTCAGTTTTAACATGGAGGTAGGGGATGGGTGCGGAGGGCAGCAAGCCTGTGGTTGGAGAAACAGACACATAAAAATTTTTTAGCATCATCCTCTGACCGCCTTCTTCATAGTCTGGTGGTCTGACCTCTGATCACGTACTAAGCAGACCGATTCTTGCTTTCCCACTACCTGCACCAAGCTCTTTTCATCATAATCTTAACAGCAGCTACTCCCACTTTCTCCAACTATTTCCGCCATTGCCTGTAACACCGGCTATGGTTAAGGTCACCAGGTAGTTTATCATCCAAACCAGGACACTTTTGAGAACGAAAGTGGACACTATTAATAATGAAACTGAGACAACAGGCATAAATTGAGACTGTCTTGCCCAGACTGGGATGTTTGGGTCTTGGGTGAGAAGTCTAGTCGCTGTGCCAGGGAACTAGAAGGCAAGGACCATATCTTACTGACCTGGGTATCCCCAGCATCTTCCCAGAGCCTGAGGCATGGTCAGTGCTTAATGCATGTGTTGATTGAGTGGATAGTCCAGGTGTCGGGAGCCAAGCAGTCCTTCTGAGGGCTCCACAGGATGCTGGAGGGGAGCACATTTGACCCCCACCATTGTTTATAATATCTGGACTCTCCTTGCAGATATTCCCTTTGTGTGCTGTATGCTTTGACCTTTGTATCCAGAACTTCGGACCATTTCCATAAAGCCTGGCCGAGACTATCAGCCTGCGCCCACCACACAGCAGGCCCAGCAGAGGCACCTCTCCCTGTCCTCCTACCCGTCAGTGTCTGAGTGCCTACTGCTCAGCACCAGGGCTGGTGACCACTCTGTCCATGGGCCCAGTCCGGTCCCAGCAGCCTTAGAATCTGCAACTTCCCTTCAGTGCATCCTTCCCCTAGAAGGCTCCTGTTGCACAGCACCCACCCCCAGGGTTGCCTGCGTGGCACTCCTGAGCACCTCAGTTTCCTCATCTTTAGAGTCCCTGTCTGAAGATACTAAGTAAGTAGGAAGGGAAGTTTTTCTAGGCTGAGACCTAGCCTGCATAATTAGCCTGCTTAAAGCCTCCCACCTTCCTAATTATTGTTATGATGAATACACCCACTCAGCTGGGCATTCCTACTCCTCCCTCCTTTTGAGAGTTCCCCAGGGGGCTGGAGAGGTGGGGCAGGAACCCAAGACCCTGGGACCGCAGGAGGGAGTCCCCTTCTTCCCTGGCCTGACTCTGGAACCTATAGACAGGAAATGCTCCACCTCTCTCAACCCCAAACCCGTGTGGGCAGAAGTGTCAAGAAGGAAGGGATGACAGCCAGCTAGATGCCCCAGGCAGGCCTCAGTCTCCCCATGTGTAAAAAGAGGAGTTTGCATAGATGATCTCAGAGTTATCTGGTGCTGACATTCCACATCTCCTCCCCCAACTGTGACTCAGGGCTGGCTTTAGTCAAGCATCCCCAGGGTCTGTGTGAGGGACCCTAAGGCCAATCCCTTCTTTTCTCTTCTCCTTCTTTCTCTTTTTTTTTGTGAGATAGGGTCTCCCTCTGTTGCCTGAGCTAGAGTGCAGTGGTGTCATTAGAGCTCACTGCAACCTTGAACTCTTGGGCCCAAGCCATCCTCCCTCCTCAGCCTCTCAAAGTACTAGAATTACAGGCATGAGCCACCACACCCAGCCTACCTTTTCTCAAATTGTACATGGGACTAAAGAGTCTTAGACAGATGTTTATCCAGGGCTGGGCCTTCAGTCCTCAAGCTGCCTCAGGAGATAAAAGGCTAGGAACAAGTAGAGGCCTGGAGCATACTTCTGGCTTGCTACAGGTCCTAGTTATGGCCCATCCTGGGCCAAAACCTCAGTCCCAGAGGCTGGAACAAGAAACTGAGTTCAAAATAAAAAGTAGGGGGCCAGGCACGGTGGCTCACACCTGTAATCCTCGCACTCCGGGAGGCTGAGGTGGGAGGATGTTTGAGCTCAGGAGTTTGAGACCAGCCTGAGCAAGAGCGAGACCCCCGTCTCTACTAAAAATAGAAAGAAATTAGCTGGACAACTAAAAACATATAGAAAAAATTAGCCGGGCATCGTGGCGCGTGCCTGTAGTCCCAGCTACTCGGGAGGCTGAGGCAGGAAGATCGCTTGAGCCCAGGAGTCTGAGGTTGCTGTGAGCTAGGCTAATGTAATGCCAGGGCACTCTAGCCTGGGCAACAGAGTGAGACTCTGTCTCAAATAAATAAATAAATAAAAAGTAGGGGGAAAAGCACAAATTAATATTGACTACTTAAAGACCTAAGTGTAGGAAGGGGAGGGGATTTATTGATCCATATAACAGAAAACAGGAGGGGTATGTGGGCTTCAGGCATAGCTGGATCCAGACGACCTAATTCTCTGGAATTGTCTCCATCTCTTCTGGTTCTGCTTCTTCTGTGGTAGCTTCATGCTCAGGCAGCCTTACCCCTTATGGTGGCAAATGACCTGCCAGATCTCCAAGCTGATATTCTGCCATTTTAACCACCCAAGAATTTGTCCTTCTCAATAGTCCTGTTTTGTTCACTGCTGAACAAAACAGGCACCTAACATGGGGGGTTGAATGAATGGTTCCAGCAAAAGGCCTAAGATAGACTCTCACTGGCTCAGACTGAGTCACATGCCCATCTTCAACCCAAGCATTGTGACCTCCTTTGCCTGGGTTACATGGGTGGGGTCAGCCCTCCCAACACATGGATTGAGATGGGAGGGGAGCAGTTCCCCAAAAGGAAGAGATGGGTCCTGTTATCAGAAGGGTTGCAGGCAAAACCACTATGTCCCCTGCATCCTTAGAATACAGAGCTGCTGCCCTTTTCTCCCAGAGTCGTCCACAACATAGACCCACATTGAAAACATATGAGCTTAGGGCCGGGCGCGGTGGCTCACGCCTGTAATCCTAGCACTCTGGGAGGCCGAGGCGGGTGGATCGTTTGAGCTCAGGAGTTCGAGACCAGCCTGAGCAAGAGTGAGACCCCGTCTCTACCAAAAATAGAAAGAAATTAATCGGACAGCTAAAAATTAGCCGGGCATGGTGGCACATGCCTGTAGTCCCAGCTACTCGGGAGGCTGAGGCAGAAGGATTGCTTGAGCCCAGGAGTTTGAGGTTGCTGTGAGCTATGATGACGCCACGGCACTCTAGCCCAGGCAACAGAGTGAGACTCTGTCTCAAAAAAAAAAGAAAACATATGAGCTTAAGTTCTTGTGGGCACTGCAAGTCCCAGGATAACCCACCTTCATTAGTGGAGGATAAGAAGGGGGCTCGTCTCCAAGAATGCAGCTGGATCAGATGGGAGTGGGAACAAGTTGCCAGAACCCCCGGATTCCTTCTGGGCCAGGACAGTGGGCAATTCCAGACATGGGGCTCTTCTAATCTTCCCCTCTCAACCCTAGTCACCAGCCTCTGATCTAAGATTTCTTTGTTCACTTGGATTGGGGTGGCATGAAGGGCTAGGGCTTGGCTGAGCACCAGGACTCCTCAGCTGAGCACCTTATGCCTGATCTGAGAAATATCTACTAAGGGGACCCCGAAGTCCCAGCTCCCACTCTCCTATCTCCTTAACATCCTCTCCCCATACCTGTGCGAACAAAGGTGCAGTGGGATGGAGTGCTCACGGGAAGAAATCGGACTCGCGTGTTTTTCAGAGATTTTATTAAGAATAAGGCATATGACAGTCACCCCTAAAGCACAGGGCTCTATTTCGGTGGGTGAGTGAATACACTCTGAAAAGCATTGGATTAAAAAGCACAGCCAACAGAGATTTTGGAGCAGGATCCCTCTGCCCTGCTCACGGGGCTCTTGCCAGGTGGTCTGAAGCCCCTCTCCCCTCACAGACCCCCATTCAAGGTGGGCAGGTCCAGGAGAGGGTGCTTAGACCCCAGCTCTCCCCACTGAGGAGATGCCACTCCACCCTCTCTCGGCCTCCTTCCTCTCCACCAGGGAGGATGCTATCCTGCTGCTTGTATGGGGAAGGGCTACCCCATTTTGGCCCTGGTCTGCAGGTCGCTGTGGGTGGGATATGGGGGCAGGAGTACAAAGCCTCACACTGCATTGCCCATGGTTCCTGGCTGGCTTCCAGGACAGGGAGGGGTCCACACCTGCAGCTCTGCTTCCTGGATCTGCCCACACTTGAGGTGTGGCAGGAGCTCCCCCTAGGGACCCTGAGTGTCCCTGTCCACACTCCCCCTCTCCCAGGAGGATTCGTGCAGCAGAGAAGAGGGGAGCAAAAAACAAACCTTTCCCTTCTTAGTCACCCAGACATTCCAAGGGCTGGGGGTGGGAGGCTTTCCTTTGGCCCCTCAAGCCAGGCCCAGGGAGGGTGGGGCCTGTCTCAGGCCCTGAGGCTGAAGAGTTTTGGGCCCCTGAGGCCAAGGGCAGGCCACCGACTCCAGCTCCCAAATCCCATCACGCTGCCCCAAGGGTTCCGTTCCAAACCCAGGGCAGGAAGGTGGGGGATTAATTATTTCTGCGCAAGGGTGGGGGAAGGGGCATTTCTGTGAAAACTGGAACCCTGTATCTGCCTTGGCCCCTCCCCCAGGTTGCCTCATTTCCTTTCCCAGGCATCCCCAACACCCTGGCTGCGACTCAGTGAGTCAGCCGCCCCAGCACTCAGAACTTTCATCTGGGGGATCTCCAAGCACCCCAGGAACAATTAAGTGTCATTATCTCTGATTGCTGGAAGAGGGACAGGAATTAGGAGGCAGGCAGGCCGCCAGAGGATCCCTGGGCTGGGATGTGGGGGGACCCCCAGCTGGACACCCTGGGTACCCAGGCGGGAAGGGGGAAGAGGGCTATTGCTATAGAGCTGGGGGGAGGCCAGGCGGACAGAGCTATGGCTTTCAGTGGGTGGGTGGGCAGATAAAGTACTTCCCCATCTCTGCAGAAGAATCAATGTAAGTCACCCTGTTCACCCCAAAAGTGTGGTTGTGAGAGATGAGGGTCTGTGGGGGCCTCCTCTGGAACAAGACTTTTTCCCTCCTTCCCACAGTCCTCTGGGCACCTCCAAGAGAGAGGAGTGAGGCCTCCCCACCCCACACAGGTTCTGAAAGGTAGGGTGACAGAATAGGGGCACAGTGAGTCACACACACTCTGGGGGGGACAGAGATGGCACAGGCACAACCACAGAGACAGGTGGGGGGTAGAGGCAGGGGCAGGCAGAGCAAGGACCCCAGGCCACCATCATGGCCCAAGTTAGACTGGAGAGTACTGTCTGTCCCAAGGGTGGACACCCCAGCCGTCTGGATCCCAGGAGCTCGACACCCCAGACCAGGCCTGGTTATTGCTCAGTGGTCTCAGCAGTCCTGAGTGGGGTCAGCTGGGAGGGGCTGCATGACTGATTGGGCTGGGAGTGCGCTCACTGGGTTCCATGTCTTGCCAATTTCCTACTCCCTCCAACAGGGGGAGCGAGCCAAAGAGGACATGATTGGGGATTTCCACCCCTTCTTCGTGGGGGCTGTGATGGGAGAAGAGCTGGTCACCTCTAGAGCTTGACTCTGCTCACCGCCCAGACCCCTGGGTGACACACAGAATGTGTGGCCTCAGCCAGGGAAGGACCTGCCAGGGATGGGATGGCTGTGAGTGAGGTAAAGGTCTCTCCCTGCCCCCCGCCCCCGCAGCCCCTAGAAGACCTCACAGGCACTTAGGACTCTATGCAGGACCAACACAGGAGGGATGGCATGGAGGCTCTAGGGGTTGTGTTTCTTTCTAGGCTGGGCTTGGGGTGGGGGCAGGGAGCTGGGGAGAAAGGGACTTAGGAGGTGGGGTGTCCCACTCTCCATTTCACCACTCCCCAACCTGGACAGGGCACAAGAACCTCACCACTGCCACGTTCTGACATGCTAAGGGGCATCCCTGGATGGCGGCCAGGCTGGGGACTAACCTATGAGCCCACCTTAACCCAAACCTCTCTCTGTCAATAGCTGCCACTTCCAAGAAGCCAGTCCCTCCTTTTTCCCACCTCTGGGTGCAGCCAGCCGACTAGAAGCTGGGCAAAATTAGCACCGAGAAACAGCCTTAGGAAAACTCCTGGGGCAGCCTCCTGGCTCCCGGCTACCTCCTGAGGGAAAGGCAGTTTCTGCCCTTCCACAAGCCTGACCGGCGGCAGCTCTGCGCCACCTGCTTCCCCAGTGCAGCTCCCAGTCTCCCGCACACCGAGGGAGGCAGAACTCAACCAGAGACAGCTCTAGACCAGGTTCTGCCACCCAACCCCTTCTGGAATCCTCTTTAAGGGTCTACGGATTCTATCTTCCAGAAGTTAAACTTCCCGTCAGGCCGCACTTTCCCCACCAGGGGCTCTGGGAGGACGTGTCTTCTAAAGTGTTCGGTGCTCACCTGCAAGGACCTATTAATGGGGTAGGGGTAGGGGGACACGGCTTCCGAGTAAAAGGACCATCCCCTAGCCTGAGCCTCTCTCGGAGGAAGAAGGCTCGGCGGGAAGGCCGTCCGTGCGGGGCTAGGGGAGGCCGCGAGGGGGGCTGGAAGGCCTAGGGGTGCCAAGTGCCACTCTGCGTTCCTTTCCTAGGCCAGCCCAGCCTCCCCCCAACCCCCTAAGGATTGTCAGCTTTCCCAGGGCAGGGCGTGACCCCTGCCCTCTCCCCGCCCGGTGGCAGGGTGGGGTCCAGATAAGGATTGGTAATGCAAGTCCTCTCCACAAGACAGGTGCAATCGGCCAGCCCCGCAGAGGCGCTCCCTCGCGGGAGAGGAGAGCTCGAAGCTTGGAAACGTTGGGAAATAAAAAAGGCGAGGGCGGCTGGGGCAGGTGGGGGAGCTGGGGCCGCCTTGGCCTTCTCCTCGGAGGAGGGGCGGTTGCCCTCAGTCCCCGGGACCTGCCTGCGGGGCCGGAGCTGGGCCCCAGCCAGCCTTCCCCATACGACCCCCGCTACCCCCGTGCCTACTCCGGGTCCCCGGGCGCGGCGGGCGGGCTCCGGCAGGGCGCGGGCTGCGGGCCGGCTTGGTCCGGGGGGTCCTGGGGAGGCGGCTGGCGCGGGCTGCGGCCGCTGGGCCGCGGGGGCCTCCGGGCATAGAGGAAGAGCGCGGGGTCTGGCATGGGGTCGGCGTCGTCCAGGGCGCCGGCCGCGCGGTCCCAGGCGGCCCAGTCCCGGCCGGGACCCTTGGCGGCGGGCTCGGCGGGCGGGCGGCGGGCTCGCTGTGCGCGCCGGCGGGGTCGGGGCTCGGCGGCGGCGCCGGGGCCCGGGCGCGGAGCCTGCAGTCTCTGGCGCGCCGCGTGCAGCTGGCAGGAGAGGTAGGCGGCCGCCTCGGTGTGCTTCTGCAGCTCGGTGCCCAGCACCGTGGCGCGGTGGCTGCGGCGACGCAGCTCCTCCAGGAAGCGGCGCTCCTCGGTGCGCAGGCTGCAGCGCAGCGCCGACACCAGAGCCTCGCGTTGCGCCACCTCCCGCCGCAGCTCGGCGTTGGCCGCGGCCCGCGCCGCCAGCTGCGACTCCAGCGCGCGGCACTTGCTCTCCAGCTCCCGGGACGCCGCCTCTAGAAAGGGGACACAGAGGCGCAGGTGATAGTCCGCCTGGCTTAGAACAGAACCTGCACAGCTCTGCGGGCCACATAGCAAAGCCCTGCTCCTCCCCACCCCGCCACCTACACGTTCCACCGCGCTCCCCTCACCGCCCACGCATCGGCTGCGGTGATCTTCCTTGTTCTTCCTCAGGGCCCTGGCACCTATCCTACCCTCTGCTTGGCCTGTCTAGTTCTTCAGGGTTCAGCTTAAATGCAAACCCTTCCCTGACCCTTTGTTCATTCCACAATTTGTTGAGCCCTGCCTATGCACTGTGTTAGGCATTGGAGATATGGTGGATAATAAAACGGTCCTCATGAAGCTTACAGCGTACTGGGAGAGGGATAGTAAATAATCACAAATAAATGTGAGATTGCAACTGTAACATGTGCTAGGAAGAAGTAAATCAATGCTATGACTGTACCCAGAGAATGTGACCTGATCAGAGAAGGCCTCCCAGCAAAAGAGACACTTGGGCTAGGATCTGAAGGATAAGTAGGAGTTAAGTAGTGAAGAGGGGAGAAAAGGACGCTTCAGACAGAGGGAACAGCTTGTGTAGAAGCCTGTGGCAGGAAGCCATGCCAAGCGCAAGGGACTGAGAGAGTTGGGAGTGTGCACAGGAAGGGGGAGTGAATGTCCTCGTTTCCTTGATAGAACATTTATCACATTTTGTGATTTTTTGTTTGTTATTGTCTGCCTTTGCCACTAAGCAGGTTTCAACCCTGGATACACACTGGATATACATGGAGAATTTCAAAATATCCTGTTTCCTGGACCCTACCAACTGAATCACAATCAGAATCTTTGGGTTTGGACCTGGGAACTAGCATTGCTTCAATCTTCCCAGGTGATTCTAAGGTACAGCCAGAGGCGAGGACCCCTGCCTCATGGATCCGAAGCTCCATCTCAGCAGAACCATATCCGGGATGTGGCACATGTGATATAGGTAGCTGAAAGTGGCAAAAAGTGACCCTGGAAGGGACATAAACATCACCAAGTGATAGGAGGACAAAGAGTTCTCAAGCCCATTGAGAGAGAATGTAAAAACCAGGACATTGGGGCAGTGATTTGAGCTCAGATTACCCCAAAAGCCCTTTCAGAGGAAGGACAGTAGGTGGGGTAAAAGCTTCCACTGTCACAGAACTGTCCTTATCTGGTATCTGGGATGTGTGCTGCCTTTCTCCAAGCATCCAGGCATCAAGAGATTGCTCATGGTTGCCATATAAAGAAGTGGGCAGAATGAGTCCAAGTCCATAAGTGTTTAGATGATCCCTAGCTGATCTTCATGGATGAATACATAAAGCAATCTGTAGGGTTCCTAACATTTTAGCTTAAACTTCCAGCCTTCCCTGTCCCCAGCTCTTGGTCATGTAGCTCTCCAGCTATAAGCAACACACCAATATGGAGGGAGTCTATTCTTAAGAACTCTTCTGGCCAAGAAAGATTATTTTTGTGATTCATTTTTAATTAAGCAGTTACTGAATCTCTCCACGTTAGGTAATGTGCCTTGAACTTCAGAGGCAATGGATAACATCCAGTTCCAGTTCTCAGAGATCCTGTAAGCTGGTGATTAAGATCTCCACAATGCAATCCTCCCCACCATTTTAAAAAAATCTTAACTGTGGTAAAAAACACATAACAAAATTTGCCATCGTAACCTTTTTTTTGGGGACAGGGTCTCACTCTGTTGCCCAGGCTAGAGTGCAGTGGCATCATCATAGCTCACTGCAGCCTCAAACTCCTAAGCTCAAGTGATCCTCCTGCCTCAGCCTCTTGAGTAGCTGTGACTAATTTTTTGTACTCCTGGCCTCAAGTGATCCTCCCTTTTTTGCCCCTCAAAGTGCTAGGATTACAGGTGTGAGCCACCACGACCGGTGAATCATAACCATTTTTAAGTGTACAGTTCAGTAGTGTTAAGTATATTCATGTTGGTGTGCAACAGATCTCTAGAACTTTTACATCTTGCAAAACTAAAAGTCTATGCCCACTGAACACCTTCTCCCTATCCCCCCATTTTATGGGTGACGTAATATTCTGTAAACAAATATTTTAGTGGAATTACTACAGCAGCAAGAAGTCATCTTTTTGTCAAATGCAGGATTTGTTGATGTGTGTTTGTCTCTTTTCTCTTCATCTAGACGAAGTTTCTTGAAGTCAAGGACCCCATTCTGCCATCGTGTTGCATCTTGATACTCACCCTTGACACTAGAGGGTGTGGACACTGACCGTGTGATCCTTGTGCAAGGATGGGAAAGACTGGGGAGGTGGGTCACAGCAAGGAATTAAGTGGGCCAGGTGGAAGTAAAACACACAGCCATCTCCTTCTTGCTTTCCTCTCCCCACTTTGGACAGATATGGATACAGGGTACCATGTGTGGTGGTGCAAGCTGTTCACTGCACAAGGTGATCCTGCTGAGTGGGCAATTGGGGCTGGCATCCTGTGTTCTACTCACCAAGCCAAGGTGTGGCTGTCCCCACGTCTAGGCTGGGGACAGAGAAGGCTTGTATACTATTAAGGGTTGGGGAACACTCTACCTGTTGGGCCCCATGGCACTTCCCCACCAGCAGTCCTTCTCTTACCTTGCTGGTGAGATTGGGCCTCTCTCATCTCCAGGTCATGGGTCAGTTCTAGAGGAAGAGAAAGGAAAAGGCAGTTTTTTGTAGGTGTGACAATAAGTATCCTTTTTTTAGAGACAGGGTTTTGCTCTGTTGCCCAGGCTGGGCTTGAACTCCTGGGCTCAAGGATCCTTCCGCATGAGCCTTCCGAGTAGCTGAGCCTTCAGGCATGTGCTACTGCGCCTGGCTCAATAAGGATCCTTAGAAGCTGTCTAAACCACCCACCATACCTATTTTACTGCAGCCAGTAAAGGGAAGAGATGAAGAGACGTGCCCAAGGCACAGCTGGGTCTGACTGGCTTGATTCTAAGCTCAGAGATCTTTCCAGAATGAGCTTTTGAGCCTGGGCTTGAGGTTCAACCCCTGTGGGACTGAGGAGCCTGTCTTGTTTTGGGGCGGGGGGAGCACTTGCCCCTTCCTCAGGTGATATGCCGAGCAGTTCTGTAGGACTCTTGCTGAGCAGGGCTGGAATGTCCAGAGCTGCTTGGGGACACTGGGGGCATTGGACGTGGCTCAGGGCAGCGGCTACGTACCAATCTGGACACATGCGTTTCACTATTTTAGCAGCCTGTACTGCTGTGCCTATGTTATCAGAACATCAGCAAGGCCCCTTCGCAAGCCCCAGTTCTGCCATATTCCCTGTGGCAGGAAAGGCGTGGTGGGGTTCAGGGAGGACAGCGCCACCTGGTGATGGTAAGCCTGCAGCGGGGCTCGGATTGATCCTCAGTAGGTGGGGCGAGGCAGCCAAGGAGCCGCCGGAGGCCACTGAAGCAGGAGCAGCTTCCTCCTGGGTGCTGGCGGCCCGGCCATCGCCCCTCTGCCTGCCTGTCTGCCTGGTCCCCATTACTAAGTGCCCCAAATGCCCCATCTCAGCCCAGCTGAGACTGATAATTTTTCCAGCCCCATCCCATTCCCCCAACTCCACCAGAGCTCAAGGACTGGGAACCAGGCAGAAGGGAGCCAGAAGTCACAGCCGCCTGCGATGGAGGAGACCTACACAGGAGCACCTGTGTGTACCTGTGGGGACAAAGTCTGGTGCCCAAAGGGAGACGGCGGGAACCTGGGGTTGGGGAAGGTAGTCCATCTCTGGGCCACTGCCCCTCAGTGCCTACAGAGCCTCGTGGCCCCTCTTCCTGCTCCTTCTCACTGCCCTCCCTGGGCTCTTCTGGAGGCTTCGCGACAGGTGCCTTCTCTGGGGAGGCCAACTGTTACTAGGAGACAGAGAGCCCAGGATGCCTGGGCCTTCTGCTGTGACCGGAGCCTGAACCTCTTTCCTGGGGCCCCTGTGAGGACTCTCATGCCTCCACCCACCAGGGATTCCTGGGACCAACTTGGCCTTCCTTCAAGGCCTTGTGATGTAGCCCAAGGGACCCTGGACAAGATTCAGAGACTCAGGAGCAGGGAGATCTTGGCTCTGCCACTAACTCGCTGTGGGCTGGTTTCTCTTCAGCCCTTAACCACCGGATTTGGGGGCCGGGGGAGACAGAATCCCAGCTGGGCTCCATTCCCCCATCCGGAAAATCCCCCTGCCCATCTTCTGGCCAGAGTCCCATGGTCTACGTGAACATGCTGAGAGGTCAGACACACTGTGTGACCTTGGGCCAGTAACAGCACCTCTCTGAGCCTCAGTTTTCTCATCTGGACAATGGAGACAAAATAGCACCTCCTTGCAAGGGGCTGTTGCCAGGGTTAAGTGAGAGAAAATGAACAGAGGGCTCGCTCGGCCCAGGGCTGCGTTGGTGCTGAATAGATGGCAGTAGTTCTTGAATGCCCTGCCACCCCAGGACACACCCACCCACCTCTGGAGCCCTTCACTGTGAGTCCTCACCCATCTTCAGCTGCCCCCAGGCAGCCTGTCCTCTGGGCTCCTACACCAGCCCCCTCCTTGTCCACCCTCCTCCCAGCCTCTGGGTCCCTCCCTAATTGCCTTCCCCTTATCTCCTCCACTGTTCCTCTCCCTTCTCCTCCTGCCACCTCCCGCTTGGAGAGAGGGCCTTATTCAGTCATCTCAGCCCTAAGAGTGGTTGCTCCAGCCCAGCCCAGAGTTATTTTTATCTCCTTAATCGATAACCAAGAGGCTGCAGGCCCATACCCATCTGAAAAGGGCAGTGTGGGCCAAGGGCCCTCTATTCCTGCCAGTTACACTTTTTTTGGGATCTGGCCTACGTCCTGAGTGGAGGGACCACAGGTCCTCAGAGTTCTCCATTTTCCTTTACTGTTATTGCAGTGAAAAAGTGGCATCAGGCACGGACAAGTCTGTGTGGGCCAACCCTGTCCCCTGGGCTGGCCTCTGCTGCCATGTGGTCTTTGGGGAGACCGCAGTGAGCCTGGCCTTGGAATGTGGCAGCGGAACCTGTGTATGGAATGTCAGGAGGCCATGGTAGCTGACAGTGAGCACTGCTGGCTCTCTGTGCCACAGTGTGAGAATCCAGGTGGGTGGCTCAAACCCTCTGGGCCTCAGAGCTTCCCTCTGGGCAGTGGGGAGCCTCGCATGAGCAGGGGCTGGAAGGGAGGTAGTGCTCTGAGCTTCTTGGGGAGGATGTGCAGAAAGCTGCAGAGGTATGAAGGACTGGGAGTCTGAAGCTCTGGTTTTTTGGTTTTTGGCTTTTTTTGCATGGTGGAGAGGTCTAGGCTTTTAATTTACCTGTCACCTAAATAGTGTACATTGCAGAGCTCTGGGTTCTGATCCTGACTCTGCCACCAATATATTATGTAACTCTCTCTGGGCCTCAGTTTACCTACTTGTACAATGAAGAAGTTGGGCCCTCCCAGCTGAGACAGTCTATGAGCCACTGGCTGTAAAGCCTGCACTTGGAGACTTGGCCTCAGGGAGCACTTGGGCCAGAGCCAAGCCTCTGAGAGGCCCAGATAGCTGAGGCCCCAGGTCCAAGAGCAGAGGCCAGGCCTGGGATTTCACTGCATCTTTGGTGCCTCCCTCTGCCCTGCTCACAAATCCAATCAGTGGCCAATAAGTCCTTTCCTTCAGCCTGTGTCCCCCTGGTCCTCCCCTTTCCATCCCTCTCCACCTCTCCCCCAGACCATGCATCGGCTCTGCCACTCATCTCCCTGCCTCCCTCTCCCACCAATTCAGCTTCCATACAACTGCCAGACTGAGTTTCTTAATGTAGTATAATGCTGATCGGGCAGCACTCTGCTGCTCAAAAACCTTCAGTGGCTCCCCACTACCCAGGGGGACAGGCCAAACTCCTTGGCTATCCTGGTATTTGTCAAGGTCTTCTACACTCTGGCACCACTGGATTTCTCACCGGTCTCCTTTAAGCACAGCTTTATCCAGTTAAATAGAACTTTTTATGAGCTTTTGGTTTCCTACCTCCTGGCCTTTTGCTGTTCCCTTTATTTGAGATGCTATCTTTGCTTCCCCTGTAATATCTCAGTGTGTCTACACATTACTCAGCCTTCAGGAGGCTTAGGCATTCCCTCCTGTCTCTTCCTCGTCACCTGCCCCTCAAGCTGGACACCATCCTGCCCATGAGCTCCTGCTTTATCTTCTGCCATATCTTGAAGTTATCTGTTGGTATGTGTGTCTCCCCAACTAGACTGACAGCTTCTAGAGGGCTGGGAGGTGCACCAGGAACAGTGACTTGAGGACAGGAATCCCCAGGAATTATCAGGCTTCCCCCCGCCACCTAACCAGAACACTTTGTCCCAAAGCTTTATCTCACCTCCCCAAGTCTCGGTTTCCTCATCCAGAAAAGGAGGAAGCAGGACTGGTGTGAGGCGCGCAGTGGCTCACGGTGGGCACCATATGACAGACAGCGACTGTCATGATAACAGTGACCCTTCCCTGCTCCACCCCCACCCTGCATCCCTTCTGGCCTCACCTGAGCAGCGTTTCTGCAGCCTCAGGATTTCCAGGTGCAGGTCTCGCAGCAGGGCCATCTGCTCCTTTTTCAGGAAGCTGATGTGGCGTTGCACGCTCTGAATCTGATGCTCCAGGGACACGGTGTCCATGGCAACCCAGGCCTGGGCCCCACCTGGGGAGGACGACAAGGTGACCTGACGTCTTTGGAGCCCATCTGCACTGCCCCGCCCTCAGATCCCTCATCGTCTCCTTCGCTCTGGGGTCCTGTTGCCACCAGGTAGACAATTCTGCTGCTGTCGTCTCCCCTCTATTTACTCATTCGAGCTTCACGAAAAGTGGGTATATTGGCAGGAAAGTATAATTATCCCCATTTAACAGATGAAGAACCAGAGGCCCAGAGGGAAATGCTCCACTCTCCTGCTCCCATGTAACTTTCGTCTCTTCTACTTCTTAGAGAGGAAAACACATGGAGCAGCCGAGTCAGCAGAGACAGATGACTCGGGCTCCAGCCTGCCTTCTGCACTGGCTGTGTGACCTGGGGCAAGCCCTCACCCTCTCTGGGCTCTTTGTTGTCTCATGAGTAAAATGAGAGAGTTGTGGAGTAAGTGACCCCTGAAGTCTCTTCCAGCTCTGACATCCCACAAGTCTGTCGGCTCCAGGGCAGCAGGACTGCTGTGAGCACGGCCCTCCCAGTACAACCCCGCTTCTCCGACTCAGCTCCACCCCAGGGGCTCCTCCAAGTCTCAGAGGAGGAGGATCTGATGTACATTCCGCTAACACTGACTCTGTGGGCCGAAGGCAGGTGGCAGAGTTCCTTTTTTTTTTTTTTTTTGAGATAGAATCTCACTCTGTTGCCCTGAGTAGAGTGCCGTGGCATCAGCCTAGCTCACAGCAACCTCGGACTCCTGGGCTCAAGCGATCCTCCTGCCTCAGCCTCCTGAGTAGCTGGGACTACAGGCATGCGCCACTGTGACCGGATAATTTTTCTATTTTTAGCAGAGACAAGGTCTCGCTCTTGTTCAGGTTGGTCTCGAACTCCTGAGCTCAAGTGATTCTCCCGCCTCAGCCTCCCAGAGTGCTAGGATTTCAGGCATGGGCCACCATGCCCAGCCAGAGGGACAGTTCTATTCAGCATATGGTCCCCTCCAGACTGGCTTCCATGTAAGTCTCTGAAGACCCATATTTTCATTTGTAGGGTCACGTCAACAGCCTGAGAATCTCACATCCTCAGAGGTTCCTCTCTCTGGGCCCCTTCCCTGGTACTCCCCAGACTCCCCTATTCCAACCAAACAGGCCTTTCATTTCAGCAACAGCAGCCTTTTGGCCTGTGGGGATCACTGGCCACATTTCCTGACCATCAGTGACATTCAAGGAACTTTATACACATGGTCTTACTTCTACCGCTGCTCTTCAGTAGGTATTACCACATCCATTTCACGAACATGGAAACCGAGACTCAGAGCCAAAGGGACTTGTACCAGTTCATACGCTCAGTAAGTGGTAGCAGTCCCAGTTCCCTGACGAAGTCCTTAGAATCCAGAGAAGGGAACCGTCCTGGGGTTGAATCTTGGATCTTTCGGTCACCTGCTGTGTGACATTGGGCACAAAGTCTCTAAGCCTTTGCAACCCCTCGGCCCCATACAATGGGGCTATGAATAGTAACAGTCCTAGGGGTAGCTGTGAGGATTCAGTGAGATGAGAAATGTAAAGCACTTAGCACAGGACCTGGCTCAGTCAATTCCTGCATCCCTTCCTCCTCCTCTTCTCTGTCCCTTTAATGTACGAGTAGGTTAATTTCTTTTTCTTTTTTTCTATTTTTAGTAGTGACGGGGTCTCACTCTTGCTCAACCTGGTCTCAAACTCCTGACCTCAAGCGATCCTCCCGCCTCGGCCTCCCAGAGTGCTAGGGTTACAGGTGTGAGCCACCGCGCCCAGCCAATTTCTGTCTTGATTTGCTCATTTTTTCATTCATTTATTCAATGGTCTATTATTGCCAAGTGCTGCACTGGGCACGGGGACATGGTGATGAACACAACAAAATCCCTGCTCTCATGGAGCTCAGGGGGTGAAGGGAGAGAAACAAGTAAGTAAACAAATAAATAATGTGTCAAACAAACAAATACGTATAGAACTACAGTCTGTGATAAGTGCCATGGAAGAGACCTGCAGGGTAATGTGAAAGAATATAGAGTGGGACCTATTAGTTTATTTTATTTTTCTGAGATTTTACTCTACTTACAAAGGACCTATTTTAGATTTGGGGTCAGGAAAGGTCTCTTTGAAGAAGTGTCTTTGAAGCTGAGACACTGTGGCAGGCGGAATTCTAAGATGGTCCCCAAGAATCCCAGTGTCTGGTGTCAGAGTTCTGTACTGTGCCTCCCACTTGAATGTGGGTGGGACTCTGCAGATGGCGGGTTTCACTCCTGTGATTAGGTTTTTTACAAAGGTGACGGGATTTTACAGGTGCAATTAAGGTCTTCAATCAGTAGACTTTGAGTTAATCAAAAGGGAGGTCATTCTGGGTGGTCCTGACCTAATTGGGCAAGCCATTCAAAGGAACTCCGAGAAAAGGACCCAGCTAAAATGTGCCAGATTCTTGGCCCTTAGAAACTGTGAAATAATAAATTTATGTTGTTTTAAACCACTAAGTTTATGGTAATTTGTTACACAGCAATAAAAAACTAATACAGACTTGAAGGAGGGGTAGGAGTTAGTCAGAAGAGTAAAGGGAAGAGCATTCCAAACAGGGAACAGCATGTGTGAAGGCCCAGAGGCAGGAAAGAACTAAGCGGTAATAATGATAACTTACATTTACTGAGCGCACCTACTACGTGTCCAGCTTTGTGCTAAGTGCTTCGCATGGTCTGTTGAGGACCGAGACATTGCCACTGCCAGTGAGGGCTCAAGGGTAAGGTATTGAGGGAGGGTCACAGGAAGGGAGGTTAGCAACGGAAGGATCACATGGGGTATTGTAAACCGCGCTAAGAATCTTGGATTAAGACTTAAGTGAACTGGAAGTTACTAGAGGATTTCAAGCAGGGGAGGAATATGATATGATTTACATTTTTAAAAGATCACTCTGGCTGCGGTGGGGAGAGTAGACTAGAGCTGGCAGAATGGATGCAGGGAGGTCAGGTGGGAGAAGGCAGCAGTGGTCAAGGTGAGAGATGATGGTGGCCTGGACTAGATGATGGAGGTGAAGAGGAAGAGAAGTCCCAGGTGCATTTTGGAGTTAGGACTGGCAGGACTTAGAGATGGATTAGATTGGCATGGTGATGGGGAGGGAGATGTCCAGGATGTCTCCCAGTTTTTTGGCTTGAGCAACTCAAGAGTGAACATACCTTTGCTGGATCTTTCTCCGTTTTCTAATCTTTCACTTGGGTATCTTCTTTATCTATAATCACTCCCTAAGTGATCTTGTCCAATCCCATGGCTGTAAATATTATTTACATGCTGCTGATCCCTAAAGTAACTATTCTGTGAATGCTAGACTGGCTACCTAACACCTTCATTTACATGTCCAGTGGGTCCCTCAAACTTGCAAGTCCCAATACTGAACTCTCATGTTCCCTCCTGCAAACCTGCTCTTGCCCGCTGTTCATCTTCTTGACAGATTGCACTACTCAGTTGCTCAGACCAAAAACTTGGGAGTCATCTTTGATCCCTCTCTCTTTTTTTTTTTGAGACACAGTCTCACTGTGTTGCCCCGGCTAGAGTGCCCTGGTGTCATCCTAGCTCACAGCAACCTCAAACTCCTGGGCTCAAGCGATCCTCCTGCCTCAGCCTCCCGAGTAGCTGGGACTACAAGCATGCGCCACCATGCCCGGCTAATTTTTTCTGTATTTCTAGTTGTCCAATTAATTTCTTTCTATTTTTAGTAGAGACTGGGTCTCGCTCTTACTCAGGCTGGTTTCGAACTCCTGACCTCAAGGAATCCTCCCGCCTCGGCCTCCCAGAGAGCTAGGATTACAGGCGTGAGCCACCGCGCCCGGCCCCTCTCTTTCTTTATATTCTGTAGCCAATCCATCCGCAAACCCTGTTTGCTCTACCTTCACAATATCCCAAATCCAATCACTTCTCACTGTCTATATCACTATCCCCCTAGTCCAATCCACCAATGTCCCTCTGGTGTACCATTGCAGCAGCCTCCTAACTGGCTTCCTACTTCTGTGCTTGCCCCTTGCTTTCCATGCAGGAGCCAGAGTTCCTTTAGCAAATGTAACTCTGATCACGTCTCCCTGTCTCCCACTCAGAACCCTCCAATGGCTTCCCCTCACACTAAAACCAAACCCAACGTTCTTATCAGTCCCTACCCAGTCTGCCCCAGCTTTCTCTGCCCTCACTTACCCTTCTCCCCACCGCTGGCTCCAACCCAGCCACTCTGGCCTCGCTGTTTCCTGAACCTGCCAAGCACATTCTTGCCTTAGAGACTTTATATGTGCTGTCTCCTCTGCCAGGAATGCCCTTCACCAAGATATCCTCATGGCCAGTTCCCTTCCTTAACTCAGGATGCTGTTCAATTGTCACCTCCTCGGTACCTTTCTCTGATTATTTATTTATTTTTAGAGACAGGGTCTCACTCTGTTGCCTAAGCTAGAGTGCAGTGGTGCGATCATAGCTCACTGCAACTTCAAACTCCTGAGTTCAAGTGATCCTCCTGCCTCAGCCTCCTGAGTAGCTGGGATTACTTGGGAGGCTGAGACAGCACCACACCCAGCTAATTTTTACATTTTTTGTAGAGACGAGGTCTCGCTATGTTGCTCAGGCTAGTCTTGAACTCCTGGGCTTAAGTGATCCTCCCGCCTTGGCCTCCCACATTGCTGGGATCACAGGTGTGAGCCGCCATGCCCAGCCTGATCCCCCAATTTAAAATAGAATTTTCTGCCATTCTCTGCTCCCTTAATCTGCATTACTTTTCTTTCAGGTACTTATTACTGCATGACTATATTAAATTTTTATTTATTGTCCATTTTACCTGCCTGATTGTTAGCAACATAAGATGGAGGACTTCGTTTTGTTTCCTCCCATTCCCTAGTACCTAGTGCAGTGTCTGGCAAACAGGACGTGCTCAGTAAATAACTGCAGAATGCACGAGTGAGTGAATCCGTAGGGATGAGGTCGACTGATGGAGGGGCCGATTGACAGAGGAGGTATGACCAAGACGGACACATGTGAGGTTTGACATGCCCAAGAGACCTCAAGTAAGGAGAAATAGATGTCAAACAGAGAGTCGAATATACTGGTGCATAACTCAGGAAAAAATAGGTGAGCTATATGTCCATGCGATTGTGTGCCTATGCTGGGGTGTGTGTGCTTGTGTGTCCAGACATGTGCCCGAGACTGCATGTGTGCCTCAAGGAGTGCATGTGTGTGTGTGTGCGTGTGTGTGTGTCTATGTGTCTGCTGGGTGTATACCTGGGGGATGAAGGTGTGTGGGCCCGTGCTTAGGACAAAGAGAGAAAATGTCTGTTCCCAGCCGCCGAAATGCAAATGTTTCTGAAGAGAAAAGCCCTTCCCACACAGCCCTGGAGACTGGACCCTGGCCATGGAGAGAGGCTGAGCCAGCCAGCTGTTTCTGCGCTTTCCCAGAAGGACTTGAGGATTTGCTTCCAACTAGGCAGGCTGCTCCTCTCAGGGCAGAAATTTGGGTCACAAATGATCTTGGCAAATATTCTTTCTTAGACGTTACTGTTTAGTTTGTTTGTGGGAGGGTGGGCGAGGGAACACAGGAGGGAACTAGGGATAACCACTCTGTGTGGCTGGGGAGTCGCAAGCATTCAGAAGTCCTGAGCCAGGAAAGTGTCTGGTTCTCACATCAGAAATGCAGCCCCAGAATCTCTGGGCTTCAGAAGCTTGTGCCTGAGGACTTGGTCCAAGCCAGTGTCCGCAGCTCAAGGGTTAGAGCCACCAGCTCCACCTTCTCCCCACCCCCGGCCCCAGATGCCCGGCCTCATGAGTGAACATGCTTGGTGAAGAGGGTCACTCGCCTCTGTCCACTGTCCTGACCACCTCAGGGCCTGCATTGTTTCTGCTTCCCTCCTTCTTCTGGGGCTCCTAGTTCTTTTTCTTGTTAATTTTCTAGCTTAATGAAAATTTAATGAAAAAATATTCATTAAACGAATTGTCACCAAGAATAAAAAAGGACCTGTAATACAAGGTTCACAATTTATAGAGTTAATTCCAAGTACTTTTGACATGTCTCTCTGTGTCTGAAAGTTACCGATATTTTTCCCCTTAGGGAAATTGGTGGGAGAAGCCTTCTGTGCTCATGTCCCCAACTATAGGCAAAGTGTCAGGCTCAGGAACCTTCTGACCCGGGCAAAATTCTGAGGCCTGGGCTCCCGATCCCTGAAAATGACCTCGTTGTCTGCTTGTCTCTTTGGAGCTTCTGGGGACCCATGTTCCTTCCCAGCTATCTGCCTGCAACTGGAAAGTGGGAAATTGTATTTCTCTCCCTTCTTCAGTTCCTACAGCTCTTGGGGTTGAAACAACCTCAGAAAGTACAGGATCATAGTACTCAAGGCTTGTAGGGCCTTCAAAATCATTTCAGTTAGTGGTTTTCAAATATTGCTCTACGGAGCATCCGAATTCTGCTGAGGGGTCTCAGATACTGCCAAAAGGATTGGGGCCAAACGCAGGACTGGAGGCTTTGCTTTTTTTTTTTTTTATTAAACCCCTCTTTTATACGATGGGCTCGTGCATACAAACTCATTGGAGAAAAGGCTTCTGCCAACCAACAATTTGAAAATCACTTTCATCGTCTACTCTTTCCTTGGGTGTCTCTTCCCTTGGGTGTCTAAATCCTGCCTTCTCCGCACCACTTTAGTCTACTCAGTATCCCCATGGCCTCTGCTGCCCCCACCTCTCCCGCAGGCATATGAGGTGGCTGGGACAGGAACCGGAACCAAGGCTTCTTGCTTTCTGCTTTGCATGGAGTTTGCATCTCCTGCCACCCCTCACTCCCTGACCGAGGCTGTTGTCCCAGTTTCAATTTCATTCTCAGTGTTTCTCTCCTTTTTTCAGACTGAAAATATTCATTGAGTCAACAAATATCTCTACACCATTCTGAACAGTTAATACCTGTGTTTTGTTAAAATTCTTTAAGTATGTATGCTTCTTGCTTCAAAGAGAATGTTAAACTTATTTTATCATTCTTATAACCAGGGCAGGTATATTAGATAGGAGAGGCACAGTAATGAAAAAATAAATAAATGAATCAATGGGATCTTTATTTTTATTAGTCATTATTCCTCTTCACTACCTGACTCAGAGCCTGGGGCAGTAGGAGAGCAGGAACTCAAGAAGCCTTTCTCGGACATGGCATCAAGGCACAGGTGATAATACTTAACAGTAACAATAAGTGACTGGCACTGTTCTTAGCATTTTACGTATATTAATTCATTTATCTTGACAACAACCCTACACTGAAGGTTCTGTTAGTATGTCTACTCCATAGGCAAGGAAACAGAGGCTCATAGAGGCAGAGTAGTTTGCCCAATATGCACGACAGTGCCTGGCAAGTGGGAGCTCCCCACTGGGTGCTCACCTTGGCATTTACAGCACTTTCTAAACGCAGTCCACATCTGCAGGCTGACCTCCTCCTCTTTTGGATTCTACCTTTGCTGTTCTCATGATAAACTCTCCCTGTAGTCACAGACATCCCCTCCCTTAGTATCTCTCACCCCGTCTCTGCCTCTTCAAAGCTGACCCATCCTTCAGGGCCCTTCTCCGATGTTACCTTTCCCATGAAGGCTCCCCTGATCCCCCACCAAGGTGGAATGACTCTTTCCCTCCTCTGTGTCCCTCAGGCAATTTGTTGGAATGGGGTGGCAGCTAGCACCACATTCTGCCATATAATCTCTTTTCGTTCTGTGTGTGTGTGTGTGTCGGGGGGGTGCATGCACCTGGCTTTTGCTCTCAGTCAAAGCTTCCTGAGGGCAAGGCTTTGTCTCAGGGAATCCCTTGCAAGGAACAGGCACACCAAGAATGTTGGTGAAACAGGGAGAATGAGTTGAGTCGCACTGGGAATTACCAGGACAAATAAGCACATGTATTAAAAAAATAATTACCCTGCCTCCTTCCCCCAAAGTCCTTGGCTCTCCTGGGGACTTGAGTCTGGAACGAAGATTCAGCCTTTGACAAATGTCTGTTACTCTGCAAGGTGGGGCTGCTTGGCCAGTGGTGGAGCCACGTTCCCCGGGGACCTTGTGGTCCTCTCCACTCCAGGGCCCCTCCTTCCCCAACACCCCTCAACTCTGACGCCCCCTCCACTGAAGATCCCAGGACCCCAGCCTCAGCAAAGCTGAGGATCCAGTCACACGGGAGTGGGGTGTATGGGGAAACTACAGCCCCCCACCCGCTTCAGTCTTGATGTTCTGCCCTGATTATGACTCGAGTATGACTCCCAGAGAAGGCAGCGGTGGTGGGGATGTGGCGACTACGGAGGACAGGGACGAGAGGTACCAGAAGGCAGGCGTAAAGAAAGGTGTGTCTGGTAGGAGGTGGCAGGAGGTGGCGGGGGCTCGACCTCGGGCCGCTCTGGACTCCCCGCCAGCACCAGGAAGGGTCCAGGTCTGGGCGCTGGAGGACAACTTCTGCCAGCAGCCCGCCGCGAGTCCTGTCCGCCTCCCGCGCGCTGCGGTGCCCGGCCCCGCGCCAGCCCTCCCGGGGGAGCTGGAGCTCGGCCGCGCTGCTCGCCACCCGGGGCCACCCCGGCTCCCACCCCCCCACGCCCACCGACCGGCCTCCTCACCTTCGGGACCCGAGGGAGCGACCGGCCGGCGGGGCCCTGGGTCTGGGCCGGGCTGGGTGGGGGAAGCGCTCTTCCCCCCGCGCTAGCTGCGCCCGGGGTTCCGCAGCGCCCGCCCCGGCTGCGGCGCCATCAGCTGCTGCGAGGCTGCGGGGCGGTCGGGCCGGGGCTCCGGGGGGCTGTGGGGCGCCGAGGTGGGGGGTCTGGGGCGGACTCGAGGCGTAAACACCCAGCAACGTGACCGGAACTGGCGAAC
>NW_012149830.1:1610265-1621072 GCF_000956105.1 Propithecus coquereli
GGGGAGGCTGGCGGCGCGCGGTCGGGGGAGGGGGAACCCTGGGAGCCCCGAGAGCCCCGGGAGCCGGGCCTAAGGACCCCGGCGGGCAGCCGGACTCGCCGAGCTTCCTTTGGCTGGGAGCTGGAAGGGGAACACGGGAAACCCGCCGGCGACTTGGCGGGCAAGGGCGCGGCGGCAGATCAGCACCGCGGACAGCGCCCAGGCCGTCAGGCCGCGATCCGCTCCGCCCCTCGCCCGCCCTGGCGTAGGAAGGAGAGATGGTGCCTGCACCCGCCCAGGGAAGAGTAGGGTGGAGGGCGAGAAAACCAGGGGTCTGGAAATCTGTCCTGAGTCTAGGTGGCAGGAAAGCAGCCCCAGACATCTCACTAGCTGTGTGACCTTGGGTGAGTCGCATCACCTCTCTGGGCCCCAGTTGGTAAGACACCATATTTCCCCCTATGTGAGGGTCCCAAAGGGAAGATCCTTTATAAACTCTGAAGTTCGGAACAAGTGCAAGGCACTGGTGTTGCTCCATTTTCACTGCACATGGGAGGCTTTTGTAGTCTCACTGCATGGCTTATAATTCTGGCTACACCAGTATCTTCCTCCTCCCTGGGGCTTGACCTCCTCATCTGTGAAACAGGGATAATGATGATCTATGCAGCTCATAAAATTTGTGGGTTGTTGTGAGCATTAAATGAATTAATACATGTAAAGTGTTTACAACAGTGCTGAGTGCTCCTTAGGCCTTCGTGCTCATGACAAGGGACCAGGTAGCACTGTGTGAGCGGTAGGTGGCTCAGCGCTCCCTCTGGGTAAATCATCCTCATCCCTGCCTGGAGAGATTGGAGGAGCAGGCTGAGTGGACTCAGACCAAAGGGCTGCTCTGGCTTTTCCCACTCCATTGCCAGCCAAATACTCCCTGGCCTTTCCTCCTGGGCCAAATTTTCAGAGAAATCGTCTACTGTTGTCTCCAGAACTGTTAGACCCACATCTGCTGTGAGGGCCTTGGGGAGACCTCAAGGGCACTCTGCCTCTCCATAAGTCCCTTTCCTCCCTGTCCTCCCCAGTCAATTTCCAAGGCTTAGCTGGAAGTGGGTATCAACAAATAAAAGCTTCATCTGTTCCTGGCAGATTTGAAGCCTCAAAAGAGTTGAAGGAATAACTCTCTTAGGTGGATTGACAGGCAATGGAGTTCATATTTTGCTCAAAGGCCTGTCAAATCCCACCTTGTAGCTCTAGCTTTGAACTCCACTGCGGGTGGCTCCTCTTCATCGTGCCTGAAGAAATCCCTGGGAGAGGAGCAGAAAGGCCAGACGAGCCCGGCTTCCTAGTCCCTTGCTGTCTCTCCTAAAGGGTGGTATTCCTGGGCTGTGCAACTCCTTGCCCTGCATGTCAGTTTCTTCAGCAGCTACAGGAGTTTAGATGAACCATCCGTAGCCCCTCAATTTCGTGAGATATCAACAAGAAGGATGAAGGATATGCTTTGTGCCTCCGAAAGACATGTGGTATGAAGGAGCCTGAAAACTGTGGCTCAATCTCTGCTCTGTCACTTACTAGCTGGGTAATTCTGGACAAATCTTAGCCTCTCTGAGCACCGGTTCCTTCTCAGTAAAATGGGAAGAGTAACGTCTATTCTGCCAACAGGTCCTTGTGAGGGTGTCATAAGGTACAATGAAGTGGTTTTGTAAAGCACATGTGGATACGATCGTTATGGCCAAGTCCCAAATGTTTTTCTCCTTGGTCTGAATCTGGGAGGAACTATTTGCTTTAGCTTCTCACCAGCTAAAGCAAATGGTCCCAGACATCTGTCTTAGGGGTGGCCCTGCCTGTTCATGGGGGACTCCAGCTTTGCCACAAGAAGTGCTTCTTGCTGAGTCCTGCACCTGACCAAGCTCCTAGCTGGGAATGAAAGGCCTCTAAAGCTGCCCTCAGGAAATTTTCAACATATTTTCCTGGAAAATATCCATATATGAAACAACAAGCAGCAGGGACAACTGCCCCAAGGAACAAGTGAAAGTGACTCAGCCAGAGAGCTGAGAGATTGCCATACAAAGGGAGAGCTAGGGCCTGGACTTGGGGGCCAGGATTCTTAGGGCCACTTCCTTAGAGGAGTTTTAGCAATCAGTCAGTCAATATCCAGAGCAATATTGGGCAAAGATGACTGCCCAGCACTGTACCTGAGGTTGCAGGGAGACCAGAGACATATGAAATGGGACCTCAGAGATGATGACATTGATAATAATAATGAACATTTATTAAGCACTTTGTATGTGCCAGGCAATTTATTAAATACTGTTTAAAAAATCATTTCTCTATTTTCAAAAGTAAACTTGTACCAAAGTAAAAGAAAACTAAAGTGTATGAAAAGTATACCTCTTGCCTCAGATGTAGCCTCTATTTTGAGCTCAGCACTTTACCCACATAACCTCACTTAAACTTCAGAGAAATTCCATTGGAAATGTTTATTCCTATTTGCAGGTAGAGAAAATGAGGCTCAAAGGGTTAAATTTAACATCACACAGTTTGGAAACAGCAGAGCCAAGGTTCAAACTCTAGCCTCGCCTAAGCCAGAGGTAAGCTTGTAACCACAGCATCATCAGGCCTCCCACGGAGGAAATGATCCCACTGTGGCTGAAGGCACCTGCATTGGTTATGAGCTTTAGGGGAAGGTGAGGGCCAAAGTGTGCAAGGCCTTGAATGCCAGCTCAGAGAATGAGGTGTCGATGGCAGAGAAGGCCTAGAAGTTCCTCCATCTCTTATGACAGCCAGGAATTCTGAGTTTCTGAGTTTGGTTTGGGTTACAGTTCTGTACCAGTCAGCATCTTGGCAGGGAACAGATGACACATTTAAAATGGATTGTTTGAAAAGGGTTAAGGGACTATTTACAAAGCTTCGGGCAGAGTTGAAGGGGTAGGGTAGCACATGGCTAGGTAAGGAAGCTGAGCTGTTACTGTCCTTATGCCTGGAGGGATAAGTGAAGTGGGCAGTTACAGGGACGCAGAAAGGTTAGCTCTGAGGAGAGGGCTGCCTGGCGAAAGCCGTGGCTTTCCTTAAAGGGACTTAACCTGGCAGGGAGGGAGTTGAAGAATAAATACGCCAACCTCACTCCACACCTGTCTCCTTCCAATCCCCTGCTGGTGTTTCCTCCACTCAGTCCCAACCAGAAGGCAGAAGTTGAGGGAGTCCGTTGATACTGCCTGTATGGGTTGGCTTCCCCAGGTACAAATAGGACTGAGAAAGATGGGGACAGGTCTGCAGGGATGAGATACCTGGCATAACCTTTCTCACCAGCATGGGCTGCATTTGCCATTCCCTGCCAGGCTGCTGCCCATTGAATGCACCAGCGTTGGTGGGCACTAAGACCCCCTCTCCATCCATCCTACAGTGTTACGGTGGTGGCCTCTTTCCTTTGTAGACTTTGGCCATGCCGTCCTGGCCTCTTTAGCTTAGCTTGGGGCCCCAAAAGACCACCCAATCTGAGTCCCTTGGGATTCTGTGGCTGGAGGGATAGTGTGTGGGGAGCTCTGGGACTGAAGAGGCAAGCTGGAGATCACTGTGGGTAAGCCTCCAAGCCAGCTCACCTTCTGAACGAAAGATCAAACTGGGACAAGGCTATACTCTCCTCAGTGGTGAAATGCCTGAATTGGACAAAATGGTCCCTTAGAAATCTCAGCTCTGACTTTCAGAGTCTTTGCTCATTCGTAAACCACTAGCATGGCAACAGAAGATAAGGAATGTGTGCGTGTGTGTGCATGTGTGTGTGTACTAGGCCACAATTTGGCCTCAGATATATCTCTTCTGCCTCAACCCTGCCCACATACTCCGCCATCTAGGGCAGAGGGCTAGCGAACTCACACGACAGGTATCATTTAAAGGATTATCAGGGGTTCCACTGCCTGTGCCCAGAATCCCTCCATTTCAGATCAGTTTCCATAATCTTGGGCAACTGGCTCCCAAAATCTTTGGTGATATGACTTAACTGGGGCCACTTTTTTCCTTTATTTTCCCATAACTTAATTTTTTATTTTATTTTATTTCTTCCTTCTTTTTCCTGTATCCTCTAACTTTACATTGCCTTTGTTATACATGATGCTCTACGTTTTGCCTTAAATGTACCCTTCCTACATCCAGTTATATTTAATATTATGATTTATTAGAAAAGTATTAGAATTATACTTCAGGAAGGTTTGTAAATACAGTAGCAAAAATGTCCCTGTAATCCTACTGTCCTAATGCAACTAGTATTATTTTTGTGTATTATCTTGTAGTATTTTCAGACACATGGTGATTTACATTGTTTCCATGGCATGACTATCTGACTTTTTTTTCTTTACCTCATTGTATTGTAACTTTTAAACATTTTTAAAATTTATTTATTTATTTATTTTAGACAGAGTCTTGCTCTGTCACCCAGGCTAGAAGCCATGGCGTCAGCCTAGCTCACAGCAACCTCAAACTCCTGGGCTCAAGCAATCATCTTGCTTCAGCCTCCTGAGTACTTGGAACTATAGGTGGGTGCCACTATGCCCAGCTGACATTTACTTTTAATTTTGCTTATTGTGTTTTTGCTATGTGCAAATATTAAACATTTATATTTTAGTCAAATCCATTAATCTCTTCCTTTTTATGGCCTCTGCCATCAATATCATGCTTAAAAAAATGTACCCTCACTGTAATATATGACAATACTTACCTATATATTTTTCTAGTCCTTTATATGTATTTATACACTTACATTTATAATGCATCGGAAATATATTTTGTGATATAAAATAGAGACCTTGCTTCCCCTCACCCTGTAAATGATTGACTAATTGTCCCATCACCGTTTCTTGGCCAATTTGAAATACGTATGTTACATACACACACGCACACACACACAGACACACACACATGGGGGGAAGGGGGGAGCGGTGCAGGGGATGTTTCCAGACCTTCTATTCTGTTACCTTGGTCTCTATGTTAATTATGTTTGGGAAGTTTAGAAAAAGGATACTGAAAGGGAATTGTTAGCTTCAAGCTGGACACTCCATTTAAGGGTCAAAGGTGAGCTGCCAACCTACCTCCTGTACCTCTGTTTCCCCCCTCTCCTTCACAGGATGCCTCCGTGTTGGTTATATTGCTCATCCCCACTTGCTTCCTGTCACTTCTTCAGTTGAGACCCACTGGAAAGCCCAGGTGGGGATCCTTAGGATTTAGTAATCTTCATTTTTGTTGAACACTAGAGAGGGCACCAATGGATAGAATGACAAATGTCAGTAGCATTTCCATTCCTCTGGAAGCTCTCCCAGTGCTCCTGAGCATGGGCCCACAAGGAAGTTAAGCTCCCAGGATCTCCATGCTGGGAATTCGGTTTGTTCCTCTCTCTGCATAAGTTTCCCTCCTACAAAGGATGCGGGTTTTCCTGATATGGGAGACAGGTAAATTGGGAGGGCACCGTGCAATATGTGGACAACCTTTATATTTAGAAATGTTTTCAAAACTCAGCTCCTTCAAACCAGGCTTGGGACGCTTGCTTCCACGATGCTGTGGGCTGGGCTGGTCTCTGCTCTGCTCCAGGCATGAGCAGACTGGGGTGGAAGGTCCGTTGAAGGCCTGGGTGGAGCTGGTCCTAGGGCTGGGCAGCGTGCTAAGCTAATGTCATACTGTTTTAATTACTGTCACTTTAAAATAGTCATTCATAGGGCACATCAGTTTTTATTTTAGGTGTTTAGAGTAGCGTAATATTTTTTATGGTTAACTTTCTGGGTAGGTAGAACACAGGTTATTGTTGTTGTTATTATTTAAAGACAGGGTCTCGCTCTGTGGCCCAGGCTCCAACTCCTGGGCTCAAGCGATCCTCCTGCCTCAGTCTCCCGAGTGGCTCGGACTACAGGTGCGCGCCGACACGCCCGGCTCAATTTTTTCAGTTTTTTGGTAGAGACAGGGTCTCGCTCATGTTGACCAGGCTGGTCTGGAACTCCTGGCCTCAAGCGATCCTCCCGCCTCGGCCTCCCAGAGTGCTAGGATTACAGGCGTGAGGCATCTCACCAGGCCTAGAACAGGTTTATAAGTGGGTAAGGCACCGAAAGATTAAATGAATCGCCTCGTCACTCTGCAAGTCAAATTTCCCTCTCAGTAAGACTTGGACAGCCTGACTCCTCGACTAGTGCTCCCGCGAAACCCTGCACTTCGGCGCGGGGGAAGGACGTGGAGAAGAGGCTGCGGTCCCATCCGCTGCTGCGGAGCGCGGTGACCCAGCCCGCGGGCTCCAGGGGCGGGGCCGGCGGCCGCACCCTCCGCACCGCCCGGGCTCTGCCCGAGCCGCGCGCCCGCCCCGCCCGCCCGGCCCCGCGCCCCGCGCCAGCGAGCGCGCCCTCGGCACTGGCCCTGCGGCAGCAGGCGGGGAGCGGCCGGACGGCGAGGCATGGCGGGCCGCCGGGCGCCGGGGGAGAAGCGCTGGCAGCTGGTGCGCTGGTGAGTGGGCACCGGGCGGCCGCGGGGCCTGGTGCGGACGCGAACCCGCGCGCGCTGCATCCCGAGGCCCGCCCGGCGCGGGAAGGAGCGCGGGCGCTGGCCCAAAGTTTCTTCCCGAGCTGAGCTTGCGGGGCTGGGTTTGCGGAGAGGCGCCGGGCTGCCCGGTCACAACCACCCGGCGTCCCCGCGCCGGTCTTTGAGGCTCTCCAGAGAGGTTGGCGCTGGGACCCCGACCCTGTCCGAGACGTCAGGCTTCGGAGAGAGCCCGTCCTCCTTCCGCAGGCACACCGGCGGAGGTGCTCCCCTTCTCTTTCCCCCCAACCTCAGCTTTCCCATTTGTGCACTGGGGGTCCCCCGCCTACCTCCATTCCTTCTGCTACCCACGGTCGGGCCCTGGACTTAGGCCCCGAGAGGGCACAACCTACACCCCCCAACTCCCATATTCAAAGAGATGCCTCAGCACACCAACGCAGGGTCCCAGGGGGTGGGCACTTTAGGGATGGGGGTTAGAAAAAGGGGCCTAGGAGGGAAGGGAAGGGGAAGGGGTCCCTGTGTAGTTGCGTAGTTGCCCCTTCCCCTACCGCAGTGCCGCCTGGGCTGGGAAATCAGAGCCTGCAGTGTCAGGTTACCAAACGGCAGGCTGAGAGGGTTTCAGACGCATCGCAGCCAAGTCACCTGGGCTGGGCCCCTTGAACGCTTGTCCCGGTGTCCAGCTGCCCGAATGTTCAGCACCGCTTCAGCTAAGGGCCTGACCTCTGCTTGGCCGGACTTAGAACGCTAGGCAGCCTGCTCAGTCTACCGGGGACCTCAGGGACTCCAAGATTCAAAGGAGAATGTTGGGCTGGGACCCCTCCCCATCCCAAACCATCCCGCCCACACCCAGGGTCAGAAGGCGACTCTGAAGTTGCATTCCTGGACACATGTCACCAGGTGCTTTCTGCAGCCTCAATACGAATGATAACACCATCCAAGATAGCAATGTTGGGTTTCCTGAGCACTTCCTACGGCTCTGTAGGAATCAAGATTCAGACATTGACACATTCTTCAGGTATTCAGAGGAAGGAATTAGCACCCCCATTTTGCAGATGAGGAAACTGAGGATCAGAGAGGGAAAATGATTCATCAGGGCCACCCAGCAAGCACATGGCAGAATCAAGGTTTGAACCTAGGTCTTGCTCAGGGGCTTAGCTGTGTCTCTGTTTTGCTTCCTATTTCCTAGGTTGGTCCCACTGGGCCTGGCCACACATCCAAGTTCACATTGTCAGAAAATCCCAGCATGTCAGAGCAGGAGAGGTCAACGGGCTTTCAAGTTGATTATTTAGCAGTGAAACCACTCTTCAAATGAAACTCCAATATATAAATCAGATAAAAATAGAGTTATTCTACTTTCGAAGAACTGGTGGGGGATGGGTAGTTACTTAGTGCCCTTTTCCTTGAAATGAGGCACCACCCCAGGACCCTAGGACCTTCCAGATCAGTTCCCTCACTTCACAGAGGAAGAAATAGGAAGAGTTTTAAAAGGTAGAGCTTAGATACCTGCTTTGACTCATCCCCCCAAGTCTTGTCCCTGGCATTGTCTGGCTGGGTTGCTCCTTAGGCTGGACCTGATGATGTATGAAATGTTGTTAGTGCCCTCAGTGGGTTTTGGGTCACCCCTCACCCCCAGGTAAAAGCACATCTGTCTGAGAAAGTCCTGAAGATGTGACTTGAGTGGCTGGGGAGCCTGGCAGGGAGCACTCCTGAGGGCAAAATACCCTCTGAGCCCATACCATGCTCCAGACATGGGCAGCCTTGGCCCTGGGTACAGGGCTTCACCCTGAATCAGTTTGCTTTCCCAGGATTCTTTCACTTCCAACTTGTAGAAATCAATGCAAACTGGCTTAAAAGAAAAAGGGAATTTATTAGCTCACTGAACTGAAAACTCCAGGAACTCTTCATGTTTCAGGAACAACTGGATTCAGGAACTCAAATAATGCCAGCAAATAGTGCCCTGGTCTCTTTACCCTCTGCTTTCCTCTGTTCCAGTTTTAGTCCTTGTGGAGGTAAGGTGGTCGCCAGCAGCTGCAGGCAGCCCTTCAGATTAACAACCCTATGGAAAGAGAGCTTCCCTTTCCCTGTGGTTCCAGCCCAACTTTCTTGATGTCATCTCATTGGCCTGACCTTGGTCACATGCCCATCCTTGGGCCAGTCACTGTGGGCAGGGCGATGGAAAGCTCTGATTGGCCAGGCTGGGTCATGTGCCCATCCATGGACTTGGGGCTGGGGTCAGCTCTCTCCAAACCATACAACTTTGAGTGGGGGAGAGGATAGTGAATGGTTATTGGTTAACAAAAACAACGGGAAGATCCATTTAACCTTCCAGAACAGCCATCTTCCTTTGGACTCTCCTCCAAACTCTTCGCAAAGTACCAAAAACTAAATTAGAATTTGACTGGAGTCAAGAGCTCAACTTGTTCAATATGTATGATTTTTTGGCATTCCCATTATGTCTGAGGGCCCCTGTTGTGCTCTGCCCAGTTTCTGACGGTGGGGGCTCAGAGTCTAGGAGAGGGAGCTGATGGAGGGTAGAGGCTAAGGTTGTGTGAGTAACTGAAAAGTGGTGCAGGGTGCTCTGGTAATGTTCTTTTTATGGGCAATAGAGTATTCCGTTGTAAGTTTGAACCATAATTTCTTTACCAAGTCTCTACTGATCTTTTTTTCTTAGAAGCTTTTATTTTATTACTATTATTATTTTTTAGAGATGGGGTCTCTCCATGTTGCCCAGGCTGGCCTCAGACTCTTGGGCTCAAGCAGTCTTCCTTCCTCAGCCTCCCGAGTAGCTGTGAGCACAGGTGTGCACCACCATGCCCAGCTCTCTACTGATGGTGTTTTAGGGTATTTTGAATATTTTGATACTGCAAACATTGCTTCAGTGAACATCCTTGAACCTATATCTGTGCACGCTTGTGCAAAGATAATGGTCGGATATATTCTTTAAAGTGAAATTGCAGGGAAAAACGTGAACGTTGTAAAAAAATACTGACAACCTAATTGCCAAAGAAATTGTACCATTTTATGTTATGTTCAGTGATGTGTGACATGCAAGTTTCCCCACAACTTTGCTCACACTGAAATGAACAAACTTTCAAAATTTTGGCCACCTAGGTCTCTCATTGTTTTAATTTTCATCTCTTATAAGAGAAGTTGAACATTTTTTCATGTTTATTGGTCATTTGTGTTTCTACTTTTGTAAACTACTCATTTATTTCCTTTGCCCTTTTTTTCCTTAAATGTTTGCTCATTGTATATTTTTATGTTGATCTGTAAAAACTTTCTTTATGGTGGGAATTGGTCCTTTTTTTTGTTTTTTTTCTTTAGTAAACCTTATATTTTATGCTAAGTGAAATAAGTCAGCTACAGAAAGACAAATACTGCATGATCTCACACGTGAAATCTAAAAAAATCGAACTCATAGAAACAGAGAGTAGAAGCGTGGTTACCAGATGTTGGAGGATGTGGGAAATGGGGAGATGTTGGTCAAAGGGTACAAAGTTTCAGTTATGAGTAACTTCTGGACATCTAATATATAGCATGGTGACTATAATTAACTAATTAATTTGTCATATACTTGAAATTTGCTAACAGTCAATATTAGGTATTTTTACCATGCACACATACACACAGAGGTAACTATGTGAGGTGCTGGATATTAATTAGATTTATTGTGTTAATCATTTCATAATATATATGCACATAAAAACATCACATTGTACACCTTAAATATATACAATTTTATTTGTCTATTATACCTCAATAAAACTGGAAAGGAACTTTATATTTTAGAACATATAGTTTTAGATTTACAGAAACAATGGGAGGATAGTACAGAGCTCCCATATACCCTACACCCAGTTTCCCTGGTTATCAACATCTTACATTAGTATATACATTTGTTACAATTGATGAACCAATATTGATATATTATTATTAACTACAGTCCATAGGTTAATCATATTTTCTTAGTTTTCCTTAATTTCAGCAGTCCCCCAACCTTTTTGGCACCAGGGACCAGTTTCATGGAAGGCAATTTTTCTACAGACCAGCGTTGGGGTGGGGTTGGGGGTGGGGCTGGTGAGCAATGGGGAGCGGCTGTAAATACAGACGAAGCTTCACTTGCTTGCCACTGCTCACCTCCTGCTGTGCGGTCCCGTTCCTGACAGGCCATGGCCTGGGGGTTGGGGACTACAGTCTAATGTGCTTCCTGTGTTCTAGGGCCCCATCCAGGATACCACATTACATTTAGTTGTTACCCTTCCTTTGGCTCCTCTTGACTGTGAACATTTCTCAGACTTTCCTTGTTTTTGATGACCTTGACAGTTTTTTTTTTTTT
>NW_012149830.1:1621612-1624235 GCF_000956105.1 Propithecus coquereli
ACTCCTGACCTTGAGCGATCCACCCGCCTCGGCCTCCCAGAGTGCTAGGATTACAGGCGTGAGCCACCGCGCCCGGCCTGACCTTGACAGTTTTGAGGAGTACTGGTCATATTTTGTAGAATGTCCTTCAAATGGGATTTATCTGATGTTTTTCTCATCATTAAACTAGGGTTATGAGTTTTGGGGAGGAGGACCACAGGGATTGGGTGCCATTTTTATCATGTTGTATCAAAGGTGTATACAGTGGTCTCTCCTTGTCTGTGAGGGATTGGTTTCAGGACCCCTGCAGATACCAAAATCTGAGGACACTCAAGTTCTTTATATAAAATAGTGTAGTATTTTCATATACCTTATCATGTCCTCCCCTATACTTTAAGTCATCTCTAGATTACTTACAGTACCTAATATAATAATATAAGTGCAATATAAATAGTTGTTATACTGTATTGTTTTTTATTTGTATTTTTATTGGGTTTTTTTGGAACTTCTTTCTTCAGGAGACATAGATTCAGATTGCCCTGAATATATGTTCCCTGAATATTTTTGACCGAAGTTTGGTTGAACCCGTGGATGCAGAACCCACAGATAGGGCGAGCCCACGGCCCTATCAACATGACTTGTCACTGTTGATGCTGACCTTGATCACCTGGCTGACGTAGTGTCTGTCAGGTTTCTCCGCTAAAGTTACTGTCCCTTCTCCCCCTTTCCATACTGTCCTCTTTGAAGGAAGTTACCATGTGCAGCCTACATTTAAGCAGTGTGGAGTTATGATCGACCTCTGTGAGGGCAGGGTATTTGCATAAGTTGTTTGGCATTCTTCTGTGTGGGTGTCTCCCTCATTTGTTTAGTAATTCAATCATATTAGATTGGTATGCACTCATGGATATTTATTGTTTTAAATAACAGCTTTGTTGAAATATATCCACATACCACACAACTCACCCACCCATTTAAAGTGTAAAATTAATTGGTTTTTAGTATAGTCATGGAGTTGTGCAACCATCAGCACAATCAATTTTACAACATTTTAATGACCCTCAAAAGAAACCCCACACTCTTTAGCAGTCTCCCCTCATTTCCTTCCAACCACCCCAGTCCTAAGCAACCACTAATCTACTTTCTGTCTCTACGGCTCTGCTTGTTCTGGACATTTCATATAAATGTAATCATATAGTGTGTGGTCTTTTGCAACTATCTTCTTTCACTTAGCATAACATTATTAAGCTTCCTTTATGTTGTAGCATGAATCAGTACTTTGTTTCTCTTTATTGCTCAGTAATATTTCATTATATAGATACACCGTATTTATCTATTCATACATTGATGGGCATTTGTGTTGTTTCCACTTTTTGACTATTATTGCTAATGTTACTACAAACATTTGTATGCAATTTTTTGTGTAGACATATTTTCATTTATCTTGGGTATATACCTAAGAGTGGACTCGCTGGTTATATGGTAACTATGTTTAACCTTTTGAGGAACTGCCAGACCGTTTTCCAAAGCAGTTTCACATTTTACATTCCCACTGGAAGTGTATGAGGGTTCCAGTTTCTCCACATCCTTGCCAACAGTTGTTATTATCTGTATGTTTGATTATCGTCATCCTAGTGGTCAATCTCTGAATATTCTTCCCCACTTCCAAACCCTCCCCATCCTCTAGTAACCACTATTCTACTCTCTACTTCTATGAAAACAACTTTTTAGATTCCATGTAGGAGTGAGATCACGTGGTATTTGCCCTTCTGTGCATGGCTTATTTAATTTAACATAATATTCTCCAGGCTCATCCATGTTACTGCAAATGGCAGGATTCCATTCTTTTTTGTGGCTGAATAGTATTCCATTGCATTTATATACCACATTCTTTATCCATTCATTCATGAAGGACATTTAGGTTGAGTCCGTATCTTGGCTATTGTGAATAGTTCCAAGAAGCCATTTTAAATTGGAGAATGGTATTAGAAACTAAGATTTGATTGCTAGTTATGTACAATCCTTTAGTTTTTAATGTTGCAAGTATTTTCTTCAAATTTGTCAATTCTTTTAATACATGGAATGTATATATTTTGAATGCTCTCTTGTATTTAAAAGCCTTCTGGAAGGATAGTATTTTGGCAGGCAGATATGTGGTGGTAGGGGGCATTCCAGGTAGAAGAGACACATGGAGGCTGGAAAGTGCAGGATGTATTTGGAACAATAAGAGCTGATGGTTTTGGCTGGGGGATTCAACCTGTGTAGAGAGGAGTATGAAATAGGACTCAAGAGAGATTAGAGCCACGTAGTGATAAGGCTTGAATACCAAGCCAAAGAGTTTATATTTAGTTTGTTAAACAGTGGGAGTCATCGAATGTTCTTGAGCAGGGAAGAACGCTCAGAAATGTGGTTTGTGGGTAACAAGGAGGTTTTCAACTTCTACTAGGCAACTGGCTCTCCTATTTGATACAATATTGACCTCAAGGGATACTGTTTAAGTTGGAATTATTTTGTTTACAGGTGAAAGAAACCTGCACCCAAACTGGCTAAAGCAAATAAAATTTAAAAAACCACTCCCCACCACCAAAAGCCCCAAAACTAATTGGTTCATTTTTCTTTCTTTCTTTTTCTTTTCTTTTCTTTCTTT
>NW_012149830.1:1634950-1636477 GCF_000956105.1 Propithecus coquereli
TTTTTGAGACAGAGTCTCACTCTGTTGCCTGGGCTAGAGTGCTGTGGCGTCAGCCTAGCTCACAGCAACCTCAAACTCCTTGGTTCAAGCGATCCTCCTGCCTCAGCCTCCCGAGTAGCTGGGACTACAGGTACACGCCACCATGCCTGGCTAATTTTTTCTATATATTTTTAGTTGTCCAGCTAATTTCTTTTTATTTTTAGTAGAGATTGGGTCTCGCTATTGCTCAGGTTGTCTGGAACTCCTGAGCTCAAACGATTCACCCACCTCGGCCTCCCAGAGTGCTAGGATTACAGGCATGAGCCACCGCGCCCGGCCCCCCAGCATTTTTTTAGAGACCCAGTCTCACTCTGTTGCCCAGGCTACAGTGCAGTGGCCCAATCATAGCTCACCCTGCAGATAACCTTGTCCACAAGCTGGAACTGTAGATAAATTCTCCAAACGGGGGGATGTTGGGCTAAAAGGGAAATGCATTTGTCATTTAGACAGATGTTGTCAAGTTGTCCTCCAGAGGGGCGGTACCAATTGCCACTCCCACTGGTAATGTATGGGAGTGCTCGTTTGTAATGATTTATTTATTCATGTGGTTATTGGATGGTTTCTTTCCCCACAGGACTGTAAGCCCCAGGAGGGCAGGGACTGTGTCTGTTTTGCTCATCATAGGCACTCAATACATGTTGAATTAATCAATAGATTCATGGTTCTACTAAGAGGGGTTGGCCAGAGTAGGAGGGAGACCACCTTCCCTTTGTGTTCACCGTGCCCAGCCCAGCTTCCCTGATCCTTCCGGAGGGCAGTTGGGATCTTGGGAGAGAGCCTGCAGGTTCTGGAAGACCTAATTCTGACCGCTGACTGCTGGCCCCACTCCAGAGCGGCCCCTCTCCTACTGTGGAATTAAGGAGTAGGCCAGGGTCTTATCCCTGGGGGCCTGAAGGACAGACCCTTGTCTGATGCGTGGATGCCCTGCCCACCCTCTGCTGACATGCCTCCAGTGACAGGGAACTTACCATTTCCAGTGACTCCTTTCAGCTTCCGACAGCTAGCTTTTGAAAAGCTTTTCCATCCATTGCGTTGGAACCTGCTCCCTGTAGCTGCCCCTCTTTAGGGAATTTTAATTGTGGTCCTCTGGAAATAGGTCACTCTGGCAGATGAGCAGGAGGGGTATTTGGGGACAGGTATCCCTCAGCAATCTTTCTCCGGCAAGTGGGGACAGCTCCCCAAAGGAGCTCTGCAGAGCCCTGCCCACCTCACTCTCTCCTGTCCCGCCCACAGGTACGTGCAGGAAGGGCGGTTCCGGATCGAGGAGAGGACGCTGACAGCCTTCCAGTGGCTCTACAGCCCACAGCAGCATCGCATCCTCAGCCGCGCGGACCTTGAGTCTCCCTCCAGGTAAAGGGACCTGCTGCCCTTACCCTCATTCTTCGGCCTGGATCCAGGCCCCCCAGCTGGGACTTATGCAGCCAGCCCCACAGTGGTCGATAAATCCACAGTGGGGAACTTTGCCCTGGAGTCATGGAGTCACCTCCT
>NW_012149830.1:1636527-1640784 GCF_000956105.1 Propithecus coquereli
TGCTCAGGCTGGTTTCGAACTCCTGAGCTCAAACAATCCGCCCGCCTCGGCCTCCCAGAGTGCCAGGATTACAGGGGTGAGCCACCGTGCCCAGCCTATTATGCACTTTTGGTATAAGTCTCCTTTGGCCATTGGAGCTTGGCCTCTGGAAAGAGTACTGACCTGGGAATAAGAATCCTGACTCTGTTACTTAGGAGTTCTGTGATCTGGGCCAAATTACTTCTCCATTTGGGAAAGTCTCAGTTTTCTTATCTGTGAAAGAGGAGAATTATACCTGCCTGACCTCTCCCAGGGTTCAGCTGAAAAAATAGGTGTAGCCTGTAAAGTGCCTGACTCTCTTCTCTTTTGGCAATGGGTTGCACCCTGAGGGAGGTGCCACCCCATGCTTACAGCCTGGGGCCTGTTTCTGTGGGTGGCTCCTGCCCTTCCCCTTCTCTTCTCCTTCCCACCAAAATGTCCCTGACTATGCCAGCTGTCTTAGTCTGTTTGAGCTGCTATTACAAAATACCATAGACTGGGTAGCTTATAAACAACAGAAATATATTTCTCACAGTTCTGGAGGCTGGGAAGTCCAAGGTCAAAGCACAGGTAGACTCAGTGACTGGTGAGGGCCTAATTCCTAGTTTGTAGGTGGTGCCTTCTCGCTGTGTCCCCCCATGGGAGAAGGCGCTAGCTGGCCCTCTGAGGTCTCTTTTATAAGGGCACAAATCTCATTCATGACGGCTTGGCCCTCATGACTTAATCACCCCCTAAAAGGCCCTATCTCCTAATACCATCACTTTGGGGTTAGGATTTCAACATATGAATTTTCGGGGGGACACAAACATTCAAACCACAGCACTAGCTCTCTTCATGTCTATTCTTCCAGTGATAATCCGATAAACTAGTTCTTGCCAAAGCTTTAATAGCTGATGGTGGCTTAAAAGCTTGGCCCTCTGTGCACTGCTCAGTGGAATTTCAGGTACATGGCAGGTTAATAGGGAGAACATTTGGGGATGGGTGGTTTGTTTTTCCTTATATTCAATGCAGTCCAATTCAGTAAACACGTTTACTAAGTTAATACGTTGCACTCATTAATGGAGGTAATCAACTTCGGAGCATTCCCAAGGATGTGACGAGTTGATCACTGTTGCTGTTGTGATTTTTACAGCAGGCTGGCTCAGAAGACCAGAGGGCTGTGTGGGGATGTTGCAGGGATTTCAGAGACGGATCAGACACAGTCTTTGCACTCTCGTGGGGAGACAGACAGGCACATAAATAACTCATGTACAGACAAGCAGAGAGAAACGTGTGATCAAAGTTAAGCAAAGCATCCCGGGAACTTTTGCACTGACTTGGATTCTGGGAGGCTGCGCACAGATTCTAGAGGTGGCATGGGCTGAGTGGTTAGAGCAAGTAGGCAGGCTTGGGGTAGGGATGGAGGGAGGGCAGACCAGCTAGGAGCAGAGCCTGAGCAAAGGCCCTCAGGTAAGGAAAGGCAGGGCATGTTTGGAGAAGGACTCACAGGTCAGGAACACAGGGGTCTGTATGTGTGAATGTGGAGAGAGCAGCGTGTCATGGTGGGAAAGGCTGCAATGGAACGAAGTGGGGAAGGATTGGATGTCTCAGGCGAGCAGTTAGGATGCTATTTGATATGCAGTGGGAAGCCACCGGCCTTCTTGGGCAGGGAAAGAGCTGACAAGATCTGCGTTGGGAGGTGGGGGCTGGTATGGAGGAGGAGAGGATGGCGTGGATAGGGGATGGGTTAGGAGGAAACTGGATCCCCGGGGCTGACAGTGAAAGGAAGTCCTGGCCTCTGTTGCTTCCTGCATGTACGACCTTGGACAAGTTCACTTCGTTCCCTGAGCCTCTTCTTCCTCATCTCTAAAATGGGATCGCCCAGTTCCACGAGGTTTGATGTGAGACTTAGAGGAGAGAGTGCAGGGGTGGGTTTGTTGTCAGTGAAGGCACAGGACTGGAGGAGGCCAATGGGGATGGTGGGAAGGGAGGGTGATGATGAACATGTGGCATTATCTCATTTAATCCTCCCCCAAACCCTTCAAAGTGGGTATTATTATTAATATTATGACTCCCGTTTTACAGACGAGGAATCTGGGACTCACAGCGGGAAATCCCTCTCCCACAGCTGGTGAGGAGAACCAGGGTGGGGTCCCGCAAAGCCAGGGTAACCGCTTTGCTGTGAGGAGAACAGTCCTTTCCACCTGCTTATGGGAGAGGGGTGTGGGGGCAGAGGGGAGGAGAAGGGAGGCTGGGTTGGGGTGGGGCAAGGAGGCGGAGGTGGCACTTGTGGCTGAGGTTGTACCCACACGATGACAGAGTGAGTGGGGGCGAGGGAGACTGGAGTGGGGGATGGTTCCCGAGTGGGCCTACTCTTCCCTCTCCTGGGGCCTGCGCGTGCCTGGTGTGTGGTCTGTCAGCCCGGGAGGGTCCCTGTGCCTGCTCTGGGCCTCATGTCCTCATCTATAAAATAAGCTGTCGGACTAGATGAGTGACTTCTTGGGATTTTTCTGGCCCTAACAACCTATGACTTCATGATCGAAAATTATTTACTTTTTGAAAACATAATATAGTCACATGGTTTGAACTCAAAAGGGACCAGAGCAGTTACAGTGCTCCCAGCCGCTCAGTTCCCCTCCCTGGAGGCAACCATGTTACCAGCTGCTCCCCATCAGCTTCTCCCACAGAGATGGCAAGAGTGTGTCACTCAGGGCTGAATCCTGAGGAGCCCCCGGATGGGGAAAGACAGGGAAACTCATCTTCAGAATAGGGTGGGATTAATCAGGGTGGGCTTCCTGGAGGAGCTAACTTTTGAGCCAGGTTGTACAGAGGGGTAATCATCTTGGGGCAAGGAGCAGGTCACAGAGGAGGGTCATGATCGTCCCTCCCAAAGCTGTCCTCATCTGGCGTGAATGGCTCTGCAGCCAGCCATCTTCACAGACTAGGAACTGGGGGGCAGCTTTGTGACCTGTCTTCCCCCGACCCACGTCCAACCCAGTGCCAGGTCCTGCCAGCACCACCTCCTTAGCTTGCTCTTGAGTCTGCCCATGTCTGCCCATCTCACACCTCCCCTACCCAAACCACCCCTGCAGTCCTTCTGAGCATCTAACCTGGCCGCTCTGCTATTTCCCACCCCGAAGCCAGGATGACCCTCCCGAAATGCCCATGGATTACGTTGAGGAGAGTGAAGGGAAGCAGGCGGGGCCGGATGCTCTGGTTGGGAGGCCACAGGAACAGGGGGAGCCCCGTACTCGCCAGCAACCTTGACTTCTCTCTGGTCCCGGAGGGCCCCATGCCTCCTCCTGACTCCGGGTTTGCCCGTGCTGGTCCCTCTGCAGAAGCATCGCACCAGACTCCCTTCTCCCAGTGAGGCCTTGGCACGGACTGAGTGTGTGTGTCCCCCACAGATTCTGATGTTAAATCTAACCCCTCCATGTGGTGGTTTTTGGAGGTGGGGCCTTTGGGAGGTAGTTAGGTCATAAAGGTGGAGCCCCATGAATGAGATTAGTGCCCTTGTAAGAAGAAACGTGAGAGAGATGATCTCTCTGCCATGTGAGGATACAATGAGAAAAGGGCCACCTGCAGACCAGGAAGAAGGCCCTCCCCAGACACCGCCCCCTTGATCTTAGGACTTCTGAGCCTCCAGAACTGTGAGAAATAGATTTCTGTTTATCTGAGCCTTCCAGTCTATGGTATTCTGTTATAGCAGCCCGAACTGATGAGACAATCCTCCTTGTCCATTAGTGCTCAGATCAAACTGCATCTCCCCAGGGAGGACATCTGTGAAATCCTTTCCCGCAGCAAATAGCCTGTGCCCCACTGGGCAACCTCAGAGCGGCTGCCCGCTTTTTCTCATAGCACTGTACCCAGTTTGTAATCACACACACAGACACACACATTTGGAATAGGTAATATCTCACCTGTATGAGAAGATACGTTGTTAAAAGGTCACTTTCCCATGCTCTCATCTGCCCTGTTCCCTCCCTCTTCCCCTCACCTAGGTGATGACTTTTGTAAGCTTTTGCATCTCCAGAGTTTCTATATGTAAAGATAAGCAAGTGTGAATTTCTACTTTATTCCTTCCATCCCTTTTAATGTAAATTACACGTACTGTTCTGCACTGGATTTTTTCTCTTAACAAAGTATCTTGGAGATCTTTGCATGAGAGCACACAGAAACATCCTCATCTACAACATTTTTTATGGCTACAGATGGTTTTACTATATGGGTGTACCATAATTCATCTAACGAGTCCCCCCC
>NW_012149830.1:1642857-1649882 GCF_000956105.1 Propithecus coquereli
CTTGTCTGCCTCCTTCCCTACGCTAGAGAATCCAGCTCTGATCCTGAGTCTGGCTGGGGGGCTGGGAGGGGAACTTTCCCCAGTTACAGCTCCTAGGCCTCTGCCTGCTCTTCCCCAACCATTGTGGACACGTGTGGCCAGCATTAGCAGTCTTCACAGAGGCATCCTGGCAACCCTGCTGCAGCCACACCCCTTCCCAAGGCCTAAGCCAGACCTGACCCTGTGCCTTCCTTTCTACTTTTCCCTTCAAAACCTCTTTGCACTGGACCCTCACAGCCAAGAATGAACAGGGCTTCTCTTCTAGGGGTGGCTGAATGGAAGTGATGTCATTTGCAGGGTGTGTCATGGGCTGGCTGAAAAGAGAACAGACTTGGTGCTCTTACTGCAGCTTCCCAAACTGGCCCCAGGAATAAGGTTTAGCAATGATGGGACACTTCACCTCCCCAGACATCTGCCAGGAGTCCTTCGTAGCTAAGAGCAGTGCTTCTGCTCTCTCTCGTCTCATCGACAATTTCAGAAGGCACGGGAAGCACCAAGGTAGACAGCTACTCTGGGCCCGGTTCCCACGAATGAGCAAGAATTAATTGAATGATGACGTGGAAGAGACAGGAACTCTGGGAAAGGTGACTCGGGCCACCTGGGAATTCTTAGTATTCAGGGAATGGGTGGTCAGACAAGTGCCTTGGACTCCAGGGAGTGAATTTCAAATAATGTAGAGAAAAGACAAAACCCCAAGAACTTGAAGCAGGGGTATTGGGAAGTGCGCAAAGATGAAATTATGATTGTACAATTGTAAATGCTTGCAGGGAAGGAGAAGAGGCTGGTGTGGCTACCCTGGGAGCCCTCTAGTGACACATGGACTTCAAGGGCACTTGGTCTGATGTAGTTTCAGGCAACCTGCAGAGCCCTACTGTGTGCCAGTTGTCATCTGACATAAAGTAGCTTCTCCTTCACCTTCTTTTATTTCCTTCAAAGCTCTAGGCCTTTCTTGACATTATCTCATTTGTCTATTTGTTCATCATCTGTGTCCCTTGTTAGATTGTAAGCTCCGTGGGATGGGGCCTTTTCATTCTTGTTCTCCACTATGGCCCAGCACAGTGCCATTAAAGGTACTAAAATTATAACAAAGGAACATAATGCAGGCTCTGAACTTGTAGCAAGGCTGGTAGGAAGCCAAGCGCACCTGGGCCAGCTCAAACTGCGCAAAATAATAGCAGGGGAAGAAGAGGGTGAGATGTTCTGCCCATGCTGGTGGTCACAGGCTAACGGGGCTGCTCTGTTTTCTGAGCCAAAGAACGAGAATGCTCTTCAGAGTCACAGGAGCAGGGCTGAGTCCTCCAAGGGGGAAAGCAATCATAAACAGGATGGAAACATTTGAAATAACTTCAGATTTCAAACTTGGGAAGGCTACATCCCAGGGGATTTGAAGAGAAGTTTGCCATAGCTCAGTGACTACTCATTTTCATGATAGTTATTTTTTCAGTGCTTATTATGTGTCACGTTGTAAATACTTTGCAGGAATAATAAATTGATTTAATCTTCATAGCAATGCTATGATCTAGGCACTATTGTTCTCCCCATTTTCAGATGATGAAACTGAGGCACAGAGGTTAAGTAACGGCAGGTAAGTGGCAGTCCTCACAGCCACTATGCATACTGCCTCTCAGTATAAGGCTCATACCTGAAGGCAGGAGACAGGGAAGGAATTTCTATCATTACAAAGAGCAAGAAGGTGTTGTCCACGAACCACAAATGGGTGGACTTATCGTCAGTCCTGGTCAAGTTTCAGAGTCCATTATCAAAGGGAAGGTTTGGGGGCACTTAGACAGGGAAGTGGTGGGTGATTCTTATTAGCGAGTGAACTTCCTGAGAATACACCCTGCTGGGGGAAGCTTATTGCTTTTCTGATTAGTTTCTAGACTTGAAATAGGATTGGGAGTGGTGGAGCAGAAGACAGTGGTTCTCAGTTCCAGCAAGAAACTGTTCTTTTTTTCCTGTTCAAAGCCTTGCAGGTGACACAGAGGAATGTGGGCTGGGGGGTGGCACAGCTAAGGAGGTTGGTGAGTGGGCTGCCCTTGGCTGAGTCCTGCTCATCGTGTTTTTTGGTGATCTGATGAGGGAGAATGTGGATAGCATGCTGGTTACATTGCTCATGGCAGGAACCCGGGCACCATTCCAGCAGGTGAGATGGCAGAATTGGGGCGCAAAGTGCCCTGGAAGTGGGATTCCAGGTCCAAGTCTAGTAGATATGATTTAACAAGGATGAAGAAATCTTTTGGCCTCTAATCCTACCTGCGCCTGGGCAGCAGGGTAAGGGAGTCAGAGCTGTCCGAGGAGTTCCCACTGAGTAGAAGCTTGGGTGTGGCCCCATGTGTTAGGTGTTTACCAAAGAAACACCTAACCTTGCATCTTGGGGCTGCAAGAGCTCAGGGCAGAGTCCAGAGAAAGGCAAGGGAAAGTCCTGCTGTCCTGAGGCTCAAACTCTAAGAGGAATGTTCCTTTGTTTGTTGATTTATTTGGAGGACAGCAGTTTAACACCTTTTCTGTACTCTGGTACACTGTGCCAGATGTCACCCTTGAACAGCTGAGCAGTTGTATTTCTGGGCGATGGACCAGGCTGCTGAAGGGACCATAAGCTGGCCACCCCTGCTGTCCTTTCTTCCTTCCACAACTGTCCATTGTGGTCCTGCTCTGGGTCAGGCCCTGGGGTACAGTGGTCCTCAAGGCAGGCAAGGGTTTGCCTCCAAGGGACACACATTCTAGTGGGAGAGACAGTAAACACAGAGACAAGAGAGTTTCCCAAGATGATCAGAGTGCTGAAGAAACTAACACAGGGCATTGAGATAATGAGTGGCCAGCAAGCGTGTGGGGACTTTGGAAGAGGTGGAAGGCCTCTCTGAGAAAGTGACGTTTGAGCTGAATCCTGAAGGGCACAAGGGCAGCCAGGAACATCCTTGGTTTGACAGAAGCTGGGAGGATGTCTGTGGAGAATGAACACGGGGCAGATTCTGGGGTTTTTAGCAGCCCCTGAAGGTTCCCGGCCACTTCCTAGTCCCCATAGCACTGTATCACCTCTCCGGTCCCACCCAACGCGGAGCTGGAGAGAGCCCAGGAGTGCCTTCCTCAATAGACCAGGAGCCCGTGGATCCTTCCGCACCCCCGTTTCCCACGGCCTCGGACCCCATTCTCCAGGAACCTCTGTGGGCAGGTGGGCTACTCCCCCTTTCTCGCCCCCGAGTCCCTTGGGCGTGCCTGCCCCGCCCCGCGCCTTTGTTCTGAAGGAGCCGCTTCGGGCAGTCCCCTGGCAGCAGCGACACGAGCGTCCCCACGGCGGGCGCAGCGCTCAGACCCGCTGCGCTCCCCCGCCCGCCAGGGCCCGCTCCCCGGGACCCGCCCTGCCTCCCCTTCTCCGGCAGCTGCGCGGCGCTCAGACCGGCGAGCCTGGTGCGCACCGCCAGGCCCAGGGCGCCGCCCCGGCGGCGGCGTCGCGAGGGCCGGGAGCGCTAGGCGGGCGCGGCGGGACGGCAGCCGGAGGACCCCAGGCCCCGCCGGCGCGGGCTCCGGGCTGCGCGTGCGCGGCTGTGCGGCGAGGGGCGCGCCCGCCAGGTGTGCGAGCGGCCGCGGGCGGGCGGAGGGCGCGGCTTTGTGCGCTCCGAGGCGCGGGGCCGGGAGTGCGCGCGTGCGCGCCGCGGTGACGGGCACGCGACTGGGCGGGCTGCGAGGGAACCCCGCCGCCCAGGAGGAGGGGGCTTGGGTCCGGATGGACAGGGGCGGACGCCGCCGCTGCCGGCGCGCTGGCGGGGCGAGCCGCCGGGACGACTGTTGACATTCCGTCGGCGTCGGGGAGGGAAGCCGCGGGCGCCAGGCGTCACGGAGGTCAGTGGCTCCAGGGCTGGTTTGTAATTCCTTAGCCAGCCTGGATCCGGACGTGAGTCCCGGTGTGAGCGAACGTGGAATGGGAGTGCGTGTTGTGAGGGCGAATGCGTGCGTTTGCAGAGATGCCGGCACGTATGCACCGTGCGAGCCTGGGCTGCGATCCACAGAGCCATTCAGCGTAACGGGCTGTGTTCGGGAGGTGGGGAGACTGTCCTCAGATATCCGCGCGGGTGGGGCGCTGCACACACATCCACGTATGCGGGTGTGTGTGCGCCAGTGAGATCCGATGCAGCCCTGTCTCCGGCAAGAGTAGCTGGCAGAGATGGAGGTCAGAGGTGCGGTGTTTACAGGTGGCAGCAGAAGGAAAAAGCCAGGGCCCCAGGAGGACCCTGTAGCCAGGCGGGGTTGGTTTGCTTTTTCCCCAACAGCGCAAAAACCCACCCCAACCTCGCTCCAACCTGTGCCTGTTGCAGGGAGCGGAGCTAGGATGGTGGAGTGCTGGCTGAGGGGCCTGTATGGATCTTTGGGGCAGGGCCAGCCTCTAGCCTGATGCTCATTTCCAGAGGCCATGAGTGGGTGCATGGGTGTGGGGGTGCCAGCCCTGGGTGGGGGGTCCAGGGCAGGTGTGTGTTCAGGAGACTTCAGGAGTCTGTGTAGACTCCACTCTGGTTTTGCCACTGCCAGACGCTGTGTGTCTGGACCTGGCAACTGGTTGGGGGGTACCCTTCTTTCCTCTCATCTGTTTTCTGTAGGCCCCCCCCTTCTTAACAAACTCAAAGGGCATTTACATGCAAGTGGGGTTTGGGCTCTGAATGCCCCCATCAGACCAGCCTCTGTAGGGAATAATAGGGTTGTCCTGGGCTGGGTGCCAGGGCTCTCAGGTTCTTTTCATGCTTCGTGACCCTGCGGCCGTCCCTTAATCCCCTAGGCCTCAGTTTCCCATGAGGAGGGAAAAGGCACTGCCCTCCCCTGTTCTTCCTGCTGAAGGGTGAGGAGTAAACAGAAAGCTCACACAGCCTCCTGGGGCTGGGAGGCCGGGAGTGACTCAGGGCCTGCGAGATGCTGCGCAGTGATTATCTCCAGGAACGTCCCAGAACATCTTTTTGACTTGGGCAGGAGTTGGAAGAGGCTCTGTCCTCACCTCCAAGCTGTGGTGCTGGATTTTCTGAGTCCAGGGTGGGGCGGGTTGGGTGTCTGCTAGGTCTGGCTGCTCAGGTTCATGAAGCTGCCTCAGATCCTTCCTCCCTTCCCAGATGTTGAGGAGTAGGGGAGGGCTGGGGCCTGGGGGTGCTGGTAGAAGGTGGGATGGGGGACTGGAGTTGAAGAGCCGCAGCAGCCACTTTCAGCCCCTGTCACTGATGTTTCTGGGAAGAGGCAGACGCAAACTAGGGTAAGACCAGGACATGGCTGAGTGGGACTTGTGCTTAGCCCAGGGTGTTGTGGTAATTTGGTGGGAGGTGGCCTCAGTTCCAGAGAAGAGGCTGCTCCTGGGGCAGGCACCCTTGAAGCCCTCCTCTGCCTTTTCCCCATGACCCTGTCCGATGAGGTGTGGCTGAGCCACAGTGGCTCCGGATGACTTGAGCCCCGAGGGAAAGGGACCCTGACATGGACAGGGTTGGTGGCAGCGTAGCACAGTGGTTAAGCATGAAGATTCTGCCATCACTCAGACCTGAATCCCACCCCCAACACCCACTTGCTGAGTCTCCACCTGCTATCCCTGCAAAGCAGAGCCTGAGAGAAAGGCTTGCATGCAGTGGTTTATTTGAGAAGTGACCTCAGGAAACAAGGGTGGGGGCAAGGGGTGCGAAGGAGAGAAAGGAAAATAACACAAAGATGCACTATTTCTATATCACCACCACTCTCTCCTGGGTAGTCTTCTGAGGACCCTCGTAGACTGCATCTCAGAACTTCTCTGTTGTGGAGAGAAACTGGGAAGCATTTACCATTAGCCCTGTCCCCTGCTGGATAAGGGTGGCTCTATGGACATTAACTCCCGTGTGCTTCCAGATTGCACATGTGCAAATCTCGAGTGGTTTTCTGTGGGCGTCCCACACTGCAGCTTCAAAGAAGGCCCAGCATGGCCCTACCCGAAGCGCTGCCACGTCAGACCTGTGAAACACTGCTGAGAGACTGAAGGGAACTGGTCATTGCATAAGTGGTTGGATGGGAGGTGGGGCCAAGAGGGCTTGAAGCGGCGTGCTGAGGGGTCCAACATGCTGCATGACCTTGGGTAAATTTCCTTACTTCTCTGAGCCTCAGTTTCCTCATCTGGGTGTTGCGAGTTTTAAATAAGATACTTATCGAATTTTTGAACATGGTGACGGGTCCATAGCAAGGGCTTCACTAATGGAGTATTTCTTGGTAGCCAGGAAGACCTCATGCTCAGGGTGGCTCAGATATTCATTCACTTAAGTGGAGGTAGACACTACGTAAGATGACCTGTAAAGACCCCTCCTGGTCATGGGATCTGGGGCTCAAGGGCTAGACTCCTGACATGGTCAGTTCCTTTGGGACTGCGGCCCAGTTTCCCAGACCTCCTGAATGCTTCTGTTTTGCAGTCTGTGAATTGGAGCCAGGGATGCTCTGTCCCTGGGCTGGCTGCTCAGATGTGCTTCTCCCTGGGCTTTGACCCCAGGAGGACACAGGAGCCCAGCAGTGGGCAGAGGAGGATGAGGGGAGCAGGCAGCTTGGAAGCAGGTGCCTGCTTGGGAGAAGAGTGGGAGGACTGGAGGGAGGGTGGGAGGAGTGGAGGGAGGGTGGTTGCAGGCATTTAGAGCTGGCAGATGGTTGTGGTCACTGGTCTGGGCCATCGTAGTCAGTGGAGAGACAGGGCAGGGGGGTGAGGCAGGGCTGGAGAAAGGACTAGAGCAAGAAGAGAGAGGAGAGCGGGTTGACAGAAGGTGGCCAAGAATTATGGAAGAGCCAGGGCTAGGGGTGACTTAGGCAGCCAGGTGTGTGGGGATTAGCGGTGTCTGGGGTGGCGGAGACCAAGTAGGAGAGTGATGGGGTGGCACAAGGCAGGGAAGGCAGTGGCTGAGGATTAGTTGGGGAGTCCTAGGGCATAAGCCAGGGCAGGCTTCATATTTCAGGGTACAGCATCCATAAGCCTCCTCATTCTGCTTTTTTCTTTTCTTTTTTTTTTTTTTTTG
>NW_012149830.1:1650887-1654914 GCF_000956105.1 Propithecus coquereli
CTCTTGCTCAGGCTGGTTTTGAACTCCTGAGCTCAAACAATCCGCCCGCCTCGGCCTCCCAGAGAGCTAGGATTACAGGCGTGAGCCACCGCGCCTGGCCCCTACTCCCCTTTTAATGAGCCCATTGTGTGGGTGATATTCTCTTCTTGCCCACCTGTCTCAATGCTTTGGTTCCTCTGGAAGTTCTGCCTCACGTCTGATTGCCATGCTATCCTTGTGCATGTGTGTGTGTGTGTGTGTGTGTGTGTGTGTGTTTTGTGTTTTTGCTTTTCTCTATTTGCTGCAACCCTTGAGAGCTTCCAGATGGTTACCTGGGGATTCCTGTCCGCCTGCTCACAATGCGAAACAGCAGTAGGGGCTCCCAAGACAGGTGCGATGCCAAGGCAAGGATTGAGACATGACTCCATCCTTGAAGCTGAGCTCCCCGCCCTGCCCGTGCTCTGGTCCTGGGCTTGTGGCTTGCTCTCAGGGCCAGCTGGTATCCTGCCCCCTTCCCTAGTTCAGATCCAGGATTGCCAGTCTCCTTCCTGCATCCTGCTGGGCCTGCTGGCTGGGCCCTGCTTGGTCTGGGTCAGCAGATGGCAGCAGGCATGGGCACCTGGGGGACCCTGGTACAGCCAGGGCCTGCCGATCAGAGGACTGGTAGTGAGCAAGAGCAGGAGGGCGGCGATGGCAGTCAGGCACACTGAGGTGTGCCTGTGCGTGTGCACATCTGTGTTTGGTGTGCACGCATGGCCTTGGAGGGCTTGTTGTTGGATCGCTGTGTCTCTGTATCTCTGTGTGGCTACGTGTGGTTCCTCTGAGCATATCTGTGTGTGTGGACGGTTGTGTGCTCCAGCTTGTTCATGGGTACTTTTCTCTGGATATGTGTCTGGCCACCCACTGGGTGCTGTCCAGGGTCCTCAAGGGTGTGCCTGTCTGGTGGCAGGTGATATTTCACCCCAGTGGGATTTCCTGGCCCCCTGAGGCTCTCCGAGTTTTCTCCTCTGCCCAGTTCTGCCCTCTCTCTGGCTTCTTTACTCTGCCCCTCCCTTTGCCTGGAGGAAGTTGCTTCTGGCTGTGTGGGTGCCCACTGCCCTTTGGGCAGGGCCTGGGGAGGGACAACCAATCCGATCTCTAGCTCCATCTCCTGAGCTCTGAGCTGAGGGTGATGAGCTTGAGCCCTGGGTTGAGGAGATGAGTCAGAGACGGCGCAGGGGTGGGTGGAAGCAGCCTGTGTGTCAGCAGGCTGCAGGGAAATATGCGCTCCTGTCCCCAGCCACCTGCCCTGCCTCAGTGGCTTGGGCACCAGTGCAGCCATGAGGAGGCTCCCTGCCCAGGCTGTTCATACTCTTCCCCAGTAGCCTTGGTTGGCACAGTTCCTGATGGGGAGCAGAGTGGTCTCTGGGGCTCCACACATCCCACTGGGGCCTTGGCCTCAGCATAATTCATCTCACCATGATCACTGATATTCATGAAGCAGTGACTGGCAGTGGCAGGCCTGTACCATGTCCTGGACCACACACTATACACATATTAGTGCCTTTATTCCTCAGAACAATCTGGTCCTATGAGGATAATAATCCTATGAGGTGGGTTCTAAAATCATCTCCATTTTATGAGGAAGTAGATGATCAGAGAGGTTGGGTCACTTCTACAAGGTTACACAGCTAGTAAGTGATGGAGCCGGGTTCTGAACCCAGGTCTGTTCTTTAAATTGCTGCTGTTCCCCCTCTCTTCACAAAGCAGCATCCATCTCACCCTGGCAGTCTCCCCTCAGGCTGTCACAGATCATCCCCTCTGTACACGTCTCCCCAACCATCTGGTCCCCTTTGGATCATATGGCCCTATTGTAAATACCTGCATAAAGGTATCCCTCTTTTATCCTCTACCTCCTTACCCTCCACCCAGAGCAGGGATCTGTCCTGTTCACTGAAATATCCTCAGAACTAGCAGAGAGCCTGGACACAGGGATGCAATGAACATTTGATGGATAAATCAATTAATGAAAGAAGATAGATCTGACTCCACACCCAAGCTCTATACCCCTCCTTTGTACAGTCTCTCACACAGCAGGGACCACTGCAGAGTGGCCAGGAGCACAGGCTCGGGAGCCAGCTTGCTTGGTTCAGATTCTGGCTCTGCCAGTGTTCTGGTTATCTAATGCCGCGTAATAAACCACCCAAAAGCTTATGGCTGGAAACAATTTTTTTTTTTTTTTTGAGATAGGGTCTTGCTCTGTCATCCTGGGTAGAGTGCATTGGCATCATCATAGTTCACTGCAGCCTCCATCTCCTGGGCTTAAGTGATCCTCCTGCCTTAGCTTCCCAAGTAGCTCGGACTACAGGCGTGCACCATGATGCCCAGCTGATTTGGCTAATTTTTCTATTTTCAGTAGAGATGGGGTCTTACTCTTGCTCAGGTTGGTCTCGAACTCCTGAGCTCAAGCAATTCTCCTGCCTTGGCCTCCCAGAGTGCTAGGATTACAGGCGTGAGCCACTACGCCTGGCAGAAACAATGTGTTTTGGTATTTATTTTGCTCATGAATCTGCAATTTGGGCAGGGCTTGGCAGGAATAATTTACATCTTCTCTACTTAGTGTCATCTGGGGTGGTTCACGGTCCAAGGGCTGAAATCGTCTGAAGGCTCAATGGCTCACATGTCTGGTGTTTGATGCTGGCTATTGGCTTGGGGTCTCAGTTCCTCTCCACATGGGCCTCTCCATGTGCTCCCTCTATGTGCGAGTTTGGGCTTCCTTCCAGCACGGTGGCTGGGGTAAGGGGCACGCATTCCAAGAAAGAGAGCCAGGCAGAATCGATTTCACTTTTTTTAAATGTAGCCTCGGAAATGATGCAATGTCACTTCTGCTGTAGTCGAAGACCTGCCAAGAACCAAGAAGAGGGAACATAGACCCCATCTCTCGGTGGAGGGGTGCCATCGTCACATTGCAAGAAGAGCACATGGGAGGGGAGATATAGTGTGGTCATCTTTGAAAGGTACAGTCTGCCATGGCCACTAACTAGCAGGGTGACCTTGAGCAAATCAGTTAGTCTCTCTGTCCTCCCATGTCCCCATCTGTAAAATGGGGACACTGTCGGCCTGTACCTCATCAGGTCATTCCTTTAGCAGTGATAACAGTTTCGCCCATGGGTCCCCCTGGCCACAGGTAAGGCGTTGGTCCAAGTTTTCACCAAACTACAGGGTCTGTCCCCAATTCCCACCCACTCTCATGTGGTACAGGAGGCACGTTACTGTGCAGAGCCCTCCTGAGGGTGGGGCCTGGGGGAGAGAAAGGGGAACTTGAGTGGAGGAGGCCTGTTCTGTCTGGGTTTGTTCCATCATTCCAGGTCAGCCCCGCTCCCTTCAGAGGGGCACGGGACCAGCGTTGGTGGTGGAGATTCCATGAGGCTGGGGCCCTGGAAGAGTTGCTCTGGCCCTGGGGGTGGGTGGGGTGCCCCCCATCGGGATCCCCATCTTTGTCCAGGGAAATCAGGGTAAATGAATCATGAACATGCTGAGTTTGAGCTGTGGGCTTTTTAAAAAAAGTGCCTGAGGGAGCTCCCTACCTACCCCGCCCTCCCCCTCACCAGAGGCACCTCCTCTGCCGGAGGTGTGAGCCCCCCGCCCAGCTTGGCAGGCCTCGAGGAGGCTCTTCCTGGCCCAGGTTGGGGCTGTTCCTCTGCTGGGCATCGGCAGGGGGCCCAGGAAGAATCTTGGGGTCTGCTCGAGCCCCGCCTGGCAGCGTCTCACATCTAACGCTGCCTTCATTTGGGGCCTGCTCTGCCTCGAGCCTTTCTAAAGGAATGGTGAAAGGGTTCAAAGCGGGGGCGGGCCTTGAGTTTGAATCCTGCCACTGCCACCTTCCAGCCCTCTGACCTTGGGCAAGCCTCTTAACCTCTCTGAGGCTCCAGTTCCTCACCAGGAAAGAGAATACGCTTGTAGCAAGCATTTAATGGGATAAAAAGTATGACACATCTGGTTCATGGCAGACTCGCAAGAAATGACTGAAATTATGCAGGGCGCGGTGGCTCACGCCTGTAATCCTAGC
>NW_012149830.1:1656139-1728194 GCF_000956105.1 Propithecus coquereli
AGTGCCGTGGTGTCAGCCTAGCTCACAGCAACCTCAAATTGCTGGGCTCAAGCGATCCTCCTGCCTCAGCCTCCCAAGTAGCTGGGACTACAGGCGTGAGCCACCATGCCAGGCTAACTTTTTCTCTATTTTTAGTTGCCGAGCTAATTTTTTCTACTTTTAGTAGAGATGGGGTCTTGCTCTTGCTCAGGCTGGTCTTGAACTCCTGACCTCAAGTGATTCTCCTGTCTTGGCTTCCCAGAGTGCTAGGATTACAGGCATAAGCCACCATGCCCAGCCTAAGGAGTACTTGTAGAGTTTTTCTGATTACAAAAGTAAGGCCTGTTCGTTTTAGAAAGCTTAGAAAATTCAGACAAGCACAGAGAACAAAAAAATCACGATCCATAATCCTGCCTCCTGAACAATATGGCCCTGAGCATATTATTTAGCTTGTTTTATTCCACCCTGAAATTTACTACGGCTGTTTTCCCACATCACTGTGTGTACTTCTGCACCTGCTTTATCTTGGCTGAAGTGTGCTCTGTTGTTGGGAGATGCTGTATTTCTGTAACCTGCCCCTGACGTTGTCTATTGAGGCTGTTCCCAGTGTTTGCCAGTCATGACAACCGTGTGATCGAGACCTTGAAAGTATACCTGTGCAACATTTCTGAGTTTTTCCCCTTTGGATGGAGTAGAATTGGAAACAGAATCACTAGGTCAAAAGGCATGCATACTTAAAAAAATCTTTTTACTGAAGCATAATGTATATACAGAAAAGTGCACATATATTAAGTGCACCGGTTGATGAATTTCCACAAACTCGACACACCCTTATAAAACCAACATCCAGATCCCAAAACAGGCTGTGACCTATACTCTAGAAGCCCCTTGGCATGCACATTTGGAAGGGGGATTCCGATTCATATTGTCAGATTCCCTCTAGCAAAGTTGTATTTTGATCTCCTTGAAGTTTTTTTTTTTTTTTTTTACTTAGGATTGAAGCACAAATTCTTTCCTTAAAAACAGAGAGGATGGAAGAGCCACCTGGAGTCAGCAGTGAGAGACCTTGGTCCTCCCTGTCTGAGCTGAGACAGACTTTCCCTCAGGGTAGAAGGGTGGACCCCAGGCTGGGGTCATTGGTCAGTTTGAGCTCTAAACCTTGAGTTTAAAGTTTTTTAAAAATGTCTTTCTTGCCCAGGCTGGAATACAGTGGTGCAATCATAGCTTAGTGCAGCCTTGTACTCCTGGGCTCACGTGATCCTCCTGCCTCAGCCTTCTGAGTAGCTGGGACTACAGGAATGTGCCACCATGCTTCGTTAATTTCTTATTTTTTATGGAGAAGGGGTCTCACTATGTTGCCCAGGCTAGTCTCAAACTACTGGCCTCAAGTGATCCTCCCACTTTGGCCTCCCAAAATGCTGGGATTGCAGGAATAAGTCACAGCACCTGGCCTAAAATTCTGATAGATTGTATTAGTCAGGGTTCTCAAGAGGAACAGAACCAATAGGATATATAGGTAGGTAGATAGATAGAGATTCATTATGAGGGATTGTCTTACACAGTTATGGAGGGCGAGAAGTCCCACAGTGTGTAAACTGGAGACCCAGGAAAGCCAGTGGTAGAGTTCCAGTCCAAGTCCTAAGGCCCAAGAACCAGGAGCACTGATGTCCAAGGACAGGACAATATGGATGTCTCAGCTCAATCAGAAAGTGAGTTTGCCCTCCTCAACCTTTTTGTTCTATTTGGGCCCTTGACAGATTGGGTAATGCCCACCCACATTGGTGAGGATGACTTTCTTTACTGAGTCTACCAATTCAAATACTAATCTTTTCTGGAAACATCCATGGACACACACAGAAATAATGTTTGACAGCTATCTGGGCATCCCTTGGCCCAGTCAAGTTAACATATAAAATTAACCATCATATAGATAATGCCAAATATTTACACATTAATGGGATGCCTGTATCCTTATACCCTTACACCATTATCAAGGTGTGTGTGTGTGTGTGTGTGTGTGTGTATGACAGAGTCTTGCTCTGTTGTCCAGGCTAGAGTGCAGTGGCATCATCATAGCTCATTGCAACCTCAAATTCCTGGGCTCAAGCGATCCTCCTGCCTTAGCCTCCCGAGTAGCTGGGACTACGGGTGTATGCCACCACACTCCCAGATAATTTTTCTATTTTTTGTAGAAACAGGGTCTCAGTCTTGCTCAGGCTGGTCTCAAACTCCTGGCTTCAAGCAGTCCCTCTGTCTCAGCCTCCCAGAGTGCTGGGATTACAGGTATGAGCCACTGTGCCTGGCCTCAAGGTTTTTTTTTAAACTTTATTATCTGGTGGGTAAAAGTGATACCTTATTATTATTTAAATTTTTTTTTAACAAGACAAGGTCTTACTGTTGCCCAGGCTGGAGTGCATTGGTGAGATGATAGCTCACTGTGACCTCAAAATCTGGAGCTCAAGTGATCCTCCCACGTCAGCCTCCTGAGTAGCTGGGATGACAGGTGTGATCCACCATGCCCAGCTATTTAAAACTTTTTAACTGTGGTAAAATTTGTAGGTCCTTTGGTCTGCAGCCACATATTGCTAGCAACTCTCTTGGTAGACTGGCCTTGCTGAACAGAGAAGGATAAATTGTGCAATCATCATTTGTCTGAGTCCTGCTCTTGGAACCCAGTTTTCACAAGTACTTGGCTTGCAATCTGTTGTTATCTTGCTTTTCAGTACTTGTGCGGTAGGAAATTCAGTCTGGCCCTTGAGATAGTGCAGGGGGGCAGTGATCTGTGCATTGTAAATCACTATGCAGGTGCTAGATGCTGTTTTATCTTATACCAAGATATGAATTCCTAACTGCTGTGGGGTTGCTGGCTTGGAATGCCCACGGTGCCCTGTTTCCCTGAAGATCAGAGTGTCTTTCTCTGCCATCATCCTGCCATCGTCCTGTACCTTCACCTGGCTTATGAAGGAAGCAGAGGCCAATCTAAGTCTCTCTTTTGATGAATGGTAGATTGAAGCCTCAAAGAGTAGGTGACCTGTGCAGAGTGACTTGGTGGTGGAGCTGGGATGACAGCTGAGCTCGATGGGGACAGTACTGGTGCCAGCTCACACTGTATGGAGGGGACGACATAGGCCGGAAGATCTAGTGCCTGCTTCTCTGGGGGCCTCTGTTTCCTGAACTTCCTGTAACTGCCTCATCCCCTTGCCTGGGAAAGGAGCTTGTCTCATCTTCAGCTCCCACTGGTGGCTGCGAGGTCCAAGCTGCCTAAGCAGAGGAAACCACACTGTCCCTTCCTTGCCTCCTGCCCCAAGGGCCTGGGGACATAATGGAGGGGCGGCAGCTGATAGGAGCCTGGGCCGCCTTTCCTCTTCTGAGCCTAGCTCCACCTGCCTCAAAAGCCCATATAGCTGGATGGGTTCCCTGGGGCTCTGCCCTAGGGTTGGGGCTCTGGCTGGGACTTGCCCCCAGGCTAGTCCTCCAGGAAGACCCATAGCCCTCATGACCTGTGACCCAAAGCAGGCCCTGGGAAGGGCTGAGGAGCAACGTTGAAAGAAGAGCTCATCTGGTTAGGTGTTGGGAAGACGTGGGCACTTGCTCTTTCCTACTTCATTGTTGTTCTCTTTTCATGGTTGAGCTTTGCCTTTGGGGCCTTATTTTTCCCATCTGTAAAATGGGCACTGCATGAATTATGCATTTCTGTAGGCTCCAGAATCATTGGGGCAGCTTTGAGCAGATAGCCATCAAGCTGGGTGAATTTTGTCAAGTTCCTTAACCTCCCTGAGTCTCAGTGTCCTCAACTGTAAAATGGGATAGCAGTGGCACCATCTCAGAGGAGACTGTGAGACTGAGATGAGCTAAGCCGTTCAGCCAGCACTGGCCCACTGTGAACTCACATATGCGGGTGCTGCCCCCAGCTCCCTTGTCCCCACAGTTTGTCTTGGTCCCTGCTCTGACCTCCTGGCTACTCTGTCCTCCTGGCTGCCGAGTCAGCAGAGCTCTGGGAGGAAGCTGGGCTGTGCTGTGGTGGGGGCCGGAGGGCTGGGCCTCCTCGCAGAGCACTTCCCTTTCTCTTGACTAACGGTCCTTCCCAGAGAGCCCACAGCCCCTTCGCTGCCCACCCACACAGAAGGGGAGCGATGGGTCAGACCTGGGGGTCAGGAAGCTGAGAGGGTCTGAAGCAGGGGTGGAATCCTAAAGGGTAATAATTATAACAGCTCCCGTAAGGGTGTTGGAGCCCCTGCGAAGAGCTTACGCTTGCTGGTAACTTGTGAGGTTGGTGGCAGCCACCACATATCATAGAGGGGAAACCTGAGGCCTAGAGAGGTTAGGTAATGTGCTTGAGGTAACAGGGCTTCAAGTTTGAGAGGCTGGAGCTGAGGGAGGGAGAGCGGAGAAGGCTCTAGAATGGCTCTCACCGCCCTTGCAGAGCTCACGGAGTAAATGAAAAGCCGTCTGGGAAGCTCCCTCCTCTCATTCCAGGCCCTCACTCTGGGTGCGAGGGGCATGCTGGGTGCTTCCGGCTTCTCCAGGGGTCCTGGATCCAGCGGCATCGAGGCAGCCCAGGAGGCCGTGAGTCCTGTGCCTACTGACGCAGCCAGGCTACCGCCGCTCCTTGGCCGGGTGTCTGGGTCCTTTTGTGGCTGCCGGGAGCCAGAGTCCCAGGTGGGGGAAGCCAGCCTCAGGGTGGCAGCAGCCAAGGCCTTGAAATGCAACCCCTGCCTGGTCCCCAGGCTGTCCTGCTGCCCTTCAGATGTTTGGGCCTGGGCCCGAGTCCAGGTGTTCATCCCTGGTGCCTGCCTAGACTGTGAAGCTCTGTATGAGAGCATCTGTTGGCTTTGTGTTCCCCGAGAATACGTGCAATGGACAACATTCACATGTGGTCAGTGGGGGTGGTGGGGTGTGCCCCGGTGTGATGAGACTGCTACCCGACCTCTCGCACGTGAAAGCACATCAAAGTACGCTCCGAAGCTGACGCTCACCATCAGCTCCCTCTAATAGATAAAGAAGCAAGTAATTTGCAAAAGGAATGTCGTTATTAGCAACTCATGTGATGCCCACTCCAGCAACTTTGGGGCGAGGCTGTGAGCTGTGTCTGGCTCATGCTGGTGCCTTCTGCACCTGGCCTGGCACGCGGCCTAGAGCAGGAGTCAGTGTCGCAGGGGGTGGAGGGGAGGAGGCAGAAGGGACAGTGGGCCGATCCTTCTCACTTGCATTCATTCTCTCATCGGACTCTTCTTTCTAGGTGAGACTTTCTCAGTGGAGAGTGAGAGATCCAACTCATGCTGGCTTTAGGAATACAGGGACACATTGCTGCCTCTTCTCTGCCCAGGGCTCAGGTGGCTTCCGGCACAGCCGGATCCAGGAGCTCAGATGATGCCCTTAGGACCTGATCTTTCTCCTGCTTCTGTCTCTGCCTTTCTGTGGATTGGTTTCATTTTCCTACAGTCTCCACAGCCCCAGGCTTTCGTCCTGTGGTTTAGCAGGGGAAGTGTCCTGGGATCAAGTCTTACTGGGTCCGCTTAGGTCACTGCAGCCAGGAGAGTGGAAGCCCTGGCTGGCTGGGCCTGGTCAGATGCTCAGTGCCGACCCTGGGGCAGATTGAGGGCAGAGGCGTTCTTCTCAGAGGGAGGCCACATGGAGGCAGGGCAGGTAGGACCCAAGGCGTGCGCGGCACTGTTGAGCACCTTTCTGGGTGCAGGTTGGGTGTGGCGGGGTGAGAGGCAGAGTGGATTTCCAGCGGGAAGCCAGTGGTCTGAAACCACCCCAGAGAGTGAACCACATGATCCTCCTTTCCTGGGGCAGAGGTGGGGGTGTAGGGGGAAGCCTGAACTGAAGACCTCCGAGCTCCTGCTGGGGGCCAGCTACCTTGGAGGAGGGGAGCCACCCCCAGCCCTGCACTGGGCTGGGACCCCGAAGCTGCTCTCCCAGCCCACCCAGGGTGCTGCCTTAGGGCCCTGAAGTGTCCCCTGCTGCAGAGGGGTCCAGAAAATAGAAATCCTTGTGTGCTTTGTCCACAGTCTGTGGTTGGCTCCTGGCACCTCAGCGCGGAGTATCTGACTTCTAAGTGTCAGCGGGTCCTGGACAGGAAACTGCGGGGAGGGTTGGCCAGAGAGAGAGGCCAATGGTGGCAGCCGTGGCAGCTCAGTTCCCTTTCTCCACTGCTTGGGGCGGGGCGGGGCCTGGCACCTGGCTGTGCTCACCTACCCCAGTGTGCACTGTAGTGTATGTGCCACTCCCCACTAAGGGGCTGTCATTAGTAAGCACCTGCTGTGTACCTGGCATGGTCAGCACTAGTGCATGCAGAGATGAGGACGTGCACTGTGGTTCAGCTGGAAAGACAAACACACCTGCACACAGATGCTGCCCTCCCACCCCCACTGTAGGCATGGGGCATGGCGCCGCTCTGACCTCTGTCTAGACACTCAGGGGTCTGACAAGTTCAGATCTGTGCCCAAATATGTGTATTTATACGTATGAATACACCTTACAGGTGTGTGTGCAGTCTGAGTGTGTTGATGTGTACATGTGAGCACATGTGCCTATCCATGTGTATGCATGTGTCTATATGGGGATTTGTAAGCACATGACAGGTGTGTGCAGGTGTCTCTGTTAATGCCTGTACATACCTGCATGTGAGTGTGCATTTGCGTGCATGAGTTGTGCGGTGCCTATGCTCACGTGTATGCAGGCACTTAATGACATGTACGTGAGTATGCATGTGCCTGTGTACCCAGTGCATGTAATATGTGCCTGTGCATGTGTATCCCGTGTGTCCCTATGCGCACGTGTGTGTGCATGCATACTTACGTCCATGTGTGCTGTTGCGATTACATGTGTGTGGCTGGTTTATCTGGCACGTGCTGAGCCATGTTGCAGCAGGCAGATAAAGGTCCCTGCCTCAGGCAGCCCCTGGGAAGCTCCCTGAGGCTCCCAGCTGGGTCCCCCCTCCCTCCCAGGCATGGTCGTGGGAATCCTCAAGGCTCCTTTGGGTTCCAGGAAGCCGGGGCTGTGTGGGCTGAGCTGCCAACTGGGGCTGTGGAGCAATCTGCCAGCCGAGCCCCTTCCGGAGCTGTGGGTTCCTCTGGGTGTGGGGAAGCTGCCCTCCACACCCTCCCTTGCCTGTCTTGGTGCCTCTCGGAGGGCAGGACACACCTCCCACCCCTGCAGCCTCACCCACAGGAAGCTCGGGTTGGGGGACAGGCGAGGTGGGAGGCGCCACGCTGGGCGCGCCGCCCTGTGCTGGCACTGACCCTGCTGCACCACGGTCCTCTCGCCGACAGCCCCGGGGACGTTGCTGGGACCCGGGGCCGGGTGGTCACAACATGTTTGGCCGGAAGCGCAGCGTCTCCTTTGGGGGCTTCGGATGGTGGGTGACAGATGGGAGGGCGGTTGGACGATGGAAGTGAACTTAGAGGTGCAGTTGGGCGCCTGGGCTGCCTGTGGGAGCAGGGGGGCTCAGACTGTGCCTGAGAGCTGGGTCTGCAGACGCCCCGCAGGTAGAGCTGGCGGATCCTGGTGGGGACATCAGAAACTGTGAGCTTTCCTCGCTGTCCCAGGCACGATCTGCTAGGGAAGGCAGAAGGTCGGAGCTGGCTGCCTGTGGGCAGGTCGAAGCGTGAGTGTGTGTTGACTGTCGTTGAATGTGTCTCTGTCAGTGGGTTCCCGTGTGTGAGTGTCTGGGATTATTTGTGAATGTGTGTGCAGGCGTGTGTGTGACTGTGACTGCCTGTCTGTGTGGCTGTGTGTGAGGCGTGTGCCCATACCTGTGATCACACGTGCACTCCGTGTTTCTGAGCTGGTGCCCATCTGCACCTCTGGTCTTCTGTAGCCGTGTGTGCTCGAGTCTGTGCATGTGTGTTACGCTCCTGTCTACGCCGTTGTTGTGACCTCCTGGCCGGGAAGTCTGTGTCCCGCTGGACCTCTGGGCTGCCTGGGCTCTGGGGCTGAGTTGTGGGGGGGGGGCAGGCCCGCCTGCAAAGGCCCCCACCCCAGGCGGCCCACCCCAGCTCTGCGCCCCAGCCTCCCGCCTGGCCTTCGGGGCCACCTTTTGCCTCTAAGCTTCTGTCTGGGAGAAGGGGCCAGAAAGTGGGGGACTGAGGTCAAAGGCTTGTCTCTGGTGACCAGCTGCTGGCAGCTTCTCCCCAGCTGGGGAACAGAGTCTAGTGGTTTTCATTATCGGTTTCCTTTCAGCGTCTGGGCCTGGGGAGTTGTCAAACTGGGAGAGGGTGCTGGAGGAGGGCGGCCGGAGGGTGTCCTGGTGTGGAAAATGGTGGGCTATTGGGGTGATATGGAGGGCGAGAGAGAGAGGGCGGGAGGCCCAGGAGTGCTGGGGACGGTGGCCCTGCTCCTCGGGGCAGTTCCTCGCGTCCATCCGCGTGCAGCTTCTTGTTCCCTTCGCCCTTTGACGGCACTTTGCCATCCGTCCTCGGGCAGGCAGGGGTTATGTGCGCCCCACGTTTGGCAGATGGACAGGGAGGATGAAGTGATGCCAGGCGTGGCACCGTGTGGCCTAGTGCCTGTTCACGGGCCATCCCCGATGCCTGGGCCAAGGCGCTGCCATCCCCAGGGTGGCTGCTGTCTGGGAAGCAGCCGAGACCTGCCGTCCTCTGGGAGGTGCGGCGCAGACAGAGGGACGGCCATCAGAAAGCTCCCTTTGCAAGGTTCTGGGTGTCAGCTTAGTTTCACCCCAAATGAATCCCTGTGTATCGAGACCACTGCTCCAGAGCCCTGGGAAAAATCCAGGCCTGAGGTTTGAACCTGGCCAGGTAAGGGGGAGGACAGGAGTGTAGCCGCCCAGGGCTGCCTGTGAGGCACAGATGAAGGTGGGGGAAGAGCCCTGGTATGCCCAAGAGACCCCCGTGTGCCAACCACAGTGTCCGCTGTCTGTGGGCTCCAGGACGGCAGGAACCCTCCGTGTCATTCACCGTGGTCTGTTGGATGCTGGGCACATCACACGTGCTCAGCGGGTGCTGTGGACTGGCTAAGTGAGGTGTTTTGCACCCAGCCGGCATTTGGTTGGGGCCCCAGGAGTTTGAGGGGATGGCAGGGCCTTCTGGGGGGGCTGGAAGGTTGGTGCAAGCAAGAGGGCTGGACTTGAGTTTGGGCATTCTCTGGGGATGGTCGTCAGCTGGGGGGGATATCACAGATTCCTGGAGCCCTCCAGGCACTGCACATAGTCTCTGGGGTGGTATTTTCAAAGCTCCACTGGATGCAGGGAGGATCACCACTGGTGTCAAGGGCAGACAAGGTGATGAGGGGGATGACCCAGGGGAGGGAGGGGCACCCAGGGACTTGGACGCCCTGAAAGAGAAAAAACCCTCAGCCACCGCCCCATCTCCCATCTCAGCCTTGCCCAAACCGTGGGCCCTGCCCTCCTGGGGCCACACCCCAGCGTGGGAACCCTGGTGGGCGGGCTGCTGCGTAGGGGTGGATTGGGCGCGAGGCCAGGGGCTGCTGTGACCCAAGTTGCTGGTAGGCGGCGTGGTGGTTGGGGCTGACCAGTCAGAGGTCGGGAGGGCACACACCAGGAGTCCGGGGCTCGTGCTGACTCCACCTTGACTATTGAGGAACTCGAATGGGACACTTCCCCTCTCTGGGTCTCAGTTTCCCCATGTGTCAGCTCGGAATTTCTGCCTCACCCACAACACAGAGATGTTGTAAGAATTAAAAGAGATTCCTTGAGAAAATGTAAAATGTAAGGGCTTATTATTAGGGGTTACCAGTGGGTAGCTCTGGGTTAGAGACGTTCCAGCAGAATGTGGGGGTCTGACTCCTGGTCATATCTGGGGATCTGGTGGGCTGCATGGGAGATGAGGAGGGTCTGCATGCCAGAGGGGGCGGGGCCCAGGGTGAGAGCCCGAGGGACCAGTAGTGGAAGGGCCAAGGAAGGGGCCCAGGAAGGAGTGCGGGAAAGAATCCGGAAGGGACGTGGGCCAGGACGCTGCGGATGCAGCTTGCGTTGGGGTTGGGGACTGCAGCCAGGTGCTGGGAGCTTACTCAGAGTGAAAGGATCCCGCCTCCAGCTCCAGGCCTCAGGGCTGACTTGTGAGGGCTGGCACAGGTCCCTGTCCTCGCCATGTGGCCCGACACCTCTCCTTTCCCCGTGTCGTCATGTGTTTGGGAAGCTCGAGGCAGAGCTGAGCTGGCTAGACAGGGTTGCCTGCAGGAACTTTCCAGGATTTCAAGCATCCTGGAGGCGGTGGTGATTTTGGTGACACTGATAGTGACAGTAACATAGGTTTTGGCACTGACAGTGACATGGATGTGATGATGACACTACTGATGACACTGCGGGTGGTGACACTGTTAGTGATGGTGGCACGTGGTGACATGGATAGTGATGGTGACACTAACAGCAAGGTGATGCTGGTGGTGGCAGCACTGGTGTTGGTGGCACTGGTGTTGGTGGCACTGGTGGTCCTGACCCTGGAACAGGAGATGCCATCAGTGGGAATGTGGCCCACCTTTCTGTCCCCCGAGAGGGAGGAGGGGCCTCTTTGCAGCAGCCATAAGGGCTGGCATATGCAGGGGGTAAAAATAGAAGCTCAGCAGCGCTGCCTCCTCTTCCAGCAAGGGCGGTGCAGGCGGGGGTGGAGGAGCTGGCTGCTGGGACAGTCTGCAGGAAACGTGATCCTCCCGGCTCCAAACTCCTGGGCCCGAGGTAACCCACCTGCAGGTTCGCCCTGGAGCCTGCTGTCGGGTTCTATCCCAGGAGTGGGGTCTGCCTCCCTGGATGGAGGGTCCCTGGTGCTGGGGATGCTTGCATCTTCCCAAAGCAGAAGCCCAGAAAATAGTGATGTCCACCTGCCACTGACCCATGAAACTGGGTTGCAGAGTCCTCTTGTGGGGGTAGCAGTAATGAAGGGAGAGGCTGCATGCAAAGTGCTTAAGATCCTTGAGTCTGGAGTCAAATACCTGAATTCAGACTGGGCCAGTGATTTTACCCTCTGAGCCTCAGTTTCCTCATCTCTAAAATGGGGAGAATAATGGTACTCATCTCACAGGGCTTTGTGTGGGCCCAACCCTCCCAGAACTCACAGTCCTTCCTTCCTTGGCTGGCGGAGAGCCTGCCCCTGTAGCAGCTGTCCCCTGCAGAGCCCTGCCGGTCTGGTGGTCTGGGCTGGCCTAGGATCCCCTCCCCTGCAGGGGCTGTGTGGGAGCCTTCAGCCCCGGCACTGACCGAAGCCCTTGCTTTCTCTTGGCAGGATCGACAAGACCATGCTGGCGAGTCTGAAGGTCAAGTAAGTAGCTACTTCCTGTTCTGTGAAGGTCAGAGACGATGGCAGACTGGAGCTCCTCTGGGGCCCGCGTTCCCCCGACGTGGGGGAAACATGAGAGGGGCTGTTGCATTTGTCAGATTTCAGTCCGAGTCTGTGGGGCTTCTGGGCTGGAGGAGGCTGGACCAGGCTCTTGATTTCTGGGGTGTCCGTGGAAAGGCAGAGGCAGGAATGGAAGCAGCAGGGACCAGCATACTGGGAATGTGTGTAGCAAGTGTGACTTTCAGGCCACAGACTTAGGAATGTAAGAGAGATAATTTTATTTTCTATCACTTTAATTTCTATGTGAAGTCACAAACCTATCACACTGTCGTTCTTCCATTCCCCAGGGTGTGTGTGTGTGTGTATGTGTGTGTGTGTGTGTGTGTGTATGTGTGGTGTCAGCTGCTCGTTGAGTCATCTGTTACCAGACATATGTCATGCTGGCCAGCTTGGCCCTGGGGCTGTCTGAGGCTTCCACACCAGACTCAGGGTCTGGGAATTGTCTGCCTCGGTTTACCATGTGTTCCCAGGTCTGTCCAGGCACACCTCTCTCCTAGAACCTCACCTTTCTTCCCTCACTGTCTTCCTTCCTTTTCTTTCTTTATTTCTGGCCAAACCATTTTGTCTGCATCTTGATCCTCTTTCTCCTGTTTTTTTAAGCAAAAAATCCCTTTTACTCTGTTTCTCCTTTGAGACTTAGAGTATCGCCTACTTCCTTCTGCATCATTCCCTTGGGGCAATGAGTACAACTATTACCTGCTCCAACTGAATGAATTGAGAAGGAATTTCTGGGAGGAAAACAGCATTGGCCACTGGTTCAAAGTATTCCCCTGCCGGATGTGACTTACTTAGCTCGTGTGTGAAGAATGCCTCCAATGGGTTGCCCTCCTTCATAGGCAGCTCCTTGGGGCTGTCACTTCCCCACGTCAGAGGAAAGGTTGTCCTGGCTGGTCTCCCTACCACGCCATTCAGTTGCCAGCACTGGCTGTGTATTTCTGGATACAGGTCCCTGGGCAAAGCACAGCCAGTCTTGAGGGCTGGCATACATAGGGGTCAAAATAAGAGGCTTCCCAGCCTGGTTTGTGTTGCTCAGAAAGGTAAGGGTGGTTGTTAGGACTGGGATGGAGGGCAAACTGTTCCTGCCCTTTGAGAGCTTTCAGTCTCTCTGTAGAGTTGACACCAGGAGTGCCTTGGAGCACTCCTAGAAGACTGCTGGGAGGAGGTGGCTTCTAAAGCAGCTCTTAAAGGAGGGGCAAGACAGTGGGCCCCCATGCCTGTGCTGGCTTGGCATGGCCTGTGCCTCAGCACAGCCTAGCACTCAGGGTAAGTCACCCCGGGCAGGACACTTCCCTTCCCTGGGCTTGTTTCCATTTCTTTTGTCCAATGGGCACGACAATGTCTGACCTTCTAGAACTTCCCAGATCACCTCTGCACATTGAATGAGATGATAGATGTGAGAGTTGCTAAGAGGTATAAAGTGGTAGGAGTGTTCTTTTGGTGCTGTCTTGGGACATCTTGTTCAATTTCATAAGAGTTTATTGAGGATCTGTTTGTTTGAACTGGTAAATATAATATTTGTAATCTGGAAGGGAACCAGTTATGGGCTAGAGTGAAGGGTGGGGGGCATGGGCCAGTGTTGAGATTGGGACCCCAGTGGGGTCTCTGGGTATCTGGGGAGGCGGTGTTGAGATGATGGCTACACAGTGTGTAGCACTGTGTTTCTAGTTTTATTGGTTAAGATTCTTTTGATTGCAAGAAACAAAACCCCAGTGTAATCTGGTTAAGCAAGAGATGGAATTTATGGAAAAAATACCAGGATGCCTCAGGGAACCCAAGGGGAGGAAGTGGAGCGACAGCTCGGGAGAGGTTGAACCAGGAACTGGAGACCCATCCCTTTCAAACTCCCAGCTAGCTTCTTCGCAGAAAGTGATAAGCTGAGCCTAAAATTCATATGGAAATTCAAGAATAATGTTGAAAAAGAAGAACAAAATTGGAGGACTCACACTTCCTGATTTCAAAACTTATTGCAAAGCTACTATAATTAAGACAGTGTGGTACTGGCATAAAGATAGACATATCGATCAATCCAGTAGAATTCAGAGCTCAGAAATAAACTCTCGCATTTATGGTCAATTGATTTTCAACAAAGGTGCCAAGACAATTCAGTGGAGAAAAACAGTTTTTCAATAAATGGTACAGGGACAATGGGATATCTACATGCAAGAGAATGAAACTGGACCCCTCTCTTATACCATATACAATGGTGAACTCAAAATGGGTCAAAGACCTAACTATAAGAGCTAAAAATAATAAAACTCTTAGAAGAAAATATAGGGGTAAATCCATGTGACCTTAGATAAAGTGTTAGTTGTGACACCAAAAGCACAAGCAACAATAATAAAAAATACATAAATTGAACTTCATCAAAATTAAAAACTTTTATGCTACAAAGGATGCAATCAAGAAAGTGAACAGACAACACACAGAATGGGAGAAAATATTGGAAATCATTTATCTGATAAGAGACTCATACCTAGAATATATTGATATAAAGAACTCTTACAACTAAATACAAAAACAAATAACACAAAAAAAGTGGCAAAAGATCTGTATAGACATTTCTCTAAAGAAGATATATAAATGGACAATGAGCATATGAGAAGATGTTCAACATCATTAGCCATCAGGGAAATGTAAATCAAAACCACAGTGAGATACCACTGCACACCCACTAGATGGTCATAATAAGAAAGACAGATAATAACCAGTATTGTTGACAATATGGAGAAATTGGAACTCTCATACCCAGCAGTGGGAATGTAAAATGATGCAACTTTGGAAAACAGTCTCGTGGTTCCTCAGAAGGGTAAAACATAGAGTTACCATATGACCAGCAATTAAACTCTTAGGAATATACCCAAGAGAAATGAAAATGTATGTCCACACAAAAACTCATCCATGAGTGTTCATAGCAGCATTATTAATGACAGCCCAAAATGGAAACAACCCAGATGTCCATCCACAGATGAGTAGATAATTGAAATGTGGTCTAGCCATACAATGGAATATTATTTGGCCATGAAAAGGAAAGAAGTACTGATACATATCATAACATGAATGAACCTTGAAAACATTATGCTAAGGGAAAGAAGCCAGACATGTATTGTATGATTCCATTTACATGAAATGTCTTGAATAGACAAATTGATAGAAATATTGTAGATTAGTGGTTGCTTAGGGCTTAGGGGCTTGTTGGGGGAGGAGTGAATTGTAAAGTCTTTTTTGGGGGATGATGGAAATGTTCTGGAATTAGATAGTGTGTAACGATAGGAGTAATGGTTGCACAGCCTTGTGAATGTACTAAAAACCCTTAAATTATATGCTTTGAAGTAGTATATAAATTATATCTCAGTAAAGCTGTCAAGTAGAGAGAATGTGATTGGTCCAGCTTCTGGCAGTGCTTAGTCCTAGATCAATCAGTTTAGCTGGAGAGATGGGGTCATATGGATGAAACTTCGCTATGTGGGAGGGGTTAGTTCTCAGGGAAGAAAGATGGGCTGTGGGATGGACAGACACCCTGAGAGATTTTATCGAGTCACCTCAATACCTGGGGACTAAAGGAAGATCAGTTCCCACCCCACTCCCCATTGGCAGTATATGGAATTCTGCCCAGATGCCCGGGATGTGGTTCTGCTCACTGGCAGGTCAGTTAGGCGGCCAAGTGCACACTGCTGGGGCTCCCCGGGCACCAAGAAGCCTCCTTCCTCTGCCTCTGCTGGGTGAGCATCTCTTTTTCTACTGGTGCAGCCTATCGAGTTCTGCGCTGAGCAGTGGACATTCCTGGGCTGTGGCCGGTGTTCCCTGATTGCCGTGGTCCCTCCCCAGGGACCTGATGCTCTTAACATGGAGACAGTCAGCCATGGAACTACTGGAAGAGTCCCTGAGGCATGCAGCTCTGAAGATGGGGGCTCTGGCCCCACCGTTATTAAGCACTTACTATGTGCTAAGCTTTCATTGCACTGTTTTCCTGAGGCTTTGCAGCCATCTCATGAAATGGGGACCATTACTGTATGCATTTTACAGATGAGGAAACAGAGGCTTGGAGAGTTTAGGAAACTCGTTCAAGGTCATGGAGTCGGGATTTGTCTGTGCTCTGTGGCTGGGTCCGTCCAGGGTGGAGCTGAGTGGTTCTCAGCACCTACCTCCCTGTCTTGACTTTCCTACCTTCTTTTCCCAGTGTGCTTCTGGGCTGTGGATGTGGAGTCCTTGGCCACAGCACGCACTTCTGCCTCATGACACTGTGGGAGAGGGTGCCCCTGGCTTCCTGGGGCTTATCCCCCTGCCAGAGGCCCAATAAATTATGTGTCTGTGGTGCCTGGATGAGGAGGACTCTTAGAGGCAAGGACTTACTTAACTGCAGTAGGGGGACAGCAGGCATCGGCCATGCAGGAACGCTGGAGGGCGGCGGTGGCACAACCCTGCCAGAGAAAGAGGCTTGCAGTGTGTGTTGGCAGGCCCAGGTCATAGCCCCAGGCTAACAAATGGGCAGATTGTTAACCTCTCTGGGTCTCAGTTTCCCCATCTTTAAAGTGGGAGGGTTGGACTAATGTACAACCTGCTCTCTTCCAGCCTTGACATTCTGGGAGTTTACATTCATGGCTTATGTCCTTCTGTGTTGCTTGCAGGCCGCTGGCGATGGTAGGCGCTCGCTGTTGAGTGGGTGAATACATGCACGCGTGAATGAATGTCTTTGAGAGCAGGGGCTCCGCACACTTCATCTCTGGCTCCCTAGGGCCTAACAGAGCTTGGCACAAAGCAGGTTCTCAGTCCATATTTGCTGAGTGAATCAGTCATGGGCCGCCATGCTTGGCCTATCACAGGCAGATGGAGGGGTGGAGAGAGAGAGGCAGGCTTAGCCTGTGGGGCTCCCCCTTCTCCAGTCTGCTCTACATGCCAGGCTGGGACAAGGTCCTCATCTGCAGTATTGAGTCAGACTAAACTTCCTCAGAGGAGGGCCCGGGTTGGTGGGGCCAGGAGTCCAGGGTTTCCTCCCACCGGTCCTTGAAGCAGCATCCAGAGGGCGAGGACCTGAGCAGGAGCCCTGAGACTTTCCCCTGCTCCTTTTTGTGCTCTGCCCTCCCTCCTTAGAGACCCCTTGGCTAGAGAAAGAGGGTTATATCTGTGTGTGTGTCTGTCTGTCTGTCTGCCTGCCTGCCGTGTGGGCTCCAGCCACCTGAGATGACCGTCCCACACAGGGACTGGCCATGGTGGGACAGAGTGAGCGCGGCGATGGTTCAGGGCAGCCTGTCCCCACTGCTGGGGGCACAGTGTTGTGCACACTCCTGATGAGGGGAAAGTTGAAAATCCATTGCCTTGTAGGAAAAAGAATCCAGCCCAGGCCTTTGTCCCTAGAAATGGGGTCTCTGGTTGGGGATAAAGCGTGCAATGGGGCCTGGATGTGACAGTGCCCTCTGATCTCTTCCTCGGGAGAGGGGCCGCCAATTCGAGGAAGTGCTGTCTCTTGCTGTGCCAGAGGCCTCTGTGCCCATTCTGTGAGAATTACACACACACGAGATCTAGGTGATTATCTTTGCAGACATCTCCCCTCCTGGCTCTCTTGGAGGTAGCGAGCACGTTCTGGGCGCCACACCTGTGTCTCCAGCTTACAGCGTTCCTTCCAGAAAGTCCACTTCTCTGCAGTTCACCCCTTGACTCCAATTTAATGGCTTTTTCATGCACTGGTTGAGGGTCATGATCACCGATTCATTTCCCCACCTTTGGCCACCAGGTCTCTGTTTATTGTAGATTACAAGAATCTTGAGGCACCACAGAGTTGTTCTGGAACCTTCTGGGGCTGACTCATCTTAGTTAGCTCCTCTCCTACACATCTAGGGTGTCTGCTGAGTTTGCTGGGGTTGTCAAGGACAGGGGGAGCTTGAGGTTTTGGGGGGTAGAAGGCTGAGTCAGTTCAGCTAACGTTTCCTGGGCACTGGCATTCCACAGGGGACAGACAGTTGCCGTGGGATGGGACAAATGCTAAGATGCCCTTTGAGAGGATGGAGAGGGGCTTCCTGGAAACCTGGAGATGCCTGAGCCGTCTCCGAGGGTGTGTAAGGTTGGCGGGGAGGGAGAGGCAATCCAGGCAGCAGCAACCCGCACGCATGAAGGCGGTGGGGCCTGAAGCAGCTCGGGCAGGCGGGCAGGACCTGGGAGCTGTTATTATCATCAGACAGAAAGTGGGGGTGGGGGTGCGGGGGCTGTCGGTCGAGGGGACTGGGCTTAGTCTAGGGGCGTAGGCAGGCACGCGGGGGGCTGGGCTTGATCGAAGGGCTTAGAGCCAGGAGAGTGATAGGGTCCGACTGGAGTCTGAGGGCCCCTTTGGCTGATCAGAGGCACTGGGGAGGAGGTGGGCAGGCCAGGGAGGGGACAGTGGGGCTGGAGAGAGTGGACTTCCCAGCCTGGAGCTGGTTTGGACGTGGTGAGGGTGAGGAGGGGGTCAAGGTGATGACTTCCAGGTTTCCGGGTGAGCCCTGGGTGGATGCTGGTCCCATTTGCCGAGTTGGGGAATAGGGGAATTTGGGCAGCTTGGGGGAGGGGAAGGCTCTGAGCATAAAATCTCCCCTGCACTCCCATTCTCCCACCCAGACATCTTCCACCCTGACCCTCACACCTCCCACCCCATAGAAGGGGGCAGGGGAGAGGTGTCTTCAGGGCTACGAGAGTCGGTCTGTGGCCAAGGGCTGCCATCCTGCTCAGCGACGGAGTGCCTGTAGCAGGTGAGCTCCAGGTGAGCACCGGCTGCACCAGCAGACGGGGAACTCACCTTGAAACGTGCTCCAGGTGGGGCCGAGGGGAGCGTGCCTGTTTCTGTCTCAGTGTCAGACTCTGGTTCATTCATTTCTTCAGGATGGGCCTGAGCCTGAGAACAGCGTTGGCGTGTGAGAGCATGTGTAGGCACGCGTGGGCGTGTGCGTGCACGCCTGTGCGGGTGGACGTGAGCTTTGGGGGCCCATGTGGGCGCCTGTGTGGTGCCTTTTTTGGCTTTGGCAAGTTCCTATGGTAACCACGAACATGTCTGTTTTGGGATCTGAAGTCTCGGGGCGTGAGTGGCTACAGGGAGAGGCAAGGCAGGCGGGCGCTTAGCCGGCAATTAGGCTGTGGCTCTATTTCATTACCAGGCACTGGGGCTGCACCTGGAGGTGCCATTTGCCAGGCAGACAGGTCTGCAAACTCCAGGGACCCGTGTGCTCTGGGCCTTCATCCCAGCTGGTCCCCACCATGCCCAGGAAGCCCTGGTGAGTCCCTGTTCTGGTTTCTTGGTGGACAGACAGCTCCCCGGACATGACCAGGACCAGGTCTGGCAGGTATCTGGTGGGGAGCCGGCTGGCAGCCCTGGCCCACAGACACTAGGAATTGGGGCTCTTCGGAGATGGGTGTGGGATGGTGGGCAGGAGGGGTTCTGCTTATTCCCGAAGCCCATGAGGGTGTTTCCCTGTGGCTGGCGGAGTGGAATGTTCCTTGTTGGTCCCATGGGACAGGGCTGTGTTAATGTGAGGGGTAAAGACAGGGATGCAGGAGAGGAAACTGCAGATGGGGCAGCCTGTGGCCCAGCAGCCCAGGCCCAACCATCCCTGGGGGACCTCCCACGTCCCATTCAGCTCCTTAATCCTCGTGGACCTCCAGCCTCTGGCCATGCAGCGGGGCTTCCTCACAGGCCTCTCCAGGCCTAGAGGCCTGCTGGCCTGGCCTGGATGGGAAGGCTCAAGGTCCTGTGGAAGAGGAGGCCAGAGGACTGTTCTGGCTCACCGGGAGCTGGATTTGGCCAGGGCTGGGGAGGATTCGCTCCCTCTGGGCTTCAGAGAAAGGTTCTTGATTGCCCAGATTGTACATCCTTGTGCTTCTTGTCCATATACTTCCCAGCCTGAGCTTGGTTACCTCTGGTGATGGGGAGCTTATTACCTCATAAGGATGTCTATTTTATTGCAATATAGCTCTGCTTGTTCAAAGGTGACCATTATTTTCATCTGGAGTCTCTGTAATTGACACTGCTTAGTGCAATCTTATCCTTTGCCCCCACCCCCATCCCCACCTGTAAATAAGGCCAATCCCTCTTTCTTCTGAGAGCCCTTTGGACACTGGAAGGCTGCTCTTGGACCCTGAGTCTTCTCTTCCCGTGGCTGGTCATCCCTGGCCTCTTTGGCTGTATTTGGGGTGCCTCACTGCCTGGGGTGATCTCTGTTGGAAGGATTAGGTTTTCCTGGCAGCCTGCAGGAGCCCTGTGGACATGAGGATGGACAACTAGGGACCATGAGCTTCGACCTCCTGATTTATAGATTGGTAAACTGAGACCCTGAGCAGGGATGTTCCTGGCTCGAGAGTGCAGCACGGAGGTGGTGGGTGCAGGATCGGGTCGCGAGAGGCCAGCGCTCTGTCTGTGCGATGCGCTGCCCTCTGGCTCCCGTCCAGCTCCTCCTCCTTCGCTGCTGTCTGACTTAGGACCTCATCTCTTCTTTCTGAGGACAGAGCTGGATGCCTGCGAGGACCCGACAGGACCGGATACAACTGCAGGGAGGGGTCTGGGGCACTGGCAAGCACGTGCCTTGTCCGGAAGGACCTCTGTGGCCTGGCATTGGGCACCCTGCAAGAATGCTGGTCCGTCTCGCCGGATCTTCTGCTTCACAAGAGCCTCTGGAAATCTGGAGTTTTAGCAAAATCTTGACAACTCACTCAAGAATTTAAAGAACAGAGCTGTGTGTGGTCCATCCTGCAGAGCTGATTCGGCCCCTGGGGGTCACCAGGGCCACCTCTGCTCTGGGAGTGCCAGCCCCTTAGGTCTCAGCTCCTGGTTCTCTGTGGCTGACTCCCTAATCCCTCTCCCTGGTCACCCCACCAATGGTGTTCCCCTCCCCCCTCCCCCTGCAGCCACTGGCGGGTCATTTCCGGCTCTGTTCCCAGACTGGATTCACTCTCAATTAACCTTTCCTCGCTTTCAAATCCAGTTCTGTCTCTGTCATGGGTTGAGAAGCCTCTGAGTCATGGGGGGTTGGTCCTCCTGCCTCCTGGTTCTGGCCATTATCTCCTGCCCAGACAGTGACAAAGGCTGTCTAATTAACCTCCTCCTCCGGTCTCTGCCAGCTCTGAGTAACGGATCATCCCTAAAGCCAGCCCTAGCTCTGCCCTCCCTGCTCCAAGGAGGCCGAGACCGGATGGTAGACCTTGTTAGTGCCGATCCCACAAGAGTTCGTCGTCCCTAGGATGCTAGTGTAGGGATGACCCCCACCCCGCAGCTGGCAGGTGACGGGGCAGTCGTGCGATTGGGTTTACTCCCCAGGGACTTCTCTTTATGACATTAGCATCCACTGTCTGGATCCACAGCAAATAGTTTGCTTCCTTCTCCCCTCCCCCAGCGTGGCGGTTCCTAAACTTATCTGCACTTTGGCATCCGAGGGCTTTTAAAAATTCCAATGCCCAGGTTGTACCCAGTTCCAATTATATAAGAATATCTGGGGATGAGACCCAGCATCCGTCCTCTTTAACAATCTCTAGGTGATTCCAACGTGCAGCAAAATTTGGGAACCGAAGTCCCAAGGGACAAACAAGTGTGATGATCATCAGCGGTTCAGGTCGGGCTGCATGTTAAAATGGGCTCCGGGTGTGTGTGAGCCACTCTAGGCCAGAGTTTCTGCTGACATTTTGGGCTGGATTCTTTGCTGTGGGCTGCTATCCTGTGCGTTGTAGGGTGTTCAGCAGCATCTCTAGCTTCTACACTGATTCCAGCCACCCACCCCTAGCTGTGACAATGAAAATGTCTCCAAACATTGCTGTATTTCTGGGGCAGCAGTATAAAATCTCCCCCACGCCATCGAGAACCACTGCTCTAGGCCTAGCCAGGTCCACCCTTACGGCATTCTCAAAGATGTGCAGAAGAAAAGGACACCGCTGGGAACCTCATCTTACTGGTTAATTTGTGTGCTTCGGAGTCAGGCAGCCTCTGTTTAAATCCTGCCTCCACCTGCTGGGCGACCTTGGGCGAGTTACTTAACCTCTCTGTGCCTCACTTAGTTTCTGGTGCTGTTTTGTTTTCTCACAAAGGCCTCCGCTTGACCTTTAGCTCCCGCCTGAGGGTGAGACTTGCCATTGCCTGGCAATTTTGTCATCTGTATCTGTGCTTATGCTGCTCCGCCTGCATGGAAGATGCCTTTACTCCCCACCCCCATCCCCCGCATCAGTGTCTGCATCCCATGCATCCTTCCAGGACCGGCTTAGATGCAGCTTCCTCCATGCACGCCCCTTCCCCATCAGAATGGAGCACCCCCTTCTTCACGCCCCTGAAGCAGCTAGAACCTCAAGGGTCACATTTAGCTCTTCCTGTGCTGTGGTGGTCTGGTGGTTTCTGTCTGCGTCCCTCTCCCCTTGAGATCTGAGACCATGGGAGCTTCTAGGGTGTTCAGCAGCATCTGTCACCGTTTGTTACCCAGGTGAGGTGACGACGTTTCCCTCCCTGCCTCGGGCTGAGCTGTGAACCAGCAGGTTACCGCAGTGTAACCCCTCCACACCCCACACCCAGCTCATTCTGAGAGGGTGGAGTAGGCGGAAATCCGTGCCTGGCAGGCCACAAAGCCACATAACTGACTTTTGGAGCCCTACCCTGGGGGAGTGTGCGTGTGTGTGCGTGTGTGTGTGTGTGTGTGTGTGTGTGTGTGTGTGTGTGTGATACAGCAGCCATTGCCCTTTCTTGGATGCTTTGCTGCTAGCAGAGTCTGCATTCCTGGAATTGAGGAGCTTTGGTCTGTGGACTTTCCCAGGAACAGGATTCAGGAGAGACAGCTCCTGTCTCCACCCTGCCACCCCCTATCCAACGCTGTTGGCCAGCTGAACCTAGGTGGACCTACTGCTGCCCACGCTGGCTGCGGTGCAGGCTGACCTAGGGGAGTGTGCTAAAATGCAGCTTCCGGGGCCCCACCCTGGGAACTGGGGATTCTGCTTCATCAGACCTGGGTGGGGCCCAGGAAACCTGTGTGTTATCAGTGCTGAGTGCGATGCAGCTGGGTTTGCAGCTGCTTGGGAACCAGTGCCATTTAAAGCGCCTTCTCCCCTCTGTGCAGCCTCAGTGGTTAGGTTCATGTACTCTGGGTGACCTTGGGCATGCTACAGAACCTCTTTGTGCCCCAGTTTCTTTATCAGGGGATAAAATAGGACCTACACAGAGGGTACCCTTGTTGTGAGGTTTAAATGAGATAATCCAGGTGAAACATGGAGGACAGTGCCTGGTGCGTAGCACTTTATGAGTGTTACCTGCCTTAATAGTTCTGATCTTATTAATAACAGTCCTGGGCCAGGCGCGGTGGCTCACGCCTGTAATCCTAGCTCTCTCGGAGGCCGAGGCGGGCGGATTGTTTGAGCTCAGGAGTTCGAAACCAGCCTGAGCAAGAGCAAGACTCCGTCTCTACTAAAAATAGAAAGAAATTAATTGGACAACTAAAAATACATAGAAAAAAAAATTAGCCGGGCATGGTGGCGCATGCCTGTAGTCCCAGCTACTCGGGAGGCTGAGGCAGAAGGATTGCTTGAGCCCAGGAATTTGAGGTTGCTGTGAGCTAGGCTGATGCCACGGCACTCCAGCCCGGGCAGCACAGTGAGACTCTGTCTCAAAAAAAAAAAAAAAAAAAATAACAGTCCTGGGCTGTGTGGTCACACACATGTGACCATGTGACATGCCCACATGCCTGCAGGCATACTCCCCCATACCCACACGAGCAAACTGGATCAACGTGCACCCAGACCCAAGCCTGCCTGCTGAAGACAGATGTGTGCATATGGTGTAACACTGCAGGCACACGCGTGAACACACGGTCACTGGCTAGACGTGGGCGGGAGGGCAGACGTGTGTGTACACACGGCTCAGGCAATTGGGCTTTTATTTTATTCATACTCTGACATTATTCCTGGAGTTAGCAGCACCTGGGCTGAGCTCTGGGAGCCTGAGGTGCCCCTTGTTTCCATAGCAACCACGATGCAGTAAAAATAGGAGGAGGAGGGAAGAGACGGAAAAGGCCCGAGCCAACTGCAAGGGACATCCTGCCTGCTGAGGGCCTGGTTTCCACATCCTCGTCCGTACTGAGGTGACATGGCAAACCTCCGGGTACTCAGGACCCAGAATTGACAGTTGTTAACATTTCATCTTATTTTCCTCAAACCTTTTTTTTATTTTTTATAAATATACAAAACATAAAATTTACCCTTTAACCACTTTTAAGTATACCATCCGATGGCATTAAGTACATTTATAATTTGTGTAACCGTCACCACTATTTCTAGAACTTTTTCATCATCCCAAACTAAAACTCTGTATCCATTAAAAAACTCCCCAGTCCTCCTTCCCCCAGCCCCTGGCAACCACCCTTCTACTTTCTGTCTCTGAATTGGACGACTCAACAAACTTCACATAAATGACATCATGCGATATTTGTCCTTTTGTGTCTGGCTTTATTTCTCTTAGCATAATGTCTTCGAGGTTCATCCATGTTGGAGCATGTGTCAGACTTTCCTTCCCTTTTAAGGCTGAATAATATTCCATTGTGTGTATATATCACATTTTATAATTTATCAGTTTTATTCATCGGTGGACATTGGCATTGCTTCCACCTTTTGGCTACTGTGAATGATGCTGCAGTGAACGTGGGTGTTTGAGTCTCTGCTTTTAATTCACCTGGGGTGGAATTGCTGGATCATATGGTAATTCTTTTTTTTTTTTTTTTTGAGACAGAGTCTCACTGTGTTGCCCGGGCTAGAGTGCCATGGCATCAGCCTAGCTCACAGCAACCTCAACCTCCTGGGCTCAAGCAATCCTTCTGCCTCAGCCTCCCGAGTAGCTGGGACTACAGGCATGTGCCATCATGCCCGGCTCATTTTTTCTATGTATTTTTAGTTGTCCAATTAATTTCTTTCTAATTTTAGTAGAGACGGGGTCTCGCTCTTGCTCAGGCTGGTCTCGAACTCCTGACCTTGAGCGATCCACCTGCCTCAGCCTCCCAGAGTGCTAGGATTACAGGCGTGAGCCACCGCGCCCGGCCTTCAGCCCATGTTTTTAATACTGTTACATCCATACACAGGTATCGAGAAACACATATGATTTTTTTTGTGTATTAAAAGTTGACATATGGCCGGGTGCGGTGGCTCACGCCTGGAATCCTAGCACTCTGGAAGGCTGAGGCAGGAGGATCACTTCAGGTCAGGAGTTCGAGACCAGCCTGAGCAAGAGCGAGAACCCCATATCTACTTAAAATAGAAAAAATTAGCCAGGTGTGGCGTCATGTGCTTGTAGTCCCAGCTACTCAGGAGGCTGAGGCAGGAGAATCGCTTGAGCCCAGGAGTTTGAGGTTGCTTTGAGCTGGGCTGATGACATGGCACTCTAGCCCAGGTGACAGAGCAAGACTCCGTCTCAAAAAAAAAAGTTGACATACATGATGTCCTTTTGAATTTGCATGAGGTGGTGTTCTGGTGCCAGACTGCCTGGGTTCAGATCGTGGCCCTGCCGCTTAGCAACTGTGAGGCCTCAGGCAGGTTACTTAATCTCTGTATGCCTCAGTTTCCTAATCTGTAAAATGGGACTAATAGTAAAATCTAAAACCTACTTGTAGGGTTATTTTGGGAATTAAGTAAGTTTAAAACAGTGAGAGGATGTAGTGTGCACCAGATGGGTTAGTTGTTACCATCATAGTTCTGCATTTGTGCCCCTCCACGTGGTTTTTGGACTCTATACATGGTGTCGTAGATAGATCTAGTTTCTTCTTTTTTAATTGCCGTGTAGTATTTCTTTGGACAAACATATCGCGTTTTTAATATTCCCCCATTGTATCCCTATTGCTAGATACTTAGGTCGTTTCCATTTTCTGATATTGCAAGCAGTGTTTTCAGTGGCTGTCCCCTCCCCTGACCCTCTGTGCGTTTTTGTGAGAGGTCACAAGAGGAGGGACCTAGAGATGGAGCTGTTGGGTTGCGGCTCTCCTAGATGTTGCCAAATTGCCCTCGAGAGAGCATTTACCATTTACACTCGTGCTAGGGGTGTTTGAGAATTCTACGGGAGTCCTGTTCCCCATGTCCCCACTGATATTTAATTTTCACATTCACTTGAACAACAAGAGCACATTTTGTTTTATTCTTTACTATACAAGCATTGACGTAACTCTGAATAAGCGAATGAAAATCCTCCTGGCTCCAGTTCAGATCACAAGGTCCGAGTCCCTCTCCCCAGGCCCGGGGCATGTGCCGTATTCTCCTTTCTTCTGTGTTATATCACAAGCATTTCCCCATATGGGTACAGTCTTTTTTTCCATTTTTTAAAATAGCATTTTTCCTGATTATAAAAATAGTATATGCTCACTGTAGAAGATTTAGAAAATACATACAAATATGCAGATTAAAAAAATAAACCACCATGACCCGCTATCTTTCAAAATGTTATCCTTTTGATGTGTTTCTTTACAGTCTTTTTTGCTTTTTAGCTTCCCTTTAAAATTTATTATAATATCTAGTGATATTTTTCAACATCATTAGATATTTTTTAAAAACATGATTTAAAACCATACTCCCTATGATTATGATGTTCTGTAATTTATTTAACCATTGCTTTATTTTTAGATATTAAGGTTGTTCTCAATTCCTGAGTATTAAACCAATAATGTTGTAAAAACATCCTTGAACATAATAAATCTTAAATGTCTCTGATTATTTTCTTTGATGACGAAGAGTAAACGTTTCATATATTTATTTTCAATTTTGTTGAGAAATACATTTCTGAATGACTCTTGCCCATTTTTCTTTTCTTTTTTTGAGATGGGGTCTCTCTTTGTTAGCCTGAGCTGGAGTGCAGTGGCATTATCACAGCTCACTGCAGCCTCCAACTCCAGGGCTCAAGCTATCCCCCTGGCTCAGCCTCCCGAGTAGCTAGGACTACAGGTACATGCCACAACTGGCTAACTTAAAAAAAAATTTTTTTTTGTACAGACAGGTCTTGCTATGTTGCCCAGGCTGCTCTCAAACTCCTGGCCTCAAGTGATCCTCCCACCTCGGCCTCCCAAAGTGCTGGCACATCAGCAGTGTCTGAGACAGTTCTTTTTTTTTTTTTGAGACAGAGTCTCGCTCTGTGGCCCCAGTTAGAATACAATGGCATCATCATAGCTCGCTGCAGCCTCCAACTCCTGGGCTCAAGTGATCCTCCTGCTTCAGCATTCCAAGTAGCTGGCACTACAGGTGTGCACCACCACACGAGGCTGACTGGCCACCCATTTTTCTATTGGGGTGTTCATCTTTTTCTTGTTGATTCACTAGAGCTCTTTTCTTATCAAAGCCTCTATTTCTTTGCTGTTCATTTTTTTATTTTGAAATAATTGATTTCAGTTTGCCCTTGGTCCATAAATTTGGCTCTGTTGTTTTTAGGGGGTAAAATCTGTCTTTTCATTTGTTACTTCTTTTATTTTATGCATCGAAAGGTCCTTCTCCAACAGCAAGTTGATAGTTGCCTATGTGTTCTTTTTTCCCCCTCCTTTTAACAGTGTTATTTCTTTTTAAATTTAACTCTTTAATGCATCTGGAATTAAGAGTAAGATGAGAAATAAAATTATAATTTTATTTTTTCCAAATAATCAGTCAATTGTTTCAGCACTAGACTTTAGCGAATTTTTTCCATTTCCCCTATTATATTCTGTATATACTAAGGTCTGTTTCTGGGTTTCTGTTTGAGTCCATTGATCTATCCATTGGCTCTCGTACAGGCTTAGAAGTAAAAAGAGCAAGGTGTACTCAGGTAAGATGGGGCAAGCCTGGAGCCTTGGAAGACAGAGGAATTGGGTTGAAAGGGTGAGGGGCCTGGAAGGTCAGGCTTTGGAGTGAGTTTAGTTTGCGGAGCTGTGGGGAGACCGCTGGAGGTTGTGAGTAGCAGTGTGGAGGGCTCCATCAGCTCTCTAGGAAGGTCACTGTGGCTGGACCCAGTGGAATCCTGTTACAAGTGGATGGACAGGGACCAGCTTCTGCTCAAGAGAAGGGATAAAGGTGGCTTCGAGAGTGGCGCGGAAGCAGGCAGATGGCTGTAGGATGCTACTGGGTAGAGCCTGTAAAACATGGAGGCTGGCAGACTGTGGCTGGGAGGAGAGTGGGGAGCCGAGGCGTATGCCCCAGCATGGCATCTGCGTGGCCTAGATAATTGTTCTATGAACCAGGATTTTTTCAGGTTGTAAAAACTTACGTGATGATGGTTTAACATAAAGCTGTATAATAATATAAAGCTGTGCAATAATAATGCTAGCAAACTTTAAGTGCTTACTCTGTGCTGCTGAACTGGGTGAAATGCTTTTATACGTGTTATCTTGATCCTCATCCCCTCCCTGTAAGATATTTGCTCCAATTCCTATTTTACAGGTGAAGAAAATGAGGCTTACAGAGGTTGTCGCTTGCTTAAGGTCACACAACTGGTAATCTGGGAACCGAAGCAGGTTTGTCTGTCTGCAAACCCATGCTTGTGTCTATAGTGGAGGCATAGAAACGTCCTCAGTGGCTCCTCAGTCACGCTGGATCCCAGCTCTTCCAGGGGTGGGGTGTACGGCATCCTGGAGGACTGATGCACTGCCTGGGACCTGATGGCCACTCCTGTGACCTGGTCCCTCTCGTCCTTCCTAGCAGGTATCCGTCGCCTCCTATGGCCTTCTCTGAATGTGTTCTGTGTTCATACTCCCTAAAATAGGGTCCACTTGGTCAGTTGGTCATCATATGATTGTCTGGACTCTTTGTGGAAGTGGCCAGAACCTACTTCAAACCAGCCTAAATAGAAAGGGGGTGTCCTCATTCCTGTAACCGGGAGGTCCAGGGGGTTGGTCTATCTGGCTTGAGGCACAGCGGGATCCCAGGACTCAGACAGTCCTGCAGACTAGTGCTATCTAATACAGCAGCCACTGGTCGCGTGTGGCAATTTAAATTAAGTGCAATTAAAAATTCAGTTCCTCAGTTGTACTAGCCACATTTCAAGTGCTCAATAGCCATGTGTGGCTAGTGGCTACAGCACTGAACAACGTGGATACAGAACATTACAGACCGTTTGCATCATCACGGAAAGTTCTGTTGGGCAGTGCTGCTTGAGACTGAAGGCCAGACTCCTCTGGGGGAATTGCAAGGCGTGGACAAGCCCAGAGGTTCTACCCGGTCTGTGGCTTGTCACATGCTGCAGAAATGTTCCCGAACCCCCACTAGGTGGCGCCGAGGAGGCGGCCACAAGCAGGTATCTCTGGCAGCTGGGAGCTCAGGCTCCCTGGGCTGGCACAGGAGCAGAGAGAACTGTCACCTAGAGACTCCTCGTCCCACGGTCAACATCCAGTTCAAATGTAATATGACGTGGGCCCTGGCATCTCCTGCATTCACACACACACAGGTACATGCATTCAGACATGAGCACACAGGGTCACTTAGGGACACACACACACACACACACACACACACACAGTTACATTAACTCTCAGAAACACAGTCCTCCAAAAAGGCACAAATGCGCTCAATGCCACATTTCACTGTAACAGCAACGAAACTATCTGCCAGTCCCCAGCACTTGCTGTGTTGCCTCATTCCATCCTCACACCTGTCCTGTGAGGTGGCTCCTGTTGTTGGTACGTGGAGGAAGCCAAGGCTCAGGGAGGTTAAGTGGCTCGTCACACACTGGGACGGGGCGGAGCTGGCATTCAGCCAGGTGGGCAGCCTCCGTAGGCGTCATTCTGTCGTGTCCATCACACTTAACTCTGAGCACGGGCACCCTGGCCCAGGCCCACGCGCAGCCCCCGTGGTTCCAGGCGTGGAAGGGTGGACTTGTGCCCTACACTTGCACGGACGCGCACGCCCACGCTGCTGGTCCCGCTGAGGCCTGACGCTGGTGCTGGGGGAGGGGTGAGTGTCCTAAGAGAGGGGTCAGGTGTGGGGAGAGATGACTGCTGCTTCCCTGGGGTGCGAGGCTCTGACGTGCAGAAAATCCCTGTGTAAAGTGTAAAATGCTGTAAACAGGGGTGGTTCTGCTGGGTCCAATGTCATGGGAGTGGAGGATGGGTGAAAGGCTGGCTTCCTCATACCTGACCTTTGACACTTTCTCTGTTTATACTTGAACCCAGGATTTCCAGGTGCTCTTGTTGAAGCCCTATCAGCCAGGGAGTAGGATGGGCCCCCTCTTTCTCCCGGCCATGTTTGTTTCTGTCATGTGAGACTGGGAGGGCTGTGTTCGGAGGACATGTCTGATGTCTCCCACCCTGGGCCTAAGTTCCTCAGAGTAAACTGGGACCCAGCCTTTGTCTGGGGAGCCCCAGCGATGTGTGTCCCCACAAACGGTGTGAGTTCAGGAATTTGAGAAAGAAGAACCGTTAGGATTCTGATTCAGTGGAAAAACCGTTTTTCCTTTGTCTTTTTCTTGGTGTCTCACAATCCATTCTTAGTCCACCCCTAGCATTGAGCATACACTGTTGTCTCTGCAGTGGGGGTGGCCCTGGAACCTACAGAATAACGTGAGCCGTGTGGACCTGCACTCTCTCCTCTGGGCTAGCTGTCCAGACTCACAGCCCCTGTGCCCATCCCCTCGAGGTCAAAACAGGCGGTTCCTGAGTGGCCCTGTAACCAATAACGCAGCTGGAAAGAATGCAAAGTAATCATGGAGCAATTACTGAGCAGCCAGAGTGGGGGACCAGCGAAGCTGAGTAAGAAATAGTGTATTGGTCACGAATTCTGTTGACTGAGCAAAAGTAAGGAGGCTTCGCCAGAATGGAGGAGGAGGAGGAGGCAGGTGGAGACGGCCCGTGGTGGCTTTAAAGGGAACACCTGGAATCTTTGAGAAATGTCTGTGCACAGTGTCCAATTTCACCCCCAAACTTATCATGCTTCCCTCCCTTTGAAACATAGGCTGATCAGCATTTGTCTAACCTGTCACAGAGGGGCGTTTTTGGCTCACAGTTTGGACACGAGGAGGGAGAAGATGGGAGGAGAAGAAACTTTGCTGTTATAACTGGGTCAGAATTGGAGTAGAGTGTTCATGCCTCTGACTGAGCTGTTGACAATACCGAGGTCAGAAGCAGGAGAAATGAAGCCATTTGTTTATCTAATGAATATTCATTGAGCTCTTACTTTAAGCCAGCCACTGTTTTAGGTGGCAGGGATTCCTTTGATGAATCCCGGCTCTGCCACTCACTACTGAGGTTATCTTGGGCAGCCCCCTGAACCTCTCTGAGCCTCTTTCCCCATGTAGACAGTGAAGATGATGGGGTCCCTACATCATAGGGATATTTGAGGATTAAATGAGATAATACAATGAAAGCACTTGGCACGGTTCCTGGCACAGAGTTAGTGCTCACGACTGCAGCTGTTACTGAAGATAGAGTGGTTAGGTGTGAATAGGTCTGGTCCCTGCATCCAAGGAACTCAGTCTCTGGAGGAGACAGACATTTAACAGTCATCTGCAAAGCATGAGGCAATGCGGTAGAGATATGGGAAAAGCAGTGAATTCTTCCTGGTGGCATCAGGGAAGGCTTCCTGAAGGAGGTGGCCCTTGAAGGTTGAAAAGGAATCCCTGTAGGAGGAGAGGGTTGCCGGGGAATTTCAGAGGCAAAAGCAGGGACACAGGCTCGGGGTGGGTGGGGAAGTGTGTGGAGCCATGTAAGAAGCAGTGAGTTGGGGTCCAGAGATGGATGGAGGGATGTGGTGGGGAGCAGCACAGAGGCGAGTGTGGGGTCCACACGTGGTGCAGAGGAGGTGACAGGCACCCCGGAAGAGTGGGCTGGGGAGCCACCTGTTTCCTCAGTGCCTCGGGAAGGTAGCTTCCGGAGTCCTGGGGATGGATTAGTGGGGGAGGAAGTGGTTTCTGTGTTCCCGAGGAGGAGTGGGGCCGACTCCAAGGTGGGCAGGGGCTGGAGGGAGGCCCTGGCCAGGGCCCTGGGAAGGCAGAATCCTCAGACAAGGAGTCTGGTCCCATTTAAAGGGGTCTTGCGGAAAGTGGGGTTTCATGCCTGGGGTGGTTTGCAAAGTAGTCATGTGGGTCATGCTTGAGGGAAACCCAGTTTGCAGGGGAAGATGACGACTTTGGCCTTGAACATGGTGAGTTTGAAGAGCTTGTGAATCATCCTGTGGAGTTGGAAGCTGGGTTCTTGGCGAGCTCAGCTGAACGAATAGGGAATCATTCATTCAACAATGCTGGGTGCCAAAGCCTGCTCTGAGTGCGGCGTACAGAAGTGGACAGCTCACACCCTGTCGGGCCCCGTGTACTTTCTAGTGGGGGAGGCAGACGGGAACAGAGTAAAGCACACAGATGGTTGCAGATAATGCCCAGTCCTGTGAAGCAAACCGAGCAGTGAGGTTAGGAGGGTGTGGACTTGGGGGCGACTTGAGGTGGGTGGTCAGGAACAGCCTCTGCATGGAGGTGACATTCGAAGGGAGACCCAAAGGAAGAGAAGGAGGCGGCCGTGAGGACATCTGGGAGACTATTCCAGGCAGTGGGAAAAGCTTGGCATGTGTGAAGAAGGCCCTCAGAGCAGGAGGGAAGGGCGGGGGTGGGATAGGCGGTGGGGGGGTGGGGGCCTGCCCCGCGGTGTGCAGGGTGGGAGCGCAGACAGTTCTCCCCCGTGCCAGCAGGTGGCGCTGTTAGCCCAGGACTGCCCGGAGTGGCCTGGAGAACAGGATGGGACCTCAGGTGCCTTGACCTCAGGCTTGTGCCTCCCACTGTGGGCTCCTGATAGGCTCCGCCCCGCCCTCTGGGGGGATCAGCGCTGGCTGGGGGCAGAAGAACATCTTGTTTTCAGTGTTTCTTTGCTCACCTCCTCTCTGGAGGTGACGATTCCCTCCCCATTTGGGGACGTGTGTGTCTTTCTCCTCTCCCTTTGCTTCCCTAGTTTGCTCTCAATCTCCGCTCCTCCCTCTCCCGTCACTCCCTGGAGCAGCTGCTTCCCGTCTCGGAGATTAATGACTTGCTTTTTTGATGTAGTTGAGAGGGAGGAGTGGCGAGTTGGGGTCAGGAAGGTACTGTTTCTTATCTCAGAGCCTACCCCTCCTTCCTGTGGCTGCAATTCTCCATGAAAGGCCAGGGCTGGGGTACCAACCCCGTCAGCAGAGAATATTCCCAGGGACCCTTCGCTCTAGGACCCCTCAGACCCACTCTCAGGGCCATGTCTGGGTCCCCTCCGGCACCTCCAGCAAGCAGCCCTGGCTTTGAGACATCCCTGACAGCTCCAACCAGACCTTGATCTGAGAAGGGAGAACTGGACAGCAAAACAGAGAGCATAAAACAGCAGAGGAGGTCACCGTAGGGATTTTTTTTTTTCTTTTTGAGACAGGATCTCATTCTGTTGCCCTGGCTAGAGTACAGTGGTATCATAGCTCACTGCAACCTCAAACTCCTGGGCTACAGCCATCCTCCCACCTCAGCCTCCTGAGTAGCTGGGACTACAGGCATATGCCACCATGACGAGCTAATTTTTCTACTTTTGGTAGGGACAGGGGTCTTGCTCTTGCTCAGGCTGGTCTCAACTCTTGGCCTCAATTGATCCTCCCACCTCAGCCTCCCAAAGTGCTAGGATTATAGGCGTGAGCTACTGCGCCTGGCCTAGATTGTATGAAAGGATTATTTTAGTTGACAAAGATAAAGCTTCTGCACTATACCGCATGCTCTGAATTATTTCTCAGTGGAGACCAAACTGGCCCAAGGTTGGTGTTGGCTTCCAGGCTGTTAGATGTCAGGGTTAAGGCTGTAGTCTGAGGGGTCCTTGACTTTGGTCTGTGAGTAGCACAGTGGTTAAGAGCTTAGTCTCTTTATTTTATTTTACTTTACTTTTTCCCATAAAGTAAAATTTACAGTATTTTATTGTGATGAGAACACATAACCTGAGATCTACCCTCTTAACAGATTTTTCAAGTGTTGACTGTAGGTAAGAGTTTAGTTTCTTAAAGCCGCCTGCTGGGTGGGAAGTCCTGCTCTGCACATCATCATAGGATCCTGGGCAAATCATTGAACCTTCTTGTCTCTCAGCTTCTTCATCTGTAAAATGGGAATAATAACAGTAACTACTATGTAGATTATTGTGAAGATTAATTGATTCAATAAGTGTAAAGTGCTCCAACATACACAAGGTAAATGCAATGAAATTTCTTGCTATTATATTATTTATTAATAATGATATATTTATAAAATGTTGATATTAATAACAGCAATAGAATAGTAATGTATTATTTCAATAGCCTAATATATAGTGCTTTCTGGTCTGCCTAGGAAACAGGCTTGAGACCTTTGCTTCTAGCAAATCTCACATTCCCATACTAGCGCTTATATATGAAAGTCATTATCCACTTATGTAGGGTTGTACCTTTACTGGAAATATAACATAATGTTAAAGAATACATGAGAAAAGCAAACCGAAAAGTTCTTGAAAGTGATCCTCTCTCCCTAATTCAGAAACCGTGTACAAGTTTGTATTGACATAGGCCAGTGGTTTTCAGAAAGGGACCACCTAGGGTTCTTAAACAGACCACTTAGGGTTCTTGTTATAATTCAGATTGCTGGGCTTTACCCCAGACCAGCTGAACTGGAGTTTGAAGGATGGAGCCAGGAGTCTGTAGCTTTCACCATGGTCAGTGGCTGCAAACCCTGAATGTTGGTGGATTTCACCTGTGCCACCAGCTATCCCATTTACCTGAGGGCTGGTCACCTGCCCCATGTTGTCATTGTCCCAAGACCCACGTTTGACCCCTGCATGTGTGGGTGTGGCATGCAGGAGCATCTCTGGGGGAGCAAGACCACAGACTGCTCAGCAGCCTTGTCAGCAGACCACAAATAAATTAACTGATCCCATATTAGCGGGCATTTAGGTCGCTTCAAATTCTCCACTACCAGAAATACCAATAGAACAACTGTCTTGGTGTGTGTAGTTCCTTGCATGAATTTATTTCCTTAGGATGTATCCCGAGAATGAGATAACTGGCCGAAAGGTTATGGCCTTCTGTTTTTATCACTGTTGCTAAGTGTTTCCATGATACTATCCATCAAATATTGTCATTAGACTGGTGCTATTTATTTATAATTTATTTTTAATAATAGATTTTTTTACATGGTTCAAAAACCAAAAATGAGACCAGGCATGGTGGCTCACGCCTGTAATCCTAGCACTCTGGGAGGCCGAGGCGGGTGGACTGCTTGAGCTCAGGAGTTCAAGACCAGCCTGAGCAAGAGTGAGATCCCATCTCTACTAAAAATAGAAAGAAATTAGCTGGACAACTAAAAATATATAGAAAAAATTAGCCAGGTCCCAGCTACCTGGGAAGCTGAGGCAGGAGGATTGCTTGAGCTCAAGAATTTGAGGTTGCTGTGAGCTAGGCTAATGCCACGGCACTCACCCTGGGCAACAGAGTGAGACTCTGTCTCAAAAACAAAACACAAAAAACAAAATGAGGCCAGGCATGGTGGCTCATGCCTGTAATCCTAGCACTCTGGGAGGCCGAGGCAGGAGGACTGCTTGAGATCAGGAGTTCAAGACCAGCCTGAGCAACATAGCAAGACCCCATCTCTACTAAAAGTAGAAAAAATTATCTGGGTGTGGTGGCACGTGCCTATAGTCCCAGCTACTTGGGAGGCTGAGGCAGGAGGATCACTTGAGCCCAGTAGGAAGATTTGCTTTTACTCCAATCCACCCTGTCTCTACCTTCTGAAATCTACTTATGAGGTTCTTTCCAGTGCTGCTTTATTCATTATAAGATGAACATATATCCTTCTTATCCCCTTTTCTTACGTAAGAGGTAATATCCTGCACAACACTGTTTTACATCTTGCTTTATTCACTGGGAAATATATCTTGTAGGTCTTTTCATATCTATTGAAGGCCACTGCTGCTGCTGCATCCCCTCCTCCTCTTCCTCTTCCTCTTGAAAATAACTGTGTAGTATCTATTCTTCAAAAGTGGAGAAATAAAAAAGTAAAATAACTGTAGAGTATTTCACTGTGTGGTGAGAGACTGGTGACTCTTTTAAGAAATGTAATTTTACATTACACAAAGTTTACATTACATTTTTCTTAAAACAAAAATCAGAGCATTAAAGATAAAGTCTCTTGTGGCCACAATGCCAGTCCCTTTCTCTCCTCCCCAGAGTGGCCACTGTTCAGAGTTTGGTACATATTTTTCTAGATATTTAAAAGATATCTAGATGTCCAGCCATACAGACTTAGCTCATTCCTTCTAATCACTGTATAGTGTTCAGTCTGTGAAGATGCCACACCTTACTTAATGGTTTCTCTCTAAATGGCTGCTTCTGGTATTTCTTACTCTCACAAAAACATCTTTGTTCTTGACTGTATACCTGTGCAAGAGTTTCTCTAGACTAGAGTAAATTTTAGAGCTGAGGTTGTTGGGCAATAGGGAGGCAACTTTTTATTTTAATAATACTACGAAATTGCCCTCCAATTTCTACGTCCACCACCAGCAGGAGTGTACGTTTTGCTTGTCTGTTGGGGGAAACATCCTATCTCCTTGCCGTGATTGCATCTTCCTGGTTTCTAGCCCTCTGAGCTTCTCCAGCTGTGCCCTGCCTGCTCTGCCTTCTCCCGGCACAGACACAGTCCTCTGTAAGTCAGATGGACTCTTGCCTCTGAAGTTCCTAAACCCACCAGAGTCTTTGCAGGGTGGTCTTTTGCTGAGATATCCTTAAACCTTCCCCTTTTCAGAGGCCCCAGGAATCCAGACAGCTTTACTGACCAGAGAGGTGGCTAGAGAGGTGGCTCTGGCCTGACCTCATTGACTTCCCAGCCAAATTCTGGGCTGCAGGCATTGGCTTTTCATGTTATAGCAGTTGCAGTTCTTAAGATACAGGTTCTGCCCTGAGGGCCCCTGGGGAAAAGCCACAGCTTGGAGCCCAAATGCTTTTCCTTTGCTGATCGAATTGAGCCAGCCCATTCTCCTTGGGCTGGTCCAGGGGTGTTGCCTGCCGATCTAAACCCAGGGTCAAGTTGTAAGAACTGGGTCCCTAGAGAGGCCTAGAATCGGGTAGTTGGGTGGGAATGGGCTTCACCTTGGAGACGGTTTCTGTCACCTACACCTACCTCCTGTGAAAGAAACTTAAGATAGACAGGACCATGTCATCTAGGCCTCTGCCTTTAGTTCGTGACCCCTTCGCCGTACCACCTAAATCCTTCACCTTCCACCTGGACCTTTATACAGCATTTGGTGGGTGTGTACAGAAGCTTCAGGCCTCATTTTACAGCTGAGAAAACAGTCTAGGCAAGGGACATACCAAAAAGGAGAGGACAGATACGTGCTAGAGCCTGGTTCACCTGTCTCCTGGACCAGCGCCCTTTGCACGCTTGTATGCTGTGTCCCACGGTGCATGTGTGCATGCGTCTACATGCATGCTTGCTGCACGTGTACACAGATATATGTGCAGGTCTGAGAGCAGGTATAGGCAAGCGTGACACGCTTTTGTTTCCAACTTTTTGTTTTGAAAATTACCAACTCGCATAAAAATTAGAAGACTAGGACAGTGTATAACACCTGTATTCACTTAGATTCACCACTTTTCACATTTTGCCCCAGTTCTCACTCTTTTCTCTGTGTAATGATAGCAAGATAGAGAAGGTAAGTTGTGGACATCGTGGCACCTCACACCTAAATATTTCAGCAGGTGTCTCCCCAAAATAATGTCATTTTCTGATATAACTGTGATGCTATTATCACATAAAAGAAAATATGTATTAATTTAATGATATAGTCTATTATACAGTCCGTATCCAAATGTCTCCCGCTGTCCCTGAATTTGAGTATGGACTGTATATTAGATTATATTATTAACTTACTGTTAATGGACACTCATTGTACTTGGTTGTCACGTCTCTTTAGTCTCTTTAAATATAGAACAGCAGACCTGGCAAAGTTGTTTTGTAGAATGTCCCACATTTTGGATTTGTCTGAATGTTTCTTTTTTTCAACATTTTCCTTGAACAGTCCTTGACTTTACTGAAGAAAGATGAAATGAGCGGCCTGCTTGCTGACAGCAAAGAAAAAGGGAGAAATTCCTGTTTTGTCTGCGAGGGCAGATTTGTGCCACCCCGGCCTTCCCTTTGGGTAGGGTAGAGAGGACTCTGCACAGACTGTCCCCAAGCCTGTCCCGTGTGGGGTGTGTTGGCACATCTGGGTGCGTTTGGTGTTGGGAAGCAGCTCCGGGGGCTCCTGCCAGGAAGATTTCCTCGTGGCCCCCTTTGGGGGAGGCTCCCTTGGGTGAACGAGTGCCGTGGCCTTCTCATTTGCTGAAAGCTGTTATTCTGCTCCCTCGTGTGTTTCCCTGCCCCTCGCGTTAACTAACTAGGTTACCAGTGGCAGGAACCTAACTCTACCTGGCTTAAGAGGGAAAAAAAAGATACCAAAAGGAAAAACGAAGTCCAAGAAAACTCTTGTAATTGATGAGTTTAAGAAAATTGGCTTCAGGAATGGCTGGATCCAGGTGGGTGAGACAGTATCATCAGACAGTCTGTCCCCGTCGCTTGGCTCTACTTTGCTTTGCATCCGTGTCATCCACAGGCACCTCTCATGTTATAAGACAGGCCCACTTAGGAAACCTCAGTGGGTGTTGCTAAGCTTCTTTCCAGAGTGCCAGTAAAAATTAGGTGTTCACTCTCTTTGGACCATCTAGGTTTATGTGTCCATTCCTGAAGCAGCTGTGGTGGCCTGGTGCATAGAAGATGTGGATTGGCCAGCCCTGCACCAGGTAACCACCCCAGAGCTCAGGGTGGATAGGCCGAGAGAGGGACAGCTCCACCTAAACCACAAAACCAACAGTGGTGTCAGGGTGCTCCCCAAGGGAAAGGCAAGATGCTGTCAACAAGAGGAAGGGGCCTGGGTACAGAGCGGCAGAAGAACAGATTCCATTTCATCTGGCGACAGGCACGGTGAGCCTCTGATTGGCTGAGTCCGCTCCGAGTCCCCTGGGGTCTCCAGTCCTGTTCATTTTGGATTTTGTGGGAGTCAGTGTCTACCAGGACTCTTTGTGTCTGGGTCTTGGCTGTGCTTCTCGGTAGCTGTGTGATCCTAGACAGAAGAACGAACGTTTCTAGGTCTCAGTTTACTCATGGAGCAAATGAGGAAGATATTCATTTTCCTTCCTTACGGGGCTGAGAGCATGCGGTGGAATACTAGGTGTGAAAGTTCTTGCACACTGTGAAACGCTCAGCCAAGGGGTTGTGTTTATTGCTCTGCAAGGTGATTCTTCTGCTTCAGGGTGAGCAGGGCCTGCCCTTGGGGTTGTTCCTTGGACAGTTGCGATGGTGACCTGTACTGGGCCATGGACTCCTTGGGATTTCTCTGCAGATGACCATAGAATGGGGCAGAGCACTGTCCCACAAAGGGACCAAGCACACCCTTTGCTTGTTCTCTGAGCTCCAGATGAGGAAGGGAAGAAGGTGGAAGTAGATGAATGGGCTGGTGCAGCGATTCCCAAATTGGAACTGGGAGAGGTGACATTAGGTGGTACAAGGACCAGCATTGCCTGACACTGGTCACTAGAGAGAAAGCTGCATAGCTCAGACTGCAGAATGTATAATCCTCCCTGCTTGCTCTCCCTCCCTCCCTTCTTCCTTCCTTCCTAGAGTATTCGTTCCCCTCCTTCCTTCCCATGGTATTTACTGATGGTGGCGACTAGGGCGTACCTGGATTTGCCTCCATGGAGTTTACATTCCACTGGGGCAGACAGACCAATAAATGAGCACACAGACAAATTAATTTAAAAACTCCCCCAAAACCTCAAGCTGGAATAGTTGTTATGAAGGAAACACAGCAGGTGCTAGGTGCAGAATAACCAAGGGGTTGTACTTTAGGTGAGTGGTCAAGGAAGACCTCTCTGGGGAAGTGACGTTCTTTTGGGGCAGAGCTACGGCTGGGAATAATTTCCCTGTTGGATGGTTCGATTACCTTACGTTGTCAATTAAGTGCCTGCCTGCATGTAACCCCCTGGCGTCCCACTGCCTTGCAGGGCCGGGTGGGTTGAGACCATTTCTGGTTCAGGTTCTCCAAGAAAGGCAAGAGCTTTGCTTTCCCAGCATCATGAAGAGAGCAATTCCCATCGCTGACACGAGGCCACGCGAAGGTCCCTGCTGGACTTGGCTGGGGACAGTCTTAGACTCCCTTCCCCGTGCGCCCCCTGCCATGAAAGTGTGACAGATTGTATTTATGCCACAGCTCGCTCTGGACATTAGAACTGATCTGATGTATTCAAAAGGTGGAAATTATTGGCACCCTTTGGTCCTTTAGTTATCAGCCGTGACCCATCATTTGTGACTAGGTGGCCCCTGATCCTACCTTGTGACACCCAGTGAGTAAGGGGGTGGGGTAGGGAAGAAAATGGGCGAAAGCAAAGAGTTTGGAGCCTCAAGGTGAAAGGAAAATGGTCAGTGCAGTTTCTGAAGCTGCTTTGGGACTTAGGGGAAGGTTGGGATTGTGGGAACTGAATGGGAACCAAGTGGTTTTTTTCCCCAAGAGTGGAGAGGATATTGCTTACAAAAAAGAGCTTCGATTACAGAGGAGTGATGCAGGCTAGACAGCAGAAGAACTTTCCTAATGGATAGGGTGGCAAGGCCCCAGAAAGCAAGTCAGATAGAAATTGCAAATTGCAGACACGCAGCGCTCGGCGGGGAGGCTCAGAGCCCGGCCTGGCAAAGCTGTGTCAACAATGAAGATAAGCTTTGTGTTTGCCTTTTAGGCTAAAAGGACTTAATGTCAGGGTGGGAAAGATCATTAACACATCAATGAGTTAGAGTCCAGAGTCCGTAGTGAAGGAAGCTGTCGCAGGCTAAGCAGGAAGTCTTCAATTATACCTACCAATAGGGGCATTTTCCCTCTGGAAAGGAATATCCAGCCCAGAGTTCTTTAGGGACTGGTGGAAGAAAGAGATGAGTTCAGACAATGGGGAGATAAATTAGAATCTATCAGGAATTGGGTGGAAAGGGCTCCAACCCGTGAATTCTCTGGTTGACGAGGCCTGTGAGCCAGCAACCCCTGACAGTGTCTGCCTTCCACACGGCGGTCTGCGTGTGGTCGAATCAGAGGGTGCCGCTGCCTCATCTGGTCCGGCTCGCACGCTCTGCTCGTGCCCCCAGCCCTGCACACAGACAGCTCTGGCCGCCTAAATCCTAGGTCAGCACACAAGGCAGTGCCTCGGTCTTGCTAAAAACTCCTGCTTACAGCAAACGTATACAAGTCAGGAGGAAGAAGGGGAGCCACAGAGAGGTCCTCCGGTTGGGGTCGGACACCATTCAGGCACTCCTGTTATGTGTCGTGCCCTGTTATTTGGTTTCTCTGTGAGTGTCGGGGACGACAGCGGTCATTGTGAGCACGAGGACCCAAGGCCACTCACAGATTCCTCTCAAGGTGCTTTCACGTGCATTCTCATAAAAAAATTTTGATAATACTTATGTTTTTGTTTATAAAAATAATGTATTGTCCTTATATAAAATTTGTAAATGGAAGAAAAATACAAAGACCACAATAAAAATCAATTCCAGAGCACTATTAACCTTTGTTTCCACTATGAACATTTTCTTTAATTTTTTATTATGGAACTTGTCCAGCACACAGAGTAAGTAGAGCTTTCCCCTCCTTCAACGTCAGCAATTATCAACTTTCTGCCATTCTTATTTTATCTACGCCCTACCCGTTCCATTCTCACTCTTTTGTTATTACTATTATTAGTAGTTTCAGCTCCTTTTTGGAGGTAGAATTTACATACATTGAAATGCACAAATCTTAATTATACATTTTTGACAAATGGATCCCACCCCATCCCCATGTAGAACATATCTATTCTATCCAGAAAAATCTCCCACATCCAGAGGCAGCCACTGTTCTAATTTTGTGTACGTTACATTGTCTGTTTTAAAGCTGCTTATAAATGGAATCCTATAGTCAGTATATTTTGTATCTGGCTTCTTTCACTCAGCATCATGTTTTTGAGATGCATCCAGGTGGCTGCATGTGTCAGTATTTCGTTCCTTTCTATTGTTGAGTGGCATTCCACTCTGTGGATAGACCCCAATTTGCTGATGGACCCCTGGGCTGTTTTCAGACTTTGGCTATTTCGAATAAAACTGCTATGAACATTTTCATACAAGTCTTTGCGTAGACCACGTATTCTCGTTTAATCCTTGCAACAACTGTAGGAGCATGGCACTACTGTTATCCCCATTTTGCAGATGAAGAAACTGAGGCACAAAGAAATTAATTCCTAGTCCAAGGCCACACAGACAGGAAAAACTGGAGGTGGGCTTCTAACTCAGGTTCGTCTGACTGCAGGGTCTGTGTTTTTATTCCCTCACGGTGGTGTCTTTGCTCCACAGCTGTTCAGGGCCGTTAAGTGTAGGGACAAATGGGTGTCTTACTTCAATGGCCCGTCAGTTCAGTACTGCATTTTAGCTCACTACAGTCCTTGATATTGATAATAATCGATCTGAGTCACCACGAAAAGCTTACATCAAAACTGCCTTTTAGGCCAGGCGCGGTGGCTCACACCTGTAATCCTAGCACTCTGGGAGGCCGAGGCGGGTGGATTGCTCAAGGTCAGGAGTTCGAGACTAGCCTGAGCAAGAGCGAGACCCCGTCTCTACTAAAAATAGAAAGAAATTATCTGGACAACTAAAAAAAAAAAAAAAAAAAAGTAGCCGGGCATGGTGGCGCATGCCTGTAGTCCCAGCTACTCAGGAGGCTGAGGCAGGAGGATCGCTTGAGCCCAGGAGTTTGAGGTTGCTGTGAGCTAGGCTGACGCCATAGCACTCTAGCCAGGGCAACAGAGCCAGACTCTGTCTCAAAAAAAACCAAAAAACTGCCTTTTAAAAGGACCACAGTATGCAAGACATTTTAGAGAAATTTCTAGCCACAGTCATTACAATAACAGCAAGCTAGCAAGCAAAAAGTTTTGCTACTCAAAGCTCTAGTTGTCTAGAAATCTCATATAGTTGTAATTCGTCATCTCCCGGAGAAGCCAGGCACAGAAGGTGTTAGTGGATATATAAAATAGTATATAAATAATACATGTATAAGAAGCCACTCTGTTCTCTGTAGAGCCAAACAGAATAGGTTTTTGGAGAGTCTGCTGGTTCTTGCTTTGAAAGATGTTGCTAAGCAATGTTGCTAATATTATGGAAAGACAGCTTTCTTGCTGGCGTTTCCACTCAGCCCCAGAAACCCTAGAGTTGGAAGTGGCTTCAGGGGTAGCAGCAGCTGGGGGCGTTGGTCGTCACTGAGGTGGGGGCGGGGACCCTGGCTGAGAGCGGGACTGCGCCACAGGCCACTGGTCCTCGGCCTCGTTGGCTTCTGATTCTCTGGAGCGACCCTGGACAGCCTCCATGCAAAATGCACCTCTTCATGTTCATCAGAGATTTCACACACAGAAGAATCCTTTTTTTTTTTTTTAACAGACACCAAACCAGATCCAGGAAGAAGAATCCTTTTGAATGTGGGAAAAATTATAGTCGTGCAGCTTAGCAAAAATTCAAAAATCCATAAATAAACCTCCAAAAAGGAAAGAAATATTTTAAATACCTTCAGTAACCCAAGCAACATATGAAGAACTCCTTTCTTCCTCCCTCTACTCGCTTTTCGTAATCCCTGATCAGGAAATCAGCAAAGTTCGGATGTCGTGTCGCAGGCTGCCCCTTGGTGGCTCTGGGCACCAAATGATGTATGGCCCAAGGGCTGGATGCCTGCCACTGAGTGGGATCTGTGGGTTTCCTCTGCGTGGTTTCCTTTCCCTGGAGCTTGGAAATGCCACACAGTCACCGAGATCCGTTTCCAAAATCCGAGCCAGTTTATCGTCAGATCCTCGTTTAATATGACGTGTGTGGCTCCAGGAAAGTCGGGCTGAGCTGAGGTTCCCAAGGCTCATCTTTGAGGCCTCCTAGCCCTGTCTGGGGATGTCCTGGCCTGTTATTGTCACTGGAGGACCCTGTTGTAGGGGGATGGACCCCTTTGGGGGCTGGTCGTGGACTCTGGGAGCAGATGTCAGGAGCTGGGAAGAGAGTCAGTAGGTTGGCAAAGGCTCTTCCTGCATCTCTCTCTTTTAAAAAGAGAAACTGTCCTCCCTACCTCAAATGACCTTCTTAATCTTTCCCTTTCCTCCACCCTCATGTGGTGGTGTCCCAGAGACACAACTGCTGTGTCCCGGCAGGGGGCGCCGTGTACCTGCCAAGAGTGAATGTCGGCCCGTTTCCTCATAAGCACAGGTGTAAGCACGGTGCTCAGAGGTGTGACCTGTGAGAGGGGCTCCTGAGTGTTTTCCCCAAGCTGGTGTGTGAATGTGTGTACCCACAAAGGAAGAAGAGAGTAGGGGTGCTGGCCAGTCCTTGTCTGAGGGTGTGTGTTTATAACCTTGCATTGCTCCAAAGGTTGTGTGGTCCAGGGGGTGGTTGGGGACCTTGCTCCTGCAGAAACGGAGGGCAAGGCATCTGATGATATCTGGTTTTCATAAAAGGCCCCACCCTCCTTGCTCCATAGCCTCTCCTGCCCCCGTCCACTCCCAACCTTAGCTGCTCTGCTGTCACTCTGCAGCCACTTTGCAGAGCAGTGGAGGCACTGGGAGTAGGAGGTCAGGTGGGGCGAGGAGGCAGCGTCTGCTGCAGGCTCTCAGACCGCGGCACTGGCGAGAATCAGTGGGGCTGATTCCTGGTTTTACACGAATGTGTCTCCTGGAGCGGGTTCCCAGGCACACAGAAGGCCCTTTTCTTCAAGACCAAGCATGCGTGTCTGTCTGTTTCAGCCCACTGGCCCCTTAGGAATGGGCTGTGCAGCTGTCTGCCCTCTGTTCATGATTAACTTTCCTGTCTCCTCCCCGACTCCGGACTCCCACCCAGGCCCCCCTCGGCCTTTGGGGTTGCCCTGGATTGGGGCAGAGACCCAGGCTGGCAGCTGGCTGGCACTTTGTTCTCAGAGACTGTGGGCTCTGGGGTCTGGAACAGGCCTTTCAGGGCCTGTGAGCTGGGACACTGCTTGCTGGGCATAAGTCGTTGGGTGGGATGGGATCTGGAAGAAGACCCCTCCTCTGACTGCTGCAGTCCTCACCAACTTTGCTTCCTGTGGTCTGTATGTGTCCAGCTTTCTTGGTCCACCTCAAAGTCCCCATGGATGTGGCCTTAGCATACCTTCGAGTCACAAATGTGAAAATTGTTCCCTTTCAGTTTCTTTCAAACTATGATTTCTTCAAGGATAGTGTTTGTTGCAGGTGTGTCACTAACACCTAACACTGTCTATTTTTCTTTTTTAAGGAAGTTGCTTCAGGCTAAGAGCCTTCCTCAGGCTGATCAATTTGTATTTGTTTTCATGGTATGAATGGCAAGTGATAAAGGATTTTCATTTAGGGTGGTAATAAAAATTAAGTAAAACAGTGAGTTGATTTAATTAAAGCAAAATAATAAGTAAAGAACAGAGTTACATGACATTAAGACAAAAAACTGTGAAGGTGGTATGCGAATGGCCAGACTTTGGGAGGCTTTGGCTGAGCCAACTGCACATGCTACCCGGAAATGGTCTCGTTTTGTGGTTTGGTGTGTGTTAGCCCTGTTTGTTTTGGGCAAGGGTAGTCTTCCATTTCTCTCTCTCACCCTAGTCGCTTGCACAAAGCTGCAAATGGTGGAATGGGCAAGCCTAACATACACGGTTGTTAGATTCTCTGTCATTGATGAGTTTCCTTGCATTTTGGTGTTCCCTCCACGGGGCCTGGGTGTGATGGGCTGTAGGGGCTGGAGTAGCAGTTAAGCAGGAGAATCCTGTCTGTGCTCCAAGGGTGGCCGGGCTTGTGGGACAGGGCCAGAAGGAAACTTCTATCTCTCGGGGACCCAGGAATCAGGGTCTGAGAGGTTATGGTATTTTGGAGACAGGCTTGTGTTTTTAGCCACATTAGTTTTTTTTTTTTTTTATACAGACACACACACACACACACACACACATACACACACATTTTCAGCCACATTGGGTTTGGAAACATCATGGTAGTGAAGGAGCTGAGAGGGCCTGGAACCCCAGAACATGCATGAATAATGGAATCTGCCTGGTGGAAAGATTTTGTGCTTTGATTCCAATGCCCTGTTACCCACTGTGGCCTGAACTAGCTCCTAGGCCGTGGGAGATGGGCAGGAACCACTCACATTCTCACCTGCTGGGCACAGGGTCAGGCCTTCCATTGAAGGGCGCCTTCCCCGGTGTGTGGATAAAATACACCCCATGCTGGGCTAGACCCATGGCCAGTGCCACTGTCACCCTCTCTGCCATCTAGTTGAAGTGGTCCATTGGCTAACTTGTCTGTACCCTGTGCTACCCTGGGGCTGTGTGCTGGGGTTCTTCCCTCCTCCCCACCAAGGACACTCATTTCCCTATTCTTTTCCCAGACCAATTCTCAAGTCGCTACTGGTATAGTCCTTGCAGCCTGCCTAACTGCCAGTCCCAGGAATGGGCCTGGGTCACTCAAATCTCTGGCTATAAATAGATGCCCGTGGCTATATCTGAGATTCCCCACCGCTCAGGCAGGCTGAGGGTGGGGGCAAGGCCATTGCCAGTGGATGTGTCATAAACAGACGAGGTGCATTTTTGAACCACCCTGGTGTCTCCCAGAGAGGCAGGGCTGCCCCATCTCAGGCCCGTGAATTATTTGCAGCCCCTTCCCTCTCTCCCGCACCGCCCCCTTCCCTGCCTGGATTTTCTGTTTGCTTGAACACCAGACTGTATAAAAAAACAAGGCAAATTGCTTCAGGGACCTCTTTGGCCCCAACAGGGCTGTTTCCAAAGATGGACTAATTGGCTTGTTTTAATTCCCTCCAGCCCCCTGCCCGCTTCCTTTCCCCTAGGGGGCAAAGTGGTTAGTTATGCTTCGGGCGGAGGGGGCTGGGAGGCTCACAGCAAACGGAAGTGGATGAGGGGGCTTATGAGCACCGGCTCCCCGCCGATAGCGGGGACCAGGCCATGGCCCTTTCCCCAGGAGCTGGTGTGACCTTACGTCCTTCCGTTCCGAAGCGGAGATGAATCTCGCACACGGTGTGCAGGCGGCAGGGAAGAACGGACGCGGCGCGTGTGCCCTGGCCAGCGCTGGGGCCCCGGTGCCGGTACAGTGGGGTGGGGGCTCCCCACCTGCGTCTCCCTGGCAACCCGGCCCGCGAGGAGGAGGTGTAGTCGCGGAGAAGTTGATCATTGACCCTGTATTGTGTCAAACTCCCCAGAGCTGGAAAAGCAAACATTAACGGGGAGCTGACCCCAACCCACTCCTCCATCCCCGCACGACGATGCTCTCCTTTCGCGGACTCCGGGGGAAGGTGGGAGGTAGCAGTCCCCCTAATCGACACGCCCCCGACCCCAGGGCTCGGGCCGGGGAGCTCGGAGCCGGGAGGGCGGGGCGCCGGGCTCTGGGCGCCAGGTGCCCCCTGGTCGCCCGGCAGCCTGGCCCTGGGGCGGGGGCGGCCCACGGCGGTGGCCGCGCGCAAAGGCAGTTTCGCTTGGACGGCAGACGCGTGTTTCCTCTCGGTGCATGTTTTTTCTCCCTCTGTTTTAAAGACAGTGACAGCATCGGAGAAGTATCCCGGCGGGCCGGGCTGGGAGAGCGCGTCAGCCGCCTCTGCCTGGGGCGGGAGCCCGGGGCCGGCCGGCGGGGGCGCGAGGCGGGGGACGCGGGAGCGCAGAGGAGGGGACGAAGAGGGCGAGGGCGAGAGAAGGGCAGGGGCCGGGCAGCCGGGCCAGCGGGGAGAGCACCCGGGAGAGAGACAGGGGGCGAGCGCGGCGCCGAGTCCCCGGGAGCGCCGTGCGCAAGGGGGCCGCCTCCCTCCCGCGGACGGCCGGGCCGCCAGAACCGCCCGAACCACTCCCGCCGCCCGTGCCCTAGGCCGGCCGAGCGCCCGCGGCCCGGGCGGGGAGGCGGGGCCGGGGCGGGGTCCCGGCGCGGGCAGCGCGTCTGAGCGAGAGCCGGGAGCCGCCGGCCCGGGCCGCGCCCCGAGCGAGCCTCGGAAATGCCTGCGCTGGGGGAGCGGACGCCGGCCGCCCCGCGGGCCCCGAGGAGAAGCTGAAGGTCGTCGGGAAGTGAGCGCCCGGTCACCTGACCCCCAGGGCGCACCTAGGCGGGGCGGGGCCCATGAGAGGCGGGCGGCCGGGGCCGGGGCGCGGGCTCGGGGGCCGGGTGCGGGTTGCGCCGAGCGCGCGGAGCCAGGGCAGCGGGGACGCGCGGCGGGCGGCTGAGGGCGCGGCCGGGCACCGCTGGCGGCCTCGCCATGTCCCAGCCGGCAGGGAGGATGCATTGCCGAAAGGCGGGGATCCGCGCCGCCGTGGTGCTCATCGGACTCCTGCACAAATCCCGAAAGCAGAATAAAGAGAAAAGGTAAAGCCTGGCAGCGCCGGCTCCCCCTTCCTTCTGCTCTCGTGCTAAATTCCAGTTTTCTTTGGGGTGGACTTTTCTACGGGCATTGGGCTCCGTTTTGGATGGAAAAAAGCCTCCTCTCCAGGCGCCGTCGTGGGGAGCGAGTTCGGAGCTTAGCCCCAGACACCGGCTCGTCCGAGGAAACCCAGGCAGGACATTGACTGAGTCCGAGGGCGGCTGGGAGGGACCATCGGACTTATCTCCCACAGAGGGTCACCAAGTCCTTCGCCCCCAGACCCTGCATTTGCAGATCGCGGCGCCCTTGCCAAAGCCTGCAGCTTGGGTAGCATTGATCCCGCCGGGGCGGCAATCCCTGGCTCAGCTCGAGTGGCTCAATGCGCCGTGTTGCCATTTGCTTCTCTGCAACTTGGCTGAGCCCGCGAGGTGCTGGCCTGGCTGAAATCCGCTTGCTGTGCGCTCGGTGGCTGCTAGCAAGGAGCAAGTTTGGGGGTTGCACACTCCACCGCCCTCCTCCCCTTTTCTACTGCGCTCCATCACCGCGTCTCTGTTGTTGGGTTTTTCTGTCTTTGACTCTTCACCTTTCTTCTGTTTGCTCCTTGGTATTGAAAATCGTTTCCTCGACACTTTGGACGAGCTGTGGGGTGAGAGGTGTGGGATTTGGGGTGGGCAAAGGAGGTTCTAGGGCAGCTTCCTGGGTTCCAGTACCTAGCTGCAGGCCTGACATCCACCAGACCCCAGGGAGCTGCCCGTGCAGGTTATTGGCGCAAAGCCTTCCTCTTCTGCCAGGGTACATGGCAGAGCCTCCCAGCAACTAGGGCAGGGGTGGGGGGGCATTGGAGCTGACCCCACAGAGACGATGCCAGGATTTGGTAGTCCTGCTGGATCCTAATTTCCAGAGGAGTTTTGGAGTAGTTAGTGTTGCACTCTGTATAAGACAAAGGCTAAGACAAGGGCAATAGAGCCAGAGACACCTAGATGGTGTCCAGCAGCCCCTGGACTTGCCCAGAAGCTGGGTGTACCTGGGGGAGGTGGCAGGCAATGAACAGGAGGGACTTTAAGAAGCTGGCTCTGGTTGCCTTGTAGGGGGTTGTCTCCCATCCCTCTTGTCCTTCCTTCCCATAATGTAGTCTAATAAGATGTTTCCCACAACACAGGATGAATCTCCAGTGAAATGACTTGAAGTGGCTAAGCATAAAATAACGTTGAGTCACCTAGTGAGAAAGTTCTTCCCTTTTCACTTCTCTACTAATTCTTGTGATTTCTTCAAGGGTGAAGTTTCAGGTTGGTGTTAGTCTGGCTTTGACACCGTTTTATACACTTGCTAATCTTCCTTTTGTAACAAAGAGAGAACAGACCTCCAGCTCAGGCCCTGTAAGTGGGGAGCAATGCCTGCCTGGAGCTTAAAGGTTGTTTTGTTTTCATACTATTTATGTTTAGGATTCTCTCTTAGTTATGGTCAGTAGTACTGGTTTTTCCACTTGCGGTAGTGATATAAAGCAGTGGTCCCCAGCCCTTTTGGCACCAGGGACCGTTTTCATGGAAGACAATTTTTCCATGGACCAGGGAGAAGGGGGATGGTTTCGGGATGATTCAAGTACATTACATTTATTGTGCACTTTGTTTCTATTATTATTACGTTGTAATATATAATGAAATAATTATACAACTTACCATAGGTTGAGGACCCCTAATGTAAAGCATCAAAATTAAATGGATAAAGTCATGAGAATGAGTCTATTGAATAGAAATAGTAATGATAATAGTACAAGTGGTATTGAATATGGCAGAAAGCCTCCAGGTGCTCTGGGAATGGCTGATGCTAGGGACACGTATGTCAAGAAGAAGAAACTGCCGTCAGAACTCTGGAGCTGAGGTCTGGACCCCATTTCCCCTGGGCTTCGATTCCCTTCCATTCCTTGCCCTTCAGCATTTTGTCTGTAGAGTAGGGATGAACAAGCCAACTCTCTAAAGTTAGAAGGATGTACGGGATAACAGGTCTGAGTCAACTTGCGTCTGCTTTGAGGGATGAAAAGGCAGAAGCATCGGACTAGTTCCTGGCGTTGAGTACAGGATGGGTGGTGGGGTGGAAAAGCCCTTGCACAGAGAACTATAAGTTTTAGTCCTGGCTCATCTGTTGACTACGATGCGATGATATAGATTTAATCTCCCTGAGCCTTGGTTTCTGCCTCCACACAAAGGGCTTGCGAGGCTCAACTGAGAATGTAGGTAAAGATGCAACTGAAGGGTATGAAGTGCTGCACAAGGATGTAGGGGGTTTGAGCAGAACTGCTCCCATTCTTCTCCCACTGGTGATCAAGGTAAGATGTCTGGTGGTGACACCCCCACCAGTAGTAGTCAAGACTAGCCATGCATGGGCCAAGGAGGCAGCCAGGTGGGCCTGGGCCTGCACGGAGATAGTCTGGGGGGATGCAGTGAGGCACAGGGAAGGACCTGAACAGGGACAGGGGTTGGTTGGGGCCAGGTGCGCCAGTCCCATGGCATCTTGTCTTTCTTCCTGGATGCACTGTGCTCTTCCCTGCAATGCAGGCAGACATTGGTGGCCTTCCCAGCCCCTGGCTTCATTGCATTCTTCTGTTGCTCCCGCCATTCTGAAGACTTTGGCCATGGACTTAACCTATCCAAGAAGACAAAAAGATTGGTTTTTTCTTGGTCCTAAATCTAGATGATCTTTTCTTCCCTTGCTGTTTCTGGAGTTTCTTTGTCTGTAAGCATCTGAAATCAGTGCAGTGAACACTATTGACCCTTGCTCTGCCGGCAGTGGCAGCCACAGGGCAGCGGGGGAGGTCTGGAGCAGGCTGCAGCTGCCAGCCTCTCCTAAACATTCCCCAAACTCCCATGCTGGGTGTTAAATTTGCTGAGTTCTTCCTTCCTCCCAATCTCATCACAGGGTCAGGTCAGAGTCAGGCCCCTCCTCATCCTTTCAGAAGGCTTGATCATTCCATCGATCTTCCCAGCACCTGTAATTGACAGGCTTGTGCAGATAACACTCTTGGCTCTTAGCCTTAAGGGTTGAAATGGTTGTGTGTGGCTTGCAGTGACTGCCCGGGGGTCCTTGTCAACCTCCTACTCTCTGTAGACCACTTGGAAATATTGCATATTAGGGGAGAGGGAGGCGTGCCAGGGAAGATGGTAAGGAGGCAGGTATGAGACAGGTATCCCATATACCTGTCCCATATAGGCCCAGAACCAGGAGACTCCCAGGCACTCTGGGACTCTTGGTAGTCCCTGAGAACTATCAAAAAGTTGCAATCTCGGGCGGGGCGCGGTGGCTCACGCCTGTAATCCTAGCTCTCTGGGGGGCCGAGGCGGGTGGATTGTTTGAGCTCAGGAGTTCGAAACCAGCCTGAGCAAGAGCGAGACCCTGTCTCTACTAAAATTAGAAAGAAATTAATTGGACAACTAAAAATACATAGAAAAAATTAGCCGGGCATGGTGGCGCATGCCTGTAGTCCCAGCTACTCGGGAGGCTGAGGCAGGAGGATCGCTTGAGCCCAGGAGTTTGAGGTTGCTGTGAGCTAGGCTGACGCCACGGCACTCTAGCCCGGGCAACACAGTGAGACTCTGTCTCAAAAAAAAAAGAAAAAAAAAAAAGAAAAAAAAAAGTTGCAATCTCAGTTTGCCTGTTGGAGAAATGGGTGTGGTGCTCACCAGCCTTGACTTGACAGCTTTCTCTGGGAGCCGTGGGGCAACCTGGAGGTCTGCCTCTTTCTGGCCATCCTCTAGGGTTTCTGTGAAATGGGATCCTGCAGAAGCAGTGGCATGTTTGAGAGGGGATTGGGTTTGAGTGTGGTTCCCAGGAGGCACCTGAAGGAAGCCTTCCTTGGGGACTGCAGTTTGGAAGCCACTGTAATGGAGACTTCCTTTAAAGCGTTTCAATTTTAACAGCCTGCTTTCTTATAGACGTGGCAGATGAGGGTAAGGTCCTGAGCGCCCCCGCAGGGGAGACAGAAGTGGGTGGTAGGGAGCTTGGTCCTCTGAGGAAGATAACAGGCACTTTTGGCGGGAAAGTTGGAGGCAGAGGAACACAATCAAAATGTGTATGTTCTGAAAGATGTTGAAAGGTGTGGATAAAGTCGATGGGGCCTTGAGTGTGACATTCTGAACCGGAGACAGGTCAATTAGCATAAAAGGAAAAGAAATCCATTTCTTATTGGGGGGTAGTTATTTTGGGACAACTCCATCATGGGGTTTATGGGAAGGAAAATTTAGATTCACTTATCATTCAGCAAGTACTTACGGACAGCCTCTGGGGAGAACAGTGAATCTAGCGCTGTGGACTCTCATGTCTGTCTGTGTTATTGGAAAAGCCCATCATGGCCAATCTTGTTTCATTTATTTATCAGGGTCCCCCACACCCCCGACAAGATTATTTTGAAGTCAGTCCCAGACATAAGATCATTTTATTCTTGAATATTTTAGTTTGCATCTTAAACATAAGAATTCTTTTAAAAAACATAACACTGTTATACCTCCCAAAATTAATAATAATTTCTTAATATCATATCCAGTAAGTATTCAAATTTCCCCAGTTATCTCATAAAAATTTTCAAAAGTTTTTTTGAGTCAGAATTTAAACAATCCAGAGTGATTGGTGATAGGTCTCTTAATCTGTAAGTTTTCCTTCACCTCTTTTTTTTTTTCTTCTTACAATTTATTTTTTGAAGAAACTGGATTGTTTGTCTTACGGAGTTTCCCACGGTCAGGACTTTGTGGATGGTATCTGTCATTATCCATGTTCTGTCCCTCGTGTTGCCTGTAAATTGGTATTTAGTTCTAGGGGGCATCATCAGATTTGGGTTTGATATATATATTTTTTTCCTTTGGCAAGACCATGTCATTTGTAATTATCTAGCTGTCTGTTTTGTGATGTTGGTAGCCACTGATTGATTCGTTCCTAGGGTTTGAACCTGGTACCAGGAAGGATACTTGTGTTCTGCCATTGCAGACAGCACTACGAGCTGGCTGGACATGAGCTCGGAGCCTGTGGGTTGTCCAGGAGTTCTGGCTTTTGAGTCCCAGAATCACAGAGCTGGAAGGGGCAGGAGGCGGGAGTCGATCCACTCCCGGGCATCAGAACAGATGGCTGCTTGTTCTCTTCTTAGGAAGTGGCTGGGTCCTGCCCTTTCTGGAAGGGCCTGTCTCCTGTCCTTTCTTGTCTGATGTTCGAATGCCACACGGTTGGCTATCATTGCTTTAAAGAACAAACATCTCTCTTTAACCAGCTTCCCATTAGTAACCTCACTGAGAGTCTGAGAAGTTAGACTCTTAGAGTTTAAGAGACAGAATTTGTGGCATAAATGAGTTTATTTGATTGCTCTTGAGCCACTTTTTAATCTCCTATTGGGTTTCTTGGCTTCTGGGTCCCCTTTTCCATTCTCCTTACAGTAGCCAGAGTGGAGTTTAAAAAATTCAGATGAAGTTAAGTCTCTGTCCTGCGGAAAGCTCTCTGTAGAATTTCCGTTATATTTTAAATGAAATCCAAACTCTGTAGTTGGGTTGACAGCCCTTGCCTGGTTCTCTGACCTTCCCTCCTACCTCTTCACCCCTCCCTCACCACGATCGCTGGATTTCTGCTGTAGAGGCCTTCTTTCTGCACCTGGCACATGCCCCGCTTGTTTCTGCCTCAGGCCCTTTGCACCTGCTGTTTATGGTGAGTTAATTGGCTGGTGCTTCCTCATCACTAGACTCTTAAACCAAATGTTACCTCTTCCGAAGGGACTTCCCTGACCATTCTATCTAAACGGCTCGCTCCAGTCACTGTAGCTTTACCCTGATTTATTTCCTCCATAGCACTTATCACTCACTGATAATACCTAGTTTATGCAATAAATAGTGTATTGGCTGTTCCGTCCCCTAGAATGTGAACTATCGGAGAGCAGGGACTTGCTGTTTTCACCTCGGGGTCCGCATTCCCCAGAATAGGAGATGTTCAGTAAAAACTCACGGAATGAATGGGTGGATGCTCAAGAGACTCACTGGCTCCCCCAAGTAGAACTCGCTTGTTGCCTGTTCCCCCAACCCTGCGAGGCCCTCTTAATACTGCAGTGCCCTCTGATGTAGGTTTCAAAGTGCCCTTTTCTTGTTGAGATCAGGGAATCTCTCCCATCCCCATCCTTCCTTCCCTTCCGGAAGAAATTTTGGAGAGAAATGCACACGACCACTTGCACACAAATAGTTCTTTTGTTATTCCTCTGACCCCTTCCCTGTCTCTGCATGGTTTTGGGATCCATAGACACGAGGGGCAGGCTCAGCCCTGACCATCCTGAAGCTGAGGCCAGGCGCCAGGAGTGTGCTTAACTCTGGGTTCCTAGATCTTGGGTCCTGGAGCTGCTGCCCCACAGGCAGAGACAAGTTCCCTTCATTTGTGCCAAATGGGGCCAGTGGGCATCTGAATTGGTGAACAGTCACCATTAGCCAATAGATATTTTTTCCTAAACGAAGTTTTATTTCTTTGGAACCTGCATGGTGCACAGATGGCTGCTTATCAGGATGTTGCCAAATAGAGGGCTTGTCAGGCCTGTTTGGTTAAATCAACGAAAAGCACTCCTGTTCAACTGGGGGCTGCTGAAGGCCCAGGAAGTCTCTCTGTCATTTTAAGCAGATGAGCCCCCCCTGCCCCCATTACCCCACAAACTCAATTTCTTTGCCTGCTGAATCCATAAAAAGTAAATGAGGTAGGCAAGACGATTTCAGGTGGACAAGTGCTTTTTAATAGCTACTTTAAAAAATGAATTCTGGCAAGTGATACTGGTTTTTCCATGTATGATAGTTATATAACATTTTGAAAAAACAAATTCGTTTTAAGCAAGAAATTGTGAGTCAATTGAAAGAAAAGTGTTAAGGGAAGTAATAGTCAGGTGGAGCAGAGACTGGGAACAGTTGGGGAGATGATGCGAGAATGCCTGAGGTTTAGGGAGCTGCTGTTGGAAGAGGGGGCCCATTGCTCATATGTTAAAATGGGCCCAGCAGCACCAGTGTCCTGGGGTTGTCGAGGCTTGGATGGTTGTAACAAACCAACACCTTTGAAGGCTTGCTGTTTGCTAGGCCCTGGGCTTACATGTGTATCTCTCTCTCTTTTTTTTTTTTTAAATAGTGATGGGTCTCTACTTTGTCACCCGGGCTGGAGTGCAGTGGTGCCATCACAGCTCACTGCAGCCTCAAACTCCTGGGCTCAAGGCATCCTTCCTCCTCAGCCTCCCGAGTAGCTGGGACTACAAGTGCGTGCCACCACGCCCGGCTCCATATCCGTCTTAACTCTGTCGGTTATTATCTCTGCTTCTCTGTGGCTCAGAAGTTAAGGAGTGCAGTGGAGGCAGAATCAGAGGAGAAGGATTTTCACCCGGGTCTTTTGAGGTCTGGAGGCTGTGCTCTTAACTATGATATTATTCAGAACCCAAGATAAGCACTTGTGCAGTGCCTGGCTTGTAATAAGTGCTTGGTCCATGCTGTTGCTTTTGTTATCATTGGTGTGTTGAAATGTGTAGATCTTAAGGGCACAGCTCCATGAATTTTCACAGATGTATCCACCTGTGTAGACACCATCCAGATCAAGATACAGGCTCCAGCAGGCCCCCTTGTGTCTCTCCACAGGCCAGGGATAGTGAAAGTGCAGTCAGGCCCCTCACCTTAGGGTTCCCACTAGGAGCGCCCGCCTGGTACCCGGGTAGCCTTTACACCCGGATAAAGGAAGAGCATGGCTGGGATTTGGGAAGCTGGGATTTCTGAGTGGGAAGTCCTGGTTCAACCCTGAAGAGGATAGTGTCAAAGAATCCACCCTGATTTCTAGGGCTGAGCGAACTTGGTTTAACCTTCCCCTCTCCTTCTAGACACCTTTAGTGGTAACCTGGAGCTGGTGCCGTGTTTGTTCACTGCCCTTGGAGCAAGGGTAGATTGAAAAATTGTCACTTGCTTTTAAACTTATCAGTTATGAACACTCTGTATCATGAAGGCTGGAGCTCCAGCCAACTCCTTCCTGGAGTCCCCAGGGTTGGGCTACCCGGCTTGGAGCTGGGGATGTCTCTGGAGACATGTCGGCCCCATGTGTGTCCTGAGACAGCAGAGCCTGCCGGGCCTCCTGGTTAGTCCACTTCTCCCCAGGCAGGAGGGCGCAGGCCTGTTGATTAGAGCCGCCCCCCCTTGCTCTTTTCCCTTTCCCTGCCTTTGTGTGCTTCTTTGCTGTAAAGACCTTTACCAACCACAGTGAATGCTGTGTGGTGGGATCAGGGCACTATGATGATACCTGTTGTCATAAGAACAGCCCCACGGGGGAGGCACGTCTCTCCTCCTTGGTTTACAGACCGGGCTGTGCCACAGAGTCTAGGAAGAGTGGAGGCAGGAGCCCCTCGTTTTTTGCCATCATGTCCCTACAGCACCATGCCGTCCTGTCTGCAGAGAGTGGGAACAGCAGAGCCCTGCCATCTAGGAGTTTGCAATCTGAGGCAGAGGTCAGAAACTGGCCCCTGTGGAGTCCTCAGGCCTTTAGGCAGCCAAGTGTGTGCTCTGGGCCAGACTCCGTTCTAGGGGCTGGGGTACAGCTGTGGACAGCACAGAGACAAAGCCCTGCCGGGCTGGAGCTTCCATTCTCAAGGTCCGTGGTTAGGCCCACATACTTTTCTTTTCCTTGTAAGCTGATATTTTAAAATTGGCAGATTCTGCATTATAAATCTGTTTTTTGATCTTCTCTTGAGAAATCGGAAGCTTTGGCAACACTGGCCTGGCCAGCCTTCCCTCATCACACCTAAACTGCCAGCTACCTGCCTTCCTGCTTACTGCAGCCCCCCACACCTGGCCACACCTGTGCCACCTGCCCTATCCCTGAAGGATGGGATACGCAGAATGGGAAGTGGGAGGCCCAGGCTCGGAAGGTGTAACTATCTGAACACAGAGGCTGGGGGTTGTATCCCGGCTCTGTGCATTTTTTAGGCCCCTTGGTTTGGGGCAGGTCCATTGTGATCGGAAAGGAGGTGTCCTGGCAGCCCTGCTGGGCTCCCTGTAGGAGCTGGGCGGCAGAGTGGCCACTGTCGATTTGCCTTCAGATGCTCTTCCTGACTTTCCCCTCCTGACTTTCCCCTAGTACAATACAGAAGTCGTGGGAGGCAGTGCCTGACAGTGTAAAACCTCAGGGATAGCAAGAGGAGAGTCAGAGATGGAAACAGGCATGAGCCCTGGGCATGCACTGGGCTGGCACTTAAGCTTCATTTATCTCATTTCATTCTCTGCACGGCACCTATTATCATCATCTCCATTTTTCTTAGCGGAGAAGCTGAGGTTCAGGAGGGGTGGTGGCATCTTCAGTGTCACCCAGCTTGTGTAGCAGAGCTGGGATTTAAACCCAAATCTCTCTGCTGCCAAATTCTACGCCTTTTCTCCCACCACCAGTTACATGGTGAGCCTGGTCGAGCTACTTAACCTCTCTGCACTTGACTTTTGCTGTCTGGGAAGTGGATTGTAATGCAGCTCAGAGGAGACCAGGTGTATGAAAAAACTCCAAAACATTGAGAACTCTGGCACCTTAGCACATTCTGGTTATTTTTTAAGGAAGGGACCTGATGGGTCTCTGGGGCTTCTTTTGAATTCTTGATCTGGACTGGGGGGGATGATGGAGCCTTGAGTCAGGGAAGGGGTCTGTCCTGTCAGGCTGCAGATAAGCTGAACGGTCTCCCGGCTGCTGTCCTCACTAATGAGAATAGAAATTCTCCCTTCTCTGTGTGACTGGGAATGTCCAAGTTGCAGCCCAGCTCCCCCGCGCCATCTGTATTTTAATAGAACATTTATTTTAATGAGATATTTAATCCAAGACGCAAAGGCAGAACCAGTGTGTAAATCAAGAGGTAACCGAAACAGGCCGTCTGCGATCTAGATCTGCAAATGTGCCGGGAAGGGCTGTCGAGAGTGACATCAACGGAGGCCAGTTACTGATAGCTGAGAAGGTCCCCCAAGGGCATAGCCACTGGAGGTCGGACACAGGCTGTGGTGCAGGTGATGGGAACAGGGACACCTGGCTCCCACGTCTCAGTTCCTCTGACCCCCACCTCCCCTTCCTGGAAAGGGCTGGCAGCCTTCTCTGCAGCGCTTGCCCTCTCTTTCCCCTCCATAAATGCAAATACAGGCCGCAGTCCTGCTTATAAATGGGTTGCGTTCCAAATGTTCATTTGTGTTCTGTTTCAGATCACTTCCATCACTATTTGTGGGGTGCCAGGTGTGTGCCAGGCACTGGATAGCAGGGTCCAGGAGGAGAATAAGATGTTGTCCTTGCCCCGAGCAGCCTGTGCTCCTGAGCCAGAGACCAGCCATGTGATGTGAGCCCAAGACAGAGGAGGGGAAGTGTTGGGGAAGGGGGTGCAGGGTGCCCTGGAGGTCAAAAGAAAAGGAGGGGGGAGCACCCAAGGAAGGCTGCATGGAGTTGGTGGCATTTGAGATGGGCCATGGAGACTAGACAGGGTTTCAGAAGGGAGAGATGGAGTGGGAAGTACAGCCCAGGTAAAGGAGACAGTGGAAGCAAAATAGCGGAGGTAGGAAAGGCAGGGGCCATGTTCAGACCCTGCTTTGTGGTGTGGATTTCATGTTGGGGAATGGTGGGGAAAGAAGGGCAGGTTGGAGAATGGAGGCTTCCCTCCTCCCTGCCTCTCCTGGATACACATGGCAGTTTGATATCCCAGTGAGCATACAAATCAGAATCAGTCAGTTTTATACTCGAAACAGAGTTCTATAACGTTTGTTTTATTACAATTCTATTAAACAGAGGTTTGGGGCCAGGGAGTCTTTGTGTTGGAGGGATGGTGGGTGGTACCCCCAAAATGAGTCTTCCGATTGGTAATTTAGCTGAATTAGTTAGGAGCCTTTTGGTTGCAAGTGACAGATCCCAGTTCAAATTAACATAAAGGTTTTGGTTTAGGTAACTGGTTTAGGTAACTGGAACCCATCAAGGGGGATGGGTTCAGGCATGGCTGGATCCAGGGCTTGAATGGTATTCTTGGACACTGGTTCTCTCTCCTTGTCTGTGGGCCGTGCTGTCCTTTCGATTGGTTTTATCCTCAGGCAGGTTATCCACAAGGATGGACGGTGGCTGCTCTAGGCACACATTCTGTCAGTTTAGCAACACCAACAGGGAAGGGCTAATGTTTCCAAATAATTTCAGCAGAAGTCCTGGGATGGCTCACATTAGATGTAGAGTGAGTTATATACTCATCCCTGAACTGTGGCCAGAGGGATGGGATAGACTGAGTAGCCAAGTCTAGGTCTTGTGCCCACTCCTGACTCCAGGGATAGAGTTGCTTGGCTGAGAGAATAGGAGGGATAGATCACTTAATGAAATTTGATGTGTTGCTATCACAAAGGCAGGGGATGGAAGCTGGGAAGTAAAGAAACCAACATCTGTCCACTGTGCTGGGCCCTGGCGTTTTAGTTGGTATTGCTCTTGGCATAGTCTTGTCAACTTGGCTGGTGGCTGCAGCTGCGGGTACTCTCCAGATGTGAGGATGCCTTCTTCTGCCTCTGCTGGATGAGGTGTTCGTTCTTCTTTGCTGATGCAGCATGTTGGATCCCCAAGCCTTCAGTAGTAGACACATGCCCTGGGCTCTCTTTTCCCCGAGTCCATCCTGAACATTGAAGCAGTCCGACATGTGATGGCACTGGACCTTGTCTGAGAGGACAGTCTGGCCTTGCTCAGGGTTGGCCCTTGGCTCTGGGACAGGATAATGCTTCCTCATCCTCTCTGGCTGATGCTTTGTGGGCCCCACTTGCCCTTAAACTCAGAAAGTCTGGATTCCTTGAATACAGATTGCTGCTCCTTCCTGCCGTCTGGCTAGTGAATGCTCTTGGTCACAGTGCTCTGGCTGAGAGTGTGGCTGGCTCTCTGTGATTCATCCGTCTGCTGGAGGGCCAGGCCCAGCAGAAGTCTCAAGGGTCATAGAGGTAAGAATCTCTAGATAGCAAAAACACAACTGTAGAAGGGCAGAGGAGCAGTCTAAAGCCTCACAGAAAAACCCAGGGGAGGTGGCATCATACGTGATCTTGAACATACATGGTGTTGAAACTGTGGCCTCAGTTCCCCTATCTGTGAAATGGGACTAAGACTAATGAATGATTTGCGTTTGTTCTTTAATTTTTCATGTAAACAAAAATCTTATTCAGCAGTTCCACTCCTATATATCCAAAAGAATTGAAAGCAAGGACTCAAACAGATACTTGTACGTTATTGGTCATAGCAGCATTATTCACAATAGCCCAAAGTGGAAGCAACTCAAGTGTCCTCCAGCAATAAAAGGATAAGCAAAATGTGGCATATCTACACAATGAAATAGTATTCAGACATAAAATGGAGTGAAATTCTGATGTAACATGGATGAATCTTGAAAACGTTATACTAAGTGAAATAAGCCAGACACAGAAGGACAGATATTATATGATTCTACTTAGTCTTAGTCTGTCCAGGCTGCTGTAACCAAATACCATAGACTATGCCGCTTAAAGGACGCACATTTACTTCTCACTGTTCTAGAGGCTGGGAAGTCCAAGTTCAAGGTACCGGCAGACGTGGTGTCTGGTGAGGGCTTATTTCTTGGATCATGTACAGCTGTCTTCTTGCTGTGTCCTCACACAGTGGAGAGGCCAAGGGGGCTCTCTGGGGTCTCTTTTTTTTTTTTTTTTGAGACAGAGTCTCGCTTTGTTGCCCGGGCTAGAGTGCCGTGGCGTCAGCCTAGCTCACAGCAACCTCAAACTCCTGGGCTCAAGCAATCCTTCTGCCTCAGCCTCCCGAGTAGCTGGGACTACAGGCATGTGCTACCATGCCCGGCTAATTTTTTTTTTCTCTCTATATATTTTTTAGTTGTCCAGATCATTTCTTTCTATTTTTTAGTAGAGACGGGTCTCACTCTTGCTCAGGCTGGTCTCGAACTCCTGACCTTGAGCGATCCACCCACCTCGGCCTCCCAGAGTGCTAGGATTACAGGCGTGAGCCACCGCGCCTGGCCTCTGGGGTCTCTTTATAAGGCATTGATCCCATTCATGAGGGTTCCACGCTCATGACCCAGTCACCTCCCCAGCCCCACCTCCTCACCCTGTCACCGTCAGGGTTAGGATTTCAGCTTATGAATTGTGAGGGGACACAAACATTCAGTCTATAGCACACTTACATGAAGTCTCTAGAATAGGCAAATTCATAGAGGCAGAAAGTAGAATAGAGGTCACCAGGGGTTGGAGGGAGGGAGAATTATTGTTTAATGGGTACAGAGTTTCTGTTTGGGATGATGAAAAAGTTCTGGAAGTGGGTAGTGGTGATAGTTGCACAACGCTGTGAATGCCACTGAATTGCAAACTTAGAAATGGTTAACATGGTAAAAACCAAATCTTAAACAAACCTTATTCAGAACCTTAATATGTAAAATAGGAAAAGAAGGCATATCTCTGGCTGAAGATGGGGTGGGCTGCGGGGAGTGGCTGTAGCCTGTTTTCCGTGAATGCCGAGCTGTGTGGGAGCCAGAGTGCCTTGGGAGCTCCAGGGAAGCAGCACCTCCCTGCTCCCGATAGTCTGTGTTCTGAAGTTGAAGGTCCCTCAGGGCTCTGTCCTGCCCAAGCTCACGCCCCGCACTGATGGTCACGCGTTGCTGGGGGAAGGTTAGGCCCAGGGAGCAGGTGCTGGAGGCACTGGACCACCTCCTGCGAGCTCTGCTCGCATCCCCACATTCCCCCAGCCGCAGGCTCGTGGACAGCCATTGGCCGGTGCTTTATGGGGCTGTCCCAGGGGGCTGACATGTGAGTGGGGATTTCCGGGGGCTCAGCGAGGGGCCCAGGAGGAGTATGGAGAGGAGTATTGGCTCTGAGCTATGTGAGCGGAGGGTTCGGGTTTTGTGACCACAACGTGGATGTCCTCCGAGACCTGCCAGCCTGCCCCGAGACAGGCAGCAGCTACCCCGGGGCGTGCCGACCGTGCGGAGCAGGCCTCAGGAGTGGGGATCTGTGTGCCCCTGACCTCCGCACGGGCTCAGAGCCTTCCTCTGCGTGCGCTCTGGGCTGCTTCTCGCCAATCTCATTTTTTAAAGAAATGTTTATTATATTTTTAAAATCCATGTTCCTTGCAGAAAATTTGGAAAACACAGAAAAGTACCAAGACTAAAATAAAAATCATCTGCAATCCCAGATGGGGGATTGCAGAGATAACCACTATTAACATTTAATATGTTTTCTTCTGGTCTTTTTTTTTTTTCTGTCCAAGCACACACCCTCCCACATAATATATTTACATCTGCATCTACATCTGTTTCTTTATATTATAACAAAATTGGGATTATACTATATGTGTAACATATTAGTCAAGACCCTTGGTGGCAAGTGACAGAAGTCCAACTAGAATTAGCCAAACAAAATAGGGGGATTTATTGGCTGGCATAACCTGTCTGTGGAAAGGGTGGGCCTCAGGAACAGCTGGATCCAGCACCATCCACAATATCCTTTTCTGTCACTTATCTCTGTGTGTCTATTTATGTTGGCTTCATTCCCTTGGGCCAGCTGTCCCCATGATGTTGGGCCCATGGCTGTAGAACACTGAATGGTTTACAAACATTTTGACCCTATTGCTTCCAGAAAAGAAAGAAAGCTCCTTTTCAACAGCTCCACTTAGATAAATTCCAGGGAGGAGTTCTGATTGTCCTGGATCATGTGTCCATCTCTGAACCAATTCCTGGAGTGGCAGTGGGGAGCAATGATTGGCCCAGTGTGAGTCAGGGGCTCACTCTGGCCAGAGTGTGCTATGACAGTCCTTTCCTGTGGTGGAGGAGCAGTTCCCTAAAGTAAAGGTGGGGAGCTTGTGTACCAGAAGAAGAGACAAAAGTGAGCCTGGCAGGCAAAAACTGCAGACAAAGGCTGCTTTGTCTTTGGTTCCAGCCATGGGGGCCTGCACGGTGCGACCCTCATACCAATGTAATGGGAGTTCAGTTGGTACCATCCCATAAGCAGTATAATTTGGCAACAGCTGTCATCATTATACATGCGTATCCCCTTTGACCCGGTGAACCACCTTTGGGAATTTATCCGACATGCATATTTCCACACACGTGGAATGATGTAGTGCGAGGTTATTCACTGCAATATTATTTGAAATAGCAAAACATTGGAAACAACCAAATGCCTATCAATAGGGAACTAAAATGATTTCACATTCATGCCGTGGATTACTACCGTGGGAGTGAGCGGAAACTTCCCCTTTGCTCCGGAAGGTTTGTGAAAAGATCAACTCACGCTGAGGCAGACTATTAAGGGAAAGAGGCGTATTTACTATGCGCACAGGGAGAATCACAGTGTGATTACCCGATATCCCAGTGGAGCCCAGAAGTTTGTATACCCTCATTTTAGAGGGGAGCGGGAGATGAGGAATTTTCTGTTTAGGGGCAATAAATGGTTACTAGGGAGCATGAATAGATACTTGGGAGAATGAATGGATGGGGGAAACAGATTGACTTGTAAATGATTCACTGTGGAAATTATAACCTGAGAGACAGGTATTATCTTTGAAATGGATTGGGCCAGGTCTGGGTGCATTCTTGATCTTCTTTCCTGCAATATATTGGGATTACAGGAAGGGGAAGGAAAGGCAATTGTACTTTCTGATGGGTCTGTCTGGTTTTATGCAGATAGAGGGAAAGCCGCTTCCAACACCTTTTGATTTCTAAGGGCCATTGTTTTTTATTTATTTATTTATTTTTGAGACAGAGTCTTGCTCCATCACTCCAGCTGGAGTGCAGTAGCGTTATTACAGGTGATTGCAACCTCAGACTGCTGGGCTCAAGCAATTCTCCTGCCTCAGCCTTCCGAGTAGCTGGGCACAGGCATGTGCCACTCTGCCCGGCTAATTTTTCCTATTTTTTGTAGAGACGGAGTCTCACTTTTGCTCAGGCTGGTCTTGAAGTCCTGGCCTCAAGCAATCTTCCCACCTTGGCCTCCCAGAGTGGTAGGATTACAGGCATGAGCCACCGTGCTCAGCCTCTCTAAGGGCCTTTAATTAAAAATATTCTTTATCCCAAGGAGTCATATTTTGAGCTGAAATTCCCTGAGCTCCTTTGCTACTTTAATTAAAAAAGAATGGTGGCCGGGCGCGGTGGCTCACGCCTGTAATCCTAGCACTCTGGGAGGCTGAGATGGGTGGATTGTTTGAGCTCAGGAGTTCGAGACCAGCCTGAGCAAGAGCAAGACCCCGTCTCTACCAAAAATAGAAAGAAATTAATTGGACAACTAAAAATATATAGAAAAAAAAAATTAGCCGGGCATGGTGGCGCATGCCTGTAGTCCCAGCTACTCGGGAGGCTGAGGCAGAAGGATTGCTTGAGCCCAGGAGTCTGAGGTTGCTGTGAGCTAGGCTGATGCCATGGCACTCTCTCTAGCCCAGGCAAAAGAGTGAGACTCTGCCTCAAAAAAAAAAAAAAAAATAAGAATGGCGATGCTGTCTCTGTACTGTGTCAACCTAAAGTGAGTGACAGAGAGATGGATTCTCCAAAAGAAAGAGTTTATTTGGGAGTAGCAAGAGGTTGCAATTGCAATATATATGAATGTTATGACAGACCATGGGTGCATCTGAGGGGGCTGGAACAAGGGGAAACTTTTAAAGGAAAAAGAAGTCCATGTTAGCTGTTTTGAAACAAAGACCATTGGTTACAGAGGCTTATTGCAGGAGGGCTTGTTCATTGGTGGTACTGGCTGCTGCTGGGAGAGGATCTTCACAGAAGTGGCTTAACTGGAAAGTTCTAGCTGGGAAAGCCCTTCTTGGCAGTTTCTGTTGTAGGCGTCTATGCCTGAGGGCCTTTCCTTCATGGGCCATTTTTGTTAGAATTTGACATAGTGACTCTATTCTGGTACTGACAACTTTCATGACTGATGGAAAGCCCTCCCAGGATATTTTAAGTAGAGAAAGCAGGGCGCAGAATGGAAGTACAGATATACTACCTTTTGTGTAAAAAAAAGAAAAAAAGAAAAGGGAAAATAGGACTCCCTCTTTGTGTTGGCTTGAATTTGCATGAAGTAAGCTGTAGAGGAGTGTGTAAAAACCATCTCACAGGCTGGATGGGAAGCGGACAGATTTGGGTAAGGATAACATAAAGCAGACCTTCTAATATTAATAATTTTTAGCCTTTGAACCACATTAATGTATTCTCCATACAAAAGTCAACGGACGGATTTCCTTTCGAGGTGATGAAAAAGTTCTGGAATTAGACAGTGGCGATGGCTGCACAGCACGGTGAATGTACTCATGTTATGTTCGGTACTAGTCCCTGAGGCCGAATGAAGAATGAGGACAAGTGGTTTGAGGGAAAGGAAAGAGAAATTTATTAATTTGTGGACAAATAAGGAGGATGGCAGACTCTCCTCTAAAAGAACCATGTTCCTGTGGTTTAAGATACTAGAAACAAAGAACAAAGAACACTGCTCTATCACTCTGATTACTGGCCTTGGGCAGGAATGCAGGTTTTAATTCCTCAAGAAGGGTGAGGGGTTTTAAAGAGACAACTCCTAAAACATTTTGCCCCTTTTCAGACCCTTACTGCCGTTACACTTAATGCCACTGAATTGTATATTTTAAAATGGTTAAGATGGTAGATTTTATGTGTGTTTTACCATAATTTTTATTATTTATATATTTACTAAAATTTTTTTTAAGAGATGGGGGTCTTGCTATGTTGCCCAGGCTGGACTCAAATTTGTGAGCTCAAATAATCCTCCCACCTCAGCCTCCCATGTAGCTGGGACTACAGGTGTGTGCCACCATGCCTGGCTACCATAATTTTTAAAAAGTGAAAAAAATCAACAGACCAAAAAAAAAAAAAATAAAAAGAGGAGGAAGAAGCTAAGAAACCAGTGTGAGAGCCCCCTGGAGTCATATCGCCTGGGTGCAAATCTAGCTTTCTCATCTTCTGGCTCTCTGACCTTGGACAAGTTACCTGAATTCTTGGAGAATCAGTTTACTTATTTGTAAAGTGCGGCTCTTTACAAATCTGTCCTGGGGATTAAATGAGAGGTACAGGACTGAGCTCTGTGCCTGGGTAACAATTGCCACCGCAGCCAGGCTTCCTCCCCTCTGTCTAACTGGACATTTGCATTTAAATGGAGACTCTTTAGGGCTAAAAGCAAAGGGAGGAATGGTTGGAATTTCAGAAAAATTCATAGCTCCTCTCTGGTCTTGGTGTTTACTGGGGAGTTAAGCTATCACCGTCCTCATCTGTGGCCCTGCTGGACGTGTTGAGAGTTTAGGAAAGACCGGCTGGGATGTCCTGTCTATAGAGGGGATGGGAACTGAGGTTGACAGCTGAGGTTGAATCAGCTGAGAGGCCCCCCGGTAGAGGCCGGAGTCTGCAGGAAATGAGATGGTGGGTGCTGCGTCACCCCCAGAAAACACAGGACCAGCCGCCCAGCCAAGATGACCCCCAGGCCTCCTGCAGGCCTGTCTCTGGCTACTGCTCTCTCTGCCCTGCTTACAGCAAACTTCTGGAAGACTCGCCCTGGCTTTGCTTCTCAGGGCAACTGGTCTTGTTACCAAGCCAGTGGTCGCCCTCTGCCCTCCGCTCGCAGCATTCGACACAGCTTCGTGCTCCTTCTTGAAAGGCTCTCATCATTTTGCTGTGACTGTCGACCTTAAGAAGGAAACTGAGGCACAGTTAACGTAGTGAGTTTATTTGGGCCAAGGTTGAAGACGGCTGCCCGGGACACCCTTCCACGTTGCCTTGGGGAGCACTCCCTTCAACTTTTGTCATAAGCAGGTTTTTATGGCAGAAGGGACGAGGAGTGGGCTGATGCAAAGTTGTTTGGCAGGAATTCTCGCTGGTTTGCGGAGATAACGTTGGTTAATGATTGGCTGTGCGTTGTCGAACTACAGGGCACGAGTTGTGGTGTCCAGTGTGTGGCACTTTATGGCTATGCGGCGTCAGTCCAGAGCCTACCTAGCCAGTGGCTTCAAGGGTAATTATTTAGCTCTAGGGGGATGAGAGTGACTGTTGCTTTTCAGTGCCTCTCTGGGCCTGATAGTTAAAAAGTTTCTCTTCTTTCTCAGGACAGTGACAGCTGGCCCTCTGGTTTCCCTCGGCCTCCTGCCCTGTTGGCCTCGTCTCCTCCTCTGCTTGACTTCCCCGTGGTGTTGTGCCTGGGCCCCTTCCTCTTCTCTTCTCCCTTGGTGACCTCCACCCGGCTGTCTAATGGGCATCCCACACTGAACATGTCCAAAGTGGAGTCCTGGCCCCCGTGCTGGCCAAAGTCAGCCTTCCTGTAGCTGCCACCCCCATCTCAGTTGCTTAGGCCAAAATTTTTGGAATCCTTCTTGACTTCTCTGTATCGTTCTTATTCCCCACATCCAATTCGTCAGCACGTCCTGTTGGCACTACCTTCATAACGCATCCGGAGTTGGACCACTTCCCGCCATCGGCTCTCACCTGGTTTGTTGAGAAACCTTTTAAGTGGCCTCCCTGCTGACACGTTTGGTCCTCTTACAGTCTTTTCTTGACAATGCAGCCAGCGTGATCTGTGAAACCGTGGGTCAGATCACATCTCCGCTCTGCTTAAAAACTTCCTTCCATCACTTCCTGTAATAAGAGGCAAAGTTCTCACTGTGGTCGCTGCCCTATGTGACCTGCCCCCTGTGACTTCACTGCCCTCCCTTGGCTCCTGTTCTTTAGTCATTGCTCTTGCATTAGCCACACTGGCCTCTTTGCTCTTCCTCAATCATCTTAGGTTCCTACCTCAGGACCTTTGCACTTGCTGTACCTTCTACCTGGAATGCTTTTGGATAGCCTCATGGCTTCCTTCCTCACTTCCTTCAGGATTTTGGTGAAATGTCACCTCATTAAGGTGTTCTCTGATGACACTATTTAAATCTGCGAGCTTTTCTCTGCTTTATTTTTCTTCATGGCATTTATCACCACTTGACATATGTCGCATTTGAGGTTTTTACATTATTCGGTGTTTATGATCTCTTTTCCCTGCTAGAATATGAGCTCTGTGAGGGCGGGGGTTTTGTGTGTTTTGTTTTCCGTTTTCTCTCCAATGCCTGGAACAGCGCCTGGCACGTAGACGGGCTCAGGGAGGAGGCAGTGAAGGAGTGTGTGTAGTTTCGTCCTCATGGGGAAGGTAGCAGGAAGCCAATTCCAAGGCCTTACAAAGCAGACTCATATGATCAATTGACATTTTGGGGGGGTCCCTCTAGCTCCTGGGGGAGATGGTTTTGGAGTGTGACAAGAGTGGGATCATGGGGATTGGCCGGGAAGATGTCAGCGCCTTGGAGATGCTGGTGGAGGGGGCAGGGGGGACACTGATGGATCTGAGAGAAATGTAGGAGGCAGAAGGACAGGACTGTCAATTGTTAGAGCTGCACTTCTCGAACTTTCCTGTGCACACGAGTCACCTGGGTGTCTTGTGGAAATGCAGATTTGCACAGGGGAACAGTGGGCCTGGGGTGGATCCCCAGAGTCTGCTTCCAGGTGAGACCTGGGCTGCTGGTCCTGGGACACCCTTTGAGTAGGAAGGGTGGGATGTCAGGGCTACGGCAGGAAGAAGAGTTGGGAACACTTTGTGCCTTAATTGAGAGAGAACCCTCAGGAGAAGGAACAGGTAGGGGGAAACGAGGAGGCAGTTTTTGGACACATTGGGTCTGAGGTGCCTGTGAGGCCCCAAGTGGGGGCGTCCAGGTGGCTGCGTTGTTTGAAGCTCAGCAGAGACGCCTGGGCTGGAGGTGGAAAGGGGCAGTCGTCCTAGTGAGGCTGAGTCGGGAGAGGGTATGGCGAGGACACTCAGGGCTGCGGGGACCCCTTTTCCTCTCTGGAAGCTGATCGCTGGCACGAAGGATCCAGCACCAAGGCCAGGGCACGGGCTAGGACACCCGGTGGTGTTGGGCAGCTGTTTTCTTCACTGGCTTGTCGAGGCCTGGGCCGGCCCCTGCTGGTTCAACAGCCTAACTGAGAGAATGAGCTGGAGTCTTTCTCCTGGAAGGAGGAGGCCACCCCGGTGGGTGAGGGAAGCAAGGCAGGGAAGAGGTGGCACATTCTCCAGTTTTGGTGCAGCTGTCCCGGGGGGCCTGTCCTGCTGCCCAGGAGCCCTGCCGTGCACTCAGACAAAACTAGGCACAGATCCTACTTAGCTGCTTGGCAGCTGGGGGACCTTGGGCAAGACACTTCATCTCTCTGGGCCTCGGTTTTCTCATCTGTGTGGTGGGTAGTAACAGTGTCCTCTTCACTTGGTGGTTGTGAGGCTCACAGGTGGTGTAACATGCTGAGCCCAAAGGCAGGTGCTCAGCAAGGTTGTAATGATATCTCTGGAGGGTATGGCACAGTCAGGATGGGCTCTGGCCTTACTCAAGGCGCTGGCCTTGCCTACTTATTCCCGTCCCTGCCCTCTGGACACACGTGGCTTGGCCCCACCTCCGAGCCCTTGTTACGTTGAAGGTCCCTCTCCTTGCCTTGAGCCCTCCCCCTCCATTCAGATCAGTCCCCACTGATTTCTGTTGCTCTGAATCCCACTGGCACCCTGGCATTCAACCTTGTCTCTGTCCTTTCACCCTTCCCTCCTGAGCCTGACCGTAATCCCCGGGGTAGGGGCAGTGTAATCAGCTGTCTGTCTGTGACCCCCGTGAGACTTCAGGGTCCTCGAGGCTGGGTAGGTGTCGAGGATGTAGAGGGGACGAGGTGGGCCTGATCCCTGCCCTCCTGGAGCTCACGGTCCAGCTCGAGGACAGGCATCGAGTTGGTCATTACAGTGGAGAACTGGGAACAGGGTGCAGCAGTGGCAGAGAGCACGGGGGGCCCTGACCCGGGATGGGCACCAGCGCACGATGTCTCGAGGGAGGGACATTTAGGGGATGAATAGAACACAAGTAGACAAAGCCTGGGGTGGGGTGGGAGTGTGGGCCAGGAGAAGGGTCTAGACAGAGGGAACGGCATGTGCCAAGGCCCCGGTGTGAGTGAGAGGGAGGCTCACAGGGGGACCACTGCCTCTGCGGGAGGTGAGGCCGGATGGGCCGCTGGGACAAGCGGCCCCTGAGGACACGTTAGAAGATTGGGTTTGAGCCCTAGGGGTCAAGGGGAGCCCTTGGAAGGAAGACGGCACAATCCACTTCACATTTTCTTACCTTCTTTTTTTTAAATCATGGTAAAATACACATCACATACAACTCATCACCGTAATCATTTTAAAGTGTACCGTTCAGTGACATTAACTACGTTCACGACGTTGTGCAGCCATCCCAGCAGTCTTCTCCAGATCTTTTTCATCATGCAGATGGAAAGTCTGCACCCATTAGCGGTCACGCCCCGCAGCCCTGAGCAGCCACCAATCTACCTTCTGTGTCTGGATCTACCTGCTCTGGGCGTTTCATAATACAGGTTGAGAGTCCCTTATCTGAAATGCTTGGGACCAGGTGTTTAGGATTTTGGAATTTTTGCATTATACTCACTGGTTGAGCATCCCTGCCCTGAAAATCCAAACTCCAGAATGCTTCAATGAGCATTTCCCGCTCAAAAAGTTTCAGATTTTGGAGCATTTCAGATTTCGGAGCATTTCAGATTTCGGATTTTTGGATTTGGGTTGCTCAGCCTATAAGTGGTGGAATCATACAATGAGTGGTCTTTCGTGTCTGGCTTTTTTCACTTAGCGTAATGTCTTTGAGGTTCATCCATATCGTAGCGCGTATCAGTACTTCATTCCTTTTTAAAGCCGAATAATGTTCCATTGTATTGCTGTACCACGTTTTGTTTATCCATTCATCTGTTCATGGACGTTTGGGTTGTTTCCACCTTTGGTTATGGTGAATGGTGTTGCTATGAACGTTTGTGTACACATTTTTGTTTGAACACCTGTTTTCAGTTTTTTTTGGAGTGAAATTGCTGGGTCATATGGTAATTCTACGTTTAACCTTTTGAGAAGCTGCCAAACTGTTTTCTACGGTGGCTGCACCATTTTGCATTCCACCAGCAATGTATGGGGGTTCCAGTTTCTCTCCATCTTTGCCAACACTTGTTATTCTCTGTTTTTTATTTTCATTTATGGCCATGCTAGTGGTACGATCAGCTTTTCATTTCAGAATGGTCATGGCGTCTCCTTCCTGGGGAATGGATTGAGGGGGTGTGACGGATGGAGATGGGTTAGGATGTGGGTGCCACTGCCCAGGTGAGAGATGATGGGGTAACAGTGACAGTGTGTAGAGAGACTGGGGCAGATTAGCGAGGTGGTGAGGACTCAGTGATGCACCAGAGGCCGTGGGTGGGGAAGTAGCGGCTCAAGCTTGACGTCTTCATGCCACGTCCCCAGCGGCTAGCATCCGGCCGGCACACGGTGGGCGCTTTGTAAATACTCATTGAGTGAATGCCAGATCCCCAAGGAGAAGAAATAAGGACGTTGAGGTTCTTTGTGCCCTTACTGAGGGCCCTTCCCCTGACCTCTCCCTAAAGGTCTTGGGGAGGCGGGTTTAGGAGAGGCTTTGGGCAGCCCCTCTGCTGAGGGAGGCTGCAGGCTCCATTGGCTGGGGGTCTGTTAAGGGGAGGGTGGGCAGCAGAGCAGCCTCCAAGAACCATTTCCAGCCTTCCTGTTTCGAGGTCTCCGACCCCAGGAGACCACGAGGGCAGTGCTGGGGACCTGGAGAGAATGGCCTTTGGGTGTGTGTCTGAAACCCGGTGGGTCGATAGAGGGCTGAACTGGCAGCTTTGAGGGGCAGCGAAGCCATTTCTGAGCTCCGCAAGGCTGGCGTAAAAGCAATTCCCGTCTGCAGGTTGGCCTGGGACACCAGGCGCAGCCCCCTCCAGGGAGCTTCCTCTGTTCTTGATGTTTCCGTCAGGGGTCCGGGAGGGCCCAGAAGAACCCGGCCAGCCCTGTGCAGTTCCCATTACCACGCGCCCTCTGCCCTCCACGCGCACCCCTCCTGCTGGGCCTTCTCCAGTGGGGCGGCCTTTTAAATGATGGATTTTGATGGGGAGAGAAGTGTCTTCGATCTGAAAGCTCCCAAAGCTTGTCTCTCACTTCCTCCTCTCTCCACCCCGTCCATCTTTCCTCTCTCTCCTCTCTCCCTTTTTGTCCTCTGCTCCTGTTTCCTTTTTTCCTCCCCTCTGTTCTGTAAATCTGTAAAGCAAACACATTTGAAAAATTTTCATTTATCTCTTCCATCTGCAGCCTGGAGCAGGGTAAAGCTGCAACCCTGCTTCAGAGTTGGCTTTTGAGCCCTGGGCATTCATCAGCCCCGTTTCTGGTGGCTGCGGGGCGATTGGTAGAGAATCCCAGGCAGCTGCCTTGCAGCCTGGGGCCTTGCCAGCCGGGCCTCAGGAGCTCTGACCCAGATAGGCGGGTGGGTGGCCCTTTCTCTCTGCTCTCTGCTCACCTTCTGGTCCACAGAGGGACCCAGAAAGGACCAGAAGGGACCTGGGAGACTTAATTTTTTTCACTTTTAATTTATATCCTAATTTATATCAATG
>NW_012149830.1:1728277-1870196 GCF_000956105.1 Propithecus coquereli
GTGGTGTGATCACAGCTCACTTCAGCCTCCAACTCCTGGGCTTCAGCGATCCTCCTGTCTCAGCCTCCCCCGGTCGTTGGGACAACAGGTGTGAGCCACAGTGTCCAGTGGGAGTGGGAGACTTTAGCCAGACTTTGAGCAATAGCAGAAACTAGACAAGTCACCGCAGTCGCCCACCGGTCTGCGTGGACTGTGGCTCCTGTCAGACACCTCATCTGCCCGCTTTCCTCTCTCCACGGGGAACAGATGTGGCCTTTGCTCGGCCAGTTAGGAACTTACTGCTGAGCACTGTTGGAGGTAGTGGGGGGACGTCAGGGGTGCAGGATGTGGTCCTGGGAAGCTCTGGTTTTCACTAAAACCAGAACCATCCTCACATGGCAGGACCCGAGCAGGGAAAACGAAGTGTATTGAATTCGTGCTTTGCCGTGGGGCTGAGAGAATTGCCTGCTGCGGAGTGCAGGGAGGCTGCCGCAGGCCTTCCCTTCGTCCTCCCACTCACTCCCGCCATAAACGGGATAGGTCGGACCACAGGTCTTGGAGTCAGAGTTCTCGAGTTTGAGTTCTGTTTCCTCCGCTGACTAGCGCGTTCCGTTAGCAAATCACTCAGCCTTTCCCAAGCGTCAGCTGATGCGTCTATATATAAGATGAAACCATCACTCCTTGCTCTGATCATCCTCACAAAATTGTGCCTGACAGAGAAGGCCGTCATCAATGTCATGGCAGATTGTTATACAAACGTAAGGCCTTCGTAGGAACAGACACTTTTTGAGGGCCCGCAGGGCAGGAATGCTGCTCTGGGCCCTGTGGGCTATGTGGAAATGGGCCGGACAGTCCCTGGCCTCAGTGCGGTTACAGCCTGGTGTGCAAATAGACACATTTCTTGGACAGTTCTCAACATGCTTTCTCATGGGGCACCGACCCAACAGAGCCCCCGAGTGCTTCAGCTCATTCAGCAAATAGTCACTGATGTCCACGGGAGCCAGGACGGGGGGCGGGGAACTGGACCAGTGGGCTTGGCATATGAGCAGAGGTGAGGCCCAGCTGCCCCACCAAGTCTTGAACTTGTGCCCAGGCTCCTCAAGCAGAAAGAGGCTCTGCGCTCTGTCTCCCTTTGGCCAATCCTCATGTCCCACCACCCGCACTAAGTTTGAGTCCAAGGGCCTGAGCAGCACCTGTTTATGTGGATGATTTTCTGGGAGTGGCCTCTTCCTGCCACCATTTGGTTTAGCAGACTGGGTCAGGGTGTGCATCTGGGAGGGAAAGACAAAAGGCCCTGGGCAGAGACCCTGAATTCTCACTGGCTCCAGCTGCCTGCCGAGGCCGACTTCATGCCTCCTGGGGAGAACAATGCCGTGTCCGTGGATAGACCCTTCCAGCGTTACTGACGTCGATGCATCATCTTGTCACTTAAGCAACCAAGGCAGCTGGAAATGATTCAGCAGGAAGGCCGAAATGCCAGCCTTTCTCAGCCCTGATCCCCTGTGGCAGGTGCGGGGTCTGCTCCCTGGGACCCGTCGCTCTGGTTTGACATGTCGCATCAGAAGAGCAGAAGGCAGATGTGGCAGGGCCATCCCCGCACCGAGTCCACGTCACTAGATGCCTCTGGAGTTTCTGAGTTTTTTTCCCAATGAGTACTATCGGAAATATATGTATTAATGTTTACAATAAAAATTTAAACATTAGAAATAGGATGATAGTCTCTTAGTGGTGTCCTTCGAAACAATCCAAGAATGGATTATTTGTATTTAAAAGGATATTTTTGTGGGCATTTAGCAAATGAAAAAATAACTTTCTCTTAGAAGAAATAATACCCATCTCAGGTGCTTCCCTACTACCCTTTCCCTAATAGAGGGTTTAGGGAATGATCTCAGTGCCTCAGCCGGCCAGGGCTGTGGGGTGGGGAGCGGGCCAGAGGCCAAGGTCCCTGAAGCAGGAGTGCAATGGAGGGCAGCCGTCCAGAGCTTGCCCTCCCTTAGAATCCCAGCTCTGCCACTTTCTTGCTGTGAGGCCTTCTGCAAATCACTTAACCTCTCTGAGACTTGGTTTCTTTTATTAATTTTTTGTTTTTTTAGAGACAAGGTCTCACTATGTTGCCCAGGCTGGAGTGCAGTGGTGATCATATAGCACACTACAACCTCTTAACTCCTGGGCTGAAACAGTCTTCCTGCTTCTGCCTCCTGAGTAGCTGGGACTACAGGCACGCCACTGTGCCTGACTGAGCCTCAGTTTCTTCATCTGTAAAATGGGAGAGTAATTCTGTATCTACCCTTTAGGGTTGTTGAAAAGATTAAATGAAATAATGTGTGTAAAGAGTTTAGCATAGTGCTAAGTAAATATTTGCTGATATAATGAAGAAGATGATGATGAATACTTTTGTTTTCTCTACTCTCTATGCCCAGAGGGAGAATCCAAGCTCAGGAGCAGAATTAGTTGCCAGGGAATAGCATGAGTTTAGTAACAGATCCAACTGGTGGGGAATGTGTTAACTCTGTTTCTGACTCTTCTTTTTTTGCTTTTATTATTTATTTATTTTTGAGATGAGGTCTCTCTATGTTGCTCAGGCTGGTCTAGAACTCCTGGCCTCAAGCAATCTTTCTGCCTCGGCCTCCCGAGATGTTGGTATTATAGGCATGAGCCACTGTATAATTATTATTATTATTATTGTTATTTTTGAGGCAGGGTCTCTGTTGCCCAGGCTAGAGTATAGTGGTGTCATCATAGTTTACTACAATCTCTAACTCTTGGGCTCAAGCAATCTTGCTTCTCAGCCTCCCAAGTAGCTGGGACTACAGTCACACGCCACCACGCCTGGCTGATTTTTCTATTTTTAGTAGAGATGGGGTTTTACTTTTGCTCAGGCTGGTCTTGAAATCCTGAGCTTAAGTGATCCCCCCACCTTGGCCTCCCAGAGTGCTAGGATTACAGGTGTGAGTCACCGCAACGGCCTTATTATTATTTTTAAGTGATACATAATCATTGTACATGTTTATGGGGTATAGTGTGATATTTCAATACAGGTATACAATTTGTAATGATCAAGATAATTAGCATACCCATCACCCCAGACATTTATCATTTCTTTGTACTGGAAACATTTAAAATCTGCTCTTCTGGCTATTTGAAAATATACAAAAAATTATTGTTAATTATAGTAATCCAACAGTGCTGTAGAACACTAGAATTTATTCCTCCTATCTGGCTGTAATGTTGTATCCATTTACCAAATCTGGCTCTGCACTTCCCTTTCTCAGCCTCTAGTAATGACCGTTCTACTCTCTCCTTCTATGAGATCAACTTTATTAGCTTCCACATAAGAGTGAGAACATACAGTGTTTGTCTTTCTGTGCCTGGCTTATTTCATTTAACATAATTTCCTTCAAGCTCTTCTATGTTGCCTTGAATGATGGGATTTTTTTTTTTATGGCTGAATGGTATCTCGTTGTGTACACACACCACATTTTCTTTATTCATCTGTTGACGGACCCTTAGGTTGATTCCATATCTTGGCTATTGTGAATAGTGCTGCAATACACATGGGAGTGCAGATATCTCTTTGACATGCCGATTTCAATTCCTTTGGGTATATACCCAGTAGTGGGATTGCTGGATCAGATGATGGTTCTGTTTTTAGTGTTTTTTTTCTATATCTTTCACCATATACGACCTGAAGATATTTTTAGTGTTTTGAGGAACCTGCATACTGTTTTCCATAGTGGCTGTACTAATTTACATTCCCACCAAGGGTGTCTTTTGAGCAGGGAGGTGAGGTCAGTCACAGCAGCCGTAGTGAACAGACCAAATTGCACTGGAGATAATGACAGCCCAGTGCTGACTCAAGTTAGCCCTCTTAGCTCTTAGGATCTGTGAGCTTTCCATTTGTTTATTCAATTTTCTGTTCATTCAGTGCCAGGCACTGTGCTGGGGACAGGCCAGTGGTCAGAGTGCATGTTAGAGACCAGCCCACGGCGGAGGCAGGGGCCTCTGTTCTCACTGGGTTGGAAGGTAGGCCTGCCAGGGGAGTGGGTTTCTGCTTACTTGGAGATCTTGGTTATCCAATGGAGCTCCGGGATGCTGAGCCCTTTTTCTGAACCTTCCAGCCATGAAATACTGCAAGAGTCATGCCCAGATTCCCATATGCCCCTGGAGGCTTTTACAGTTATCCTGCCTTTCCTAATGTCCCAGAGAAAGAGGCCGGTGTTGGGAGGAGGCAGGAGGTTTGTTGTTATTGGGTTTGCTTAATCTGTGGTGGGTTTTGTAGGTTGGGTTAGAGCATGTTGTTGTTGAGATCAGATCACAAGCCTGGTCCCTGTGGGCCAAGTCAGCTGCACTTGTTTGCCTGACCACGGGGTGGAACCCCCCGTCCTGGGCATTCATCTTCCAGTGATGTGTCGTGGTCCCAAGCAAGAAGGGGCAGGAATGAGGATGGGCCAGGAGTCCTGTCTCAGTGCTGGAAACAGCTCCAACCATTTGTTTTTCTAAAGAGTGAAACTTTCGTAGATAGAGAATAACATTATGACAGTAATTGAATAGACCAGACAGATTTACCCTGAAATGCTGTGGTCTGTCCCCACCAAAATGGTTATTTAGTGTGAATCATTATTGAAAACCCCTAATCTGGTATGTTACTGAGTAATACCTTATTCAGAAGAGTTAAGAGTTAAGAGACTGAGTCTTAGCGTGCAGTGGGGCGATGGCTTAGCTGGGAGCCGGTCAGTTCTGTGCTAGGGTGACTGCCAATGCTTATGGACTGTTTGGTGGTTTCTTAGTGTGGATGGTTTAACGCAGCCCTGTGCTGGGCCTATGAGATGGGCCTTCTCTCCTTGTGTTTACCAGGAATTCAGCCAAGACATGGGACCCCTTAGTACACAGTGAATCCTTCCAGTGGCACCATATTGTGTTTAAATTCAATAATGTGTACTTTTTATGACTGTGTAAATATTGTTTATTGTTGAGTTAAGGAAGGTACTGTTATTATGTTTCCTTCCTTAAATAAATTTTCAATTTTCCTGGAGTTAATAATTAACTCCTGGTTCTACCATTAGCATAGTTTTCTATATACCTACGTTTATTTTTCTATTTTACTATTTTAAAATTTTTTGTACCGTAATTCTATTAATAGTCCCCCACCCCCAAGCTTGTACTCATTAGATGTCCTGTCAATTCCATTCTTTCCACCAGGAGATCTGACTTCTAGAAGCTCTTGTCCTTTAAGGGACTATTGCTTTTTAACAGTAGCCTCCCAAGAAAGGGTGAAAGGGAGTAAATTTTTTTGAGCTCCTGCATATTTCATAATGTCTTTATTCTGCTCTCACACTTGGTTGATAGTTTGCCTGGGTATAAAATTTTAGGTTGAAAATAATTGTCTTTGAGAATTTTGAAGGTTATTACATCATTGCCTACTAGATTCTAGAGTTGCTTTTGAAAAGTCTGATGATACACTGATTCACATTCCTTTGTATATGGTTTTATTTATATTTTCTCTCTGAAATCATTGAGAGTGTTTCATTTACCCAGGTGTTCTGAAATTTCCTGACAATGTTTGGGTGGATATTGTATCACTCATTGTGCTGGGTGCTCAGGGGACCCAGAGACTCAGGACCTTCAGTTCTGGCAAATGTTCTCGTACTGTTTCTCTGATAATTTGTTCCTCTTGTGGTGAAACAACCATTTTATTATGGTCCAATTCTGCAGGTTAGGAATTCAGTTAGGCACATTAGGATGGATGGCTCGTTTGTGCTTTCAGAATGTCTAGGATCTCATTTTGGGTGGCTCAGATGGCTGGAGATGCCTGGGATGATCAAAGGGGCCGTATGTCTGGGATCCTGGCTCTGTTCTCCTCATAGCATCTGCCACGACTGACGTGTCCAAGATGGATTCTTCAAGCGCATGGACTGGGATGTCTGGACCATCTGGGCATTTCTCTGTGCATCCTCTCCATGTGGTTAGCCACAGCACGGCAATCTCAGACTTTTTACATGCTGGCTTGCTTTCCCTAGGGCAAATGTTCCTAGAGATCGAGGTGGAAGCTGCAAGGGTTCCTATGACTCAGCTCTGGAAGTTGAGTAAGATTACTTCTGTCCCATTCTATTGGTCAACTCATAGGGCCAGAGTCATAGGGCCAGACCAGATTCAAGGAAGGGGACCACATAGTGGCATCAGTACTAAGATATACGGCCCATTAGGAGGCCAACTTTGGATACTAGCTACCACAAATCCCTCTCCTTTCTCTATACCTCTTTCTGGAAGCCTTATTGGCCAGATACTGGATCCTCTGATGTTTCTATCTTTTCTCTTTTGTTTTCCATATCTTTGTGTTTTTGTTCTATGTTTTGGGAGATTTCCTAAACTTAGTCTTTCCATGTTTCTAATTTCTAAGGTCTCTTTCTTGTACCCTGATCATCCCCCCCCATTTTTTTTAACATTCTCTCCCGGTGTCATGGATACAAAATCTTGTCTTATCTCTCTGAGAATATTAATTTATAATATTTTTTGAAGTTTCCATTGGTGCCTCACATTGTCTGTTTCCTTCAGGTTCCTGTTGTTCATTTTGGCATCTCTCCCTCATGTTGGGGGCTTCCTCAAATGTCTGGCCATCCTTGGCTTTCTCTCTGCACCCAAGAATGAGACACTAGGAAGAAAATTGGGAGCTCTGGGGGCTTCCATGCAGGGTGATGGTTGCTTGGTGGGTAGTAAGTTGCTCTTTCCTTTGGAGGAGCCCAGATGTTATCTTTTCTCAAGCATTGTTCAATTTCTCCTGGTGGTGGGGGTTATGGGGGGGTCATCTGGCTGGTGGGGAAGTAATTGGGGTGTCAAAAGGCTCCGTATCTCAAGTACCAACGCCACCCCTCTCAGGTTTTGGTCCTTCATCTTAGGTGTGTTACCGGAAACTCAGCACTTGTTCACAAGGCCGAATCAGAAGAATGAGCACAAGTGTTCTGGGGAGAGGAAAGAGATTTACTTTGCTGGGAAAGGAGAAAAATGGTAGACCTTTTAGTCTCAAAATCCAAATTTTTCCTGAACATAGGCAGAAATACAGAGTTTTAAAGGGAGGGCCCCTCAGTTCTAGGCTATTGTGGTTGATTAATCTCCCATCTCTGCTAAAGATAAAGCCTGTGACCTCTGCCAGATCCCCCCACCTCTCAGGGGCTGGGGCCACCTGGGAGTTACTTCTTTTAACAAAAGACTTAACCTGCCTCAGGGATGCAGGTCAGGCTGCAGTTCCCAAAAAGAGTTGGGGAAGTTTTAAAAAGACAGAAAATCTTTTTTTTTTCTTCTTCTTCAGGCCCTTCCCTCTGTTACAGGCACAGAGACCAGGGACCTTCTGGGGTTCTGCGAGTTGAAACATTCACTTTTCCCACTGTATCCTCCTGTGTGGGCACGTAGGCCGCAGCTTCCACCAGCCTGCAAAGGCAGCAATCGTCCTCCATTGATTGTCTACCTTCTAAGGACCTGGAACCTCTCGTAGGCTGAATTTTCCTCTTCCGTTACCCCTGTCCTGTCAGTTCACACTTCCCCCTTACTGTTACTTTAAGGGGCTTCAGAAGACGCGGAGTAAATGCATGTGGTCAGTCTGACGTGTTCATCGTGACAGTCTCAACGGGCTTAAGAATATCTGTATCCCTCTCTCCTAAGAGAAGTGAGTGCTCATACTTATCACTACTTAAAAAATGACTATTATTGTGATAAATGCCATACATTCAAACTGAATGAATCACAAAATGAACACTCATGTCCTGGCCGTCCCGGTTAAGAGACGCTAACGGGCTGGGAAAATGCTAATCTCCTGCGCCTCTGTGACTCCGTGGTTTTGCGAGTTTGATTCCGAAGCCAGCTGAAGCCGTGACCTTGTGCACTGGCTGCCTTCGACTGGCCGTGATGTAGCTCCCGCAGCCGAGGCCAGGTGGTGCCAAGCAGGGCCGCTGACCGCTGGGGAGGCGCTCAGGCGGCAGTTTGTAAGTGGCGCAGTGCGGTTGAAGGGCTGGACGGCGCAGGCACTTCGGTTTGGTGATTTCTTTAGTGCTGGGGAAGTGGAACCTCTGGTATGACGGGTGACCTGCCGCCACGCCCTCCTTGGCACTCGCCCCTGCCCTGGGCTTCCCCTCCACTCCATCCTGGCAGGCCTCTACTCTCACCTCTCCTGTCCTACCCCCTCGGAGGGCTCCTGTTGGTTTCTGCTTTACAGAAAGCCCTACATGTTCTCCCGGGGGGCCCCTCTCCTCCACGGCCTCATCCTCACCTCTATTCTTGTGATAGCCGCCTCTCTGCTTAGGTTTCAGTTCTTTTCCGATCCCACTCGGGTGTCCCAGGGGCCCTGGACTCACCACGTGTCCAGAACGAACACTTTATCACCTGTCTCTTGCGAGGCTGACTTCTCAGTCTGTGTCATGGTTGGAGCATCAGTCACTCTGTTTTCGGAAACGCGAGTCTTTGGCGTGTTCAGCTGTCTTCCTCCCTTACCTTCAGTCGCCAAGCTTTCTTCATTTTCCCTCTGAAATGCCGTATGAATCTGACCCTCCCGCATCGTTTCTACGGCCAGGAGCACAGTGGAGCCGACCATTTCGTTCCTCCCTCCAGCCGCTGCTTCCTCGCTCTGCCCCCTTGAGTCCTCCAGCAAAGCTGCGGGGCAGCCCCGCCCGCCTCCCCGTGCCTGCAGGATGGGGCTGACAGTGCTGAGCACCCTTTTCCCAGCGTCGCCCGTCCTCACGCCCTCTCGCTGTTTCTGTCACGTTCGTGTGCCACCTGCATTATTAGGCACTTGATATTTTCCTTTAGCTGGCTCAGTTTTTAAAACTTTGATGGACTTGTTTTAGAAGGCAACTTTATGTCACTACCTTAAAAGGAAAATCAGGGTGGCCTGCCACAGATGGAGGTTCACTGTGAAAGATCAGCAAATGCTACTACAGTGAAGACCACTGCAGATCACCATGGGTGCCGGCGGGGGTGCCTGTGCCCCACCCTGGGACGCAGTGTGATGTGGAGGCTCCTTTTCTTCCTCAGAGGCCGTGTAGCACAGTGGTTAAGGTCATGGACTCTGGAACCAGACTGCCTGGGTCCAAGCCTTGCTCTGCTACTTTCCAGTAACATGACCTCGGATAACTTCCTTAACCTCTCTGAGCCTCAGTTTCCCCATCTGTACAATGGGGTTAATGTTTTCTCCGAAGGCTTGTGGGGAGTATTAAATGAGATAATATGATATATGTGGATCACTTCAAACCGTACCTAGTACATGATAAGCCCTTGAGGACTGTTGTTGGATTTGCCTTTCCTTTTGGGGGCCCTGCTACATGTCCTCAAGTGATGCAGTGGGGTCTTCTGTGTTAGCGACCCCCGCTGGCCCATCCGTGGTGGAAGTCACTGCCCTCCGTGCCTCTGCCTGTTTCTCTCACAGATAAATGCCGGCCTTTCCCTCTAGCCTAGCTCAGCTGTCACCTCCTGCGTGATTCCTTAGCTGTCCCCAGGAGAGCTGGCCTTCTCTTCCCTACATCCCCATGGCACTTTATTCCGAGTCTCTGTTTTAACCCATAACCCACAGTTAAAGTGTGGCAGATGGGTCTTTCGTGTGGGTGTGCTGTGCCTTCAGGATGGTTTCTGCATTTTCCCTTCTCCTGCCCGGATCGTCGTCTCAGATGCTTGTCAATAATACAGACGTCGCCACCCACGCTAAGACACAGCCCCCCTGTCTCCAAGAACTCATGCTTAAAGGACATGAGGAGATGCGGCCAGTGTCCTCTCGTCACAGCCTATCGTGGCACTTGGGCCAGGCGGAGCTGGCTTTCTCATTGCGATGGAAAGAGTGGTGGTATTGGAGTCAGAAATCTTGGGGTCGAGGTCCAACTCTTGCGTTTCCTGACTCTGGGACCTCAGGCCCGTACCAGCCCCCTTGGAGTCCCCGCTTGCTCAGGGGTAAACTGTATTGGCTCCAAAACCTGCCTGTTCAGCAAAAGCTTATTTTCCCAGATGTGGTGATTGCCCACGTGGGTGGGTTGGTCCATCACTCTGAGACAGAAGACAGGCCCAGGCGTCCCTGACCAGGGGCTGCGGCAGGTTCTCCACAGCCAGTTCCCCTGTGTTGTCCTGTTGCTCCTGGCTCCTGCCCTTTCTCCTACACCTGGCCCACTTTAGGGGTTCAGGGTCCTCCAGGGAAGAACAGGGCTGTCCTTACCCAGCGTACTCAGAGAGAAGCCAGAGTGTCCTTTGAAGCTGCAGCCACAGGCCTTCCCGTGGTCCCAACGTGCAGCCACATCTTGCTGCTCAGGGCAAGGCCTGCGGCAGAGGCCACACCTGGCACACCTCCTGCACAGCCCAGGCCTCCGCCATCTGTCCACTCCTTATAGGGGACCCGTAGACCCCTTTGACCCCTCCCTTGCCTCTACCCTCACACAAGGGCCCTGGCACTCAATAGGTGCTTTATAAATGTTTGTCAACAAACTAGTTGTACTTTTAAACAAGTTCTTCCTGGAGACGCAGCTACTCACCTCCAGCATGCCTGTCCTGAGGTGGTTTAGGATCTGCGCTTCTTCCGGGAGAAGAGGAGAGAGGCCTGCTGTGGGATGTGGGCGGCTCCCTCGGCTCTTGGGCCTCAGTGTCCTTATCTGTGTAATCAGGCTGTTGCATGGCGTCTGATGGTTTCTCCCAGGGCTGCTGGTCTCTGCATTCATGAACCTGGGATTGAACTGGTGCCCCGAATCTCTGGGGTCCTCTTAGAGTGTGCACTGGGGTGGGCAGTGACACTAGGGTCAACCCTGCCATGGGCTCACAGGTGAGCAACACCTGCTCCTTCCCAAGAGGCTCTTCAAGGGGCCATTGGGACCTACTCATTCCGCCTGTCAGAGCCTCTCATTCCTGAATCCTGTGACCTCTCCCTCTCCCCCCACCCCCCACCGGGTCTGCTGGGCTCATGCCCTTTCTCCCCTTCCACCTTGGCCCCAGCACAGGCAGGACAGACATTAATGCCCTCACCTCCATGTCTGTCCTCTTAGGGCTTGGAATTAAGCCATGTGCACACACCCAGGACTTTGTGGCTCCCATATGGAAGCTGGGCTCTCATGACCCTGCTTCCCACGCTTAGGGTCCAAAGCATGTGCTGCATCGAGTTACCCCACATTTGAAGCTGCTCCTGCCCCCATCCACCTCTGCCCTCTGATTAGCTTTCTGCCCTGGCCCTGCCCCCACCATGCCCATTCTGCCAGGTGATTTGATTGGAACCTTGGCGGCAAAAACAACCCCCACCACAACAACGGCAACCAGGTATTGTGTTTTTGCTGTGTGCCAGGCACTGTGCTAAGTGCTATACAGGCCTTACTCAAAACACTCAATGAATAGGTGGTATTATACCATTTTACAGACGAGGAGGCTGCGGCACAGAGAGGAGAAATAACCTGACCACACAGCTAATCAGGGCGGTGCTGGAATTCAAATCCAGGCCTGTCGGACCAGTGCTCTGGAACCACTGTACACCCTGCCTGCCTCCCTCGAGGCCGGAGCCTGGCCCTCTGCTCCAGCCTGTCCTGCCAGCAGGGATGGATCTTTTTGAACGTTGCTTCCCACCCACAGAGGGGTCCCCGCCCTGCGGGCTGCTAGAAAGAGGGCCCTATGGTTATGCTGCTAGGCCACGGGTCTCTGCAGATAACCAGGGGGGCTTCTCTGGGCATGAGCCTTCAGCCTCCACCAGCCTGGCTCCCGCCGTCCCTCCCCTGGCCCAGCTTGCCTAGTGGCCACACAATCCGCTGCCACTGTGGGAGCTGTCTGAGATGCTGGTCACCCAGTGGAGTGGAGTCCTGTGCAGGGAACAGGAGTTGGAAGTCAGCCTCCCCGCTCTGCAGAGGGGAAGCACAGATGCGAAGATTCCCACGGTCCAGCATGTCATGGCTAGAGCTAGTCCTGACTTCTGATCCACTTTTGCTCCTGTTGCGTCTGTTTCTTATGATAGTTTCTCTTGAAGCTGTTCATTTTATTTTTTTACCCTCTCCTTCATGGTCTAGTCAGTTGTATAGGATGTGGAAATGTGAAGAGTTAGAACTCTAAAATCTCTCCAAACGAATGCCCGAGCTGCAGGCTCATGAGATTGCCGGGAGTGGGGAAGAAAGGTGTGGCTTTCAACAGGTGGGAACAGCGAGTATTGGCCACCACTGCCACAAAGTGAGGACATGCACACAGCCCAGGTCCTGGAGTGCCCATCAGCAGCTGAGAGGAAATTAAGCGGGAAGGTTGGAGATGGAGCCCATTCAGCCCATTTCTTGTTCCTCTTTCAAAAATTGAGATATAACATAAAATCCATCCTTTTAAAGTGCGAATTCAGTAGTTTTTAATATATTCACAAAGTTGTGCAACCATCACCAGGATCTAGTTCCAGAGCGTTTTTATGACCTGAAAAAGAAACCCTGTGTTCATTAGCAGTTGCTCCCTATCCTTCCTCCCCTCAGCCCTTGGCAACCACTAATCTACTTCCTGTCTCTGGATTTGCCTGTTCTGGACATTTCATAGAAATGGAATCATACAGTATGTGGCCTTTTGTGTCTGGCTTCTTTCACTTAGCTTTTTTTTTGAGGTGCATTCATGTCGTAGCTTGTATCATGAAAAATATTCTATTCATTGGCTGATGGACACTTGGGTTGGTTTCACCTTTTGGCCATTGTGAACCATGTTTCTTGTCCCTTTTGGCTTGGTTTTCCTGAGAAGCTCGGTGTCCGGCTATCTAGATTCCTCTAGCTTGGGTATTTGGAAAGCCAGAGAAGGTGTGGCTGAATGTGGTGGGGTTTCTGGGGAGCTGACGTGGTAAGAGATGCAGAACAGGGCAGTTTGAAGGTTTGGGAGAACACTCTGCCAGAGGGAGGCCTTACCCTGGCCCCAGAGCCATCTGTTGCTTGCTAGGTGGGTATTTTTCTTGCTGTTGATTATTAACCAACGGTTATGATCCTGGGAGTAAATCCCCAGGCTAGAACTGGTACTTATTTGATATGCCAGAAATGTTTTCCAAGACATTTAAACAGCCCTGGACCCTTGGTTCTCTGTCTCTACTTGGAGACCAGATCACCCTGTTATGGGTTATAATCATTATTGTTGTCATCATCATCATGGTCTACATTTGTATAGGACTTCGTGTTTTATTTCAAAGCCATTACTTTTAATTCCTTAGGTCATTCTTACCCCCATCTTTGTAAGTGAAGGAACTGAGACACAGAGAGGTGAGGTAACTTGACCAAGGTCACACAGCAGGGTGGCAGCCACAGACACACTTGAACCCTAGGAGGAATCCCTCGATCCCATTTTAGGGCACTCTCCACGGTGACATGCCAGAGATGGCGGTTGTGCTGACCTCAGATGGTGTGGGGCAGGGCCATCTGAGGGTGGGGTGAGGACACTGGAGGCCCGGGTGCTGTAATGGGGGCCCTCCCAGGGATCAGTCCAGCCCCATCTGGGAGGATCATCCTCCCTGGATTCTCAGCTTCCACTCCAGGCTCCTTTGATTGCTTCCTCCTGACATTTGCATTTGGCTAGGACCTCTCCTGGCCTCCCTGAGTCCTCCCATCCGCCCCGGGATCTCCCACACTTCTAGGGGAAGAACCCCACAGTAGGGAACCCCGGCATGGCAGGCAGCGGAGATGCTGAATGGGCGGCGCCTCCAGGACTCCCCAGATGGAGGAGGCTCCCTTCTTTCAGCTGAGCGTGGAATCTTCCTCGTCCCCTCCTCTGCCTTCTCTCCGTCCTCTTTTTCCCATCTCTCTTTCCCAGGCTTCCCCCATCACCAACCCCTCCTGTGTGGGTCTGGGACCCCTGAGGGCCGCATGTGAGTATTTGGCAGGGTTGGTTGGGGGAGAGTTTTCAAACTCAGTGCCACGACACATGGCAAGATCACTGTGGGTCACAAGACAGTTGTCATCTCTGCTCAGGATTTACCTTTTGGTTATAATAAATGAGAGCACATTCAAGGTTATCCCTTGATATAATCACATCACTTTCACCTACTCATGTGTGATATGTTTGCCTGAGTGGGCGAGAAAGGGCTAGAATTGCACTGAGCGCTGCCGCTCTTGCTCTATCTTATCTTGGCACCAGCTGGTGGCCGGCTGGGCCTGGCCGTCCTTGGGAGGGTGGCCCACACGCACATGTCACGGGTTGTGAGGGCTGGGACAGGATGGGGTTGAGCACAGCTGATTGGAGCAGGGTGAGGCAGAAGCAGGATTTCATCCTCCTTGTTTTTGGTTCTCCAATTGCAAAGCCAAGCCTGGAACTGGGGACTTGGGCACTGCATTCGTTTCCCAGGGCTGCCATTACCCAGTACCACAGAGGGTGGCTTAAAGCAACAGATATGTACTGTCTCGGTTCTGGAAGTGAGAAGTCCAAAATCAAGGTGTCGGTAGGGCCATGCTCCTCTGGAGTTTCTAGGGAAGAATCCTTCCTCGCCTCTTCTAGCTTCTGGGGGTGGTGACAGTCCTTGGCGTGCGTTGGCTTGCAGCGGCAGGGCTTCAGTCTCTGCCTCTGTCGTCACGTGGTATCCTCGGTGTGTCTGTGTCTTCACATCACATGGTCCTTAGAAGGACACTGGTCATCTTGAATTAAGGGCCTGCCCTAATGAGCTGATAACTTGATTACATTACAAAACTATTTCCAAATAGGCCATATTCACAGAGACTGGGGCTTAGGACTTCAGCGTATCTTTTTGGGGGGATATGATCAACCCGTAACAAGCATTAGCTCTTAAGAAAGGAGGAAGGGCTGGGTCAAGAGTGGGGATGGTGCACTATGGCCTGTGTTCCTGAAAGATGCCACTCTAAGCCATCTGTATACCAAGGCAGAGTAGATTCTAACTTGCAACCAAGCGCCTGTGTGTTCTCTGAGTTCTGATCTTTTTGAGGGCAGCAATCATGTCTTCTTCCTACCCTGGCATCCCCTCTAGCGTCTTGGACACAGCCCTGGAGCCAGCATGAGGCTGGTTGCCACTGGTGCTCACTCCTGCTCCAGCACCTTCCAAGCTCCTGAGCATCATCCGGGAAATCCTTCTGGCCACAGCTGCCCCTGTAACTCTGGGAGACCCAGGAGTTTATCCAAAATTCAGGGGAAATGGGAGAGGGGCTCAGCCCAGTGGGGGTTGGGTGCTGGGGTCCCTTGAGAAGGACTCAGGGACCTTGGACAATAATCATGTGTGCTCTGGTCCCATGGGCATCTTGCACCTGTGGAAAGAAACAGGCAGTATCCGTTGTATGTAAGTGTCCCTTGACTGGTGGACCTTAGAGACCTTGCAGCATTGTCGTCCTCTAGGGTATGTGTTCCTGGAGAGCCAGGGCTGCTGTTGGTCAAGGTGCCTGCAAACCAGCTCTACGGGAATAGGCCAGAGGTCCTCACCTAAGCCCAGAGCAGCAGCCCTGTAGACTTTGGATAGGGGGCTTACCTTCTTCCCTTCCTGCATGCTTTTCCCTACCAGGCTCCCAGCCCCTCAGGGGAGCTTTCCTCACCCAGGAGACCCGAGGGTGGCATCCTCCATTCTTGGTCATCCTTTCTTCCTTCCTTTTCCCCCATCCTGGCTCTCAGAGGCCAGGACCATTGGGGAGGAGCAGTGGCTGCTTGGGAGGGGCCCAAGTGGTAGGAGGGGGTGAGCCTTTGCTGGACCCAGCGCCACTGGTCCACAGGCAGCCAGGGACAGGCAGCCAGGCAGGACCCCACAGTGGTGATGTCCAAGACCATAAACAGAGCAGGGAGGCTGGTGGCTCTAGCTGAGAAGTAGAAGGATCATTCTTTCGTGTGAGTGTGTGTGCGTGTGTGTGTCCACACACGTACGTGCTTTCTTGGCCCTGATGGTTCTTGTGCCACTTAGAGTCTGGATCAGGAGGCAGGGGACCCCCCTCTCCAGCTGTCGTAGGTTACATCAACAAGGTCCAGGAACAGAGACGGAGGAAGGCAGATGGCGGAGCAGAAGAGAGGGATTGCCAGGTTGAGGTTAACGGGGTCATAGGATCCTCTGCCGAGCCAGATAGATGTTCACCAGAGTCCTTATCTGGCTGCTTAGAGGACAGTGAGGCCAGCTGCAGGGGTGTGGGCCAAGGGGAGCCAGGATGGGAGGGTGTCTGGGCCCCAGGGCCAGGGCTTCCCTCTGCAAGGCTGGAGGGCTGGGCTCCGTAGGGAGGGTGGGTTTATCTCACGAAGAAGGCTGGAGGTTGGAGTTCTCGCCCTGCTGGCAGGCTGTGGGCTGAGAAGAGCTACAGAAGTGTTCTCTCAAGATGGCAGTAGGGGCCTTTGGTCATTTGAGCGGGACCCAGCTGTTGGGCTGACTCTCTTGGCTGCTTTAGGGTAGGGCTCTGGAGAAGGAAACACTTGTGAAGTTGAGGGCATTGACAGCTCAGCACGGTCTTCTTAGGCTCATGATGCTGTTATCCGAGCCTCCCTGTCCCTTCCGGGAAATAGCTGGGGCACGTCCAGGACACCAGAGTCCCTTGCCTGGGGACTCCCCAGGCTCTGCCCAGCTGGTCTTGTTGCGTAACCGTTGCTCTGAAGGCTTATCTCACCCCAAACAGTCTGCCTGGTGATGGGACTGCAAACAGCACTCTCTGGTCACCAGCAAGGGCCAGATGGAAAGTGGGGAGTGTGTGAGTGCTGCGAACCTGTTGTAGTCATGTTGCCATGGTGACACAACTCTGTTTAGCTGCCTCTCCATGGTCCTAGCCCACATGGACTAAAATAAGTTTTACCTGCAGCTTACACAGCAGGCAGCCCAGTCCTCCCAAGGTCAGCTCTCTGGCTAGGGCCCGTGTGTGTGTGGACAGAGGGGCCCAAGGGAGAATGAATGCCTGGCATTTATCCTTCTCTCCTTCTCCCCCCACCCCCCAGCCCCAGTCCTGCATCTCTCTAGACCAGTGGTCCTCACTGTGCATCAGAGTCACCTGGAGAGCTTGTTAAAACACAGATTCTTGGGCTCCATCGCTGGAGACTCTGATGTGCACCTGAGAATTTGCATGTCTAGCAAGTTCCCAGGTGATGCTGGTGGTCCAGCTACCACACTTGGTAGCACCACTTTAGATTTTAGTGCATTGCAGTACAGAAAATGCACCCAACTCTCGTCTTCTGCATTGTATGTTAAACTGTGTCCCAAAGCCCAGGCACTCTTTGGGGAAAGAGGGGACGGTGCAGGCAGGTCCTCACTCACCTCTTCTCTGTTCTTTGTCCCCTTCACAGGAAGCAGGAGCTGGCCAACAGCTCGGAGGTGAGCCTCCCAGACCGGCCGCTGTCCCCTCCTCTCACTGCGCCGCCCACCATGAAGGTAAGAGGTTTGGATTCGGTAAGCAGGGAGGGGAAGTGTGTGGGGGGAAGTCTCGAAGCCTTGCTGTCGCCTTGGCTTCTGGCCCAGCTGCTCCTGCCCCACCGGGGCTGTGGAGTGCCCCGGTACTTCTGGAGGCAGCGTCCAATTAAGCTCACCAATGTGGGAGGAAAGTGTGACCGAGAGACTCGGGTGTCTGTGCCAAGAGGCCACGAGGAAATAGACTGGGGCTAAAATGGGGTTGGCAGGACTCTTGGTAATTGGAGAGAGGCCCTGTGGACTGGTGGGGCTTGAGAGTGAGGGGCCCAGGCAGGAGGAGGTGGGGAGATAGAATGCGGCCTAGTGCCTTAGGGGCTGCTGCCCAGAAGGACTGCCCGGGGCTGGGGTGGGGGGCTCCTGGGACTTGAATGGCACTTGTATGCTGGTCTACCTGCCTCTGACTGGCCCTCCTGGGATGGCCCTGTCACTCCAGTCCTGGGAGAGTTGCCCTGGAGGTTCTGGGGGTGGGGCTCCAGTAGTTCTTTTCCTATCAGTGCTTCATTCATAAGCTTCTTTCCTGGGGAGACCATATCCGAGGACCCCAGGCTGGGAACCCTCCTATTCCTGGAAAGGAGCTGAGGGGGCAGTACCCTCCCACCACCATGCCCTTCCCCCTTCACTTTTCAGTCCCCCTGGCAAAGGATAGCCACACAGGCCTGAGCTGGCCCTCAGGGGGACTTTCAGCTCAGCCAGTGTTCCTGCCTAGGCTGTCATGCTCCTCTCTCCCTCCCTCCCTCCCTTCCTTCTCCCTTCACACTCTGTAGGGCGAGTGAGGACTAACTCTGAAGAAGTCACCTGCCTCCTGAGTCAGCTGAGGGGACATCTAGGCCAGCACCTATCTCTGTTCTGGGGCTCTGCTCTGAGGTGACTCACAGGGAAATAATTAGGCATCTCTTCCCACTGCTCCGTATTGCCTCTTCTCTTCCCTGACCTGATCTGTTGCTGGGTGACACCCCCACAAGAAGCAGATAAAAACCATGCTTCTTCCTGTTACCATCCTATATTGGGGGCCCATCATGCACAGAGCTGTGTGATAGACACTGAGGAGTGGGTATGTGGAATGGCAGCCAGAGCCTTCCCTGGGTGGGTTAGGAGTTCAGCAGTCGGCAGGGGGCAGGACAGAGTGCAGGGCTGACTGAGGACAGCTCTGTTCTCCTCCTTCTTGAGTACCCAGGGGGCATTCAAAGCCAGTGCTGGTATCTGAGCCAGGTGCTGGGATGGCTCGTTTGCACAGGGTAATGCTAAGAGGCATGTCACCATTCTGAGTGTTAGCCCCTTGGTCTGCAAAGTTGGGTGTGGGCTGCTTGTCTCCATCCTCATGGATGGTGGGAGTTTGCGGGGAGAACTCTGACAGTCTCTGAGGAGGAATCACTGAGTTCTCTTGGCTGACTGTACTCACTCTTGCACTCATTAAAGTCATTCAATGCCCAATTTTATTTGAATGTTGTGTTAGTCAGGACTCTTGGTTGCAAGTGACAGAAACATAACTCACTTTGGCTTAGACATAAAAGAAAAATTTTTGCCTTTGTAATGGCTAGTATAGATGCCAGGTATGGCTGCATCCATGAAATCTGTCTCATTCCTTCTTCTGTGTTGGTTTCATTCTTTGTCAAGCTCTGCTTCCGTGGTGGGAGGATGGTGACAGAAGCACCTACCCACTAAGTAATCCCAGTGCAAAGGAGTTTTCCTCAGTAGTTCTAACCAAGTCCCAGAGAGGAAGCTCATTGGCCTGGCTTAGGTCACATGGCTATCCCTGAACCAATCATTGTGACCAGAGAGATGAAAAGCTCCGATTGGCCAGATCTGGGTCTCATGACCACCCCTAAAACATAAGAACTGAGAGCAGGGGAGGGGTGGCTCCTCAAAGGAAAATTGAGATATTACTATGAGAAGAAGGGGAAATGGATACAGGGCAGGTGAGACCATAGCTTTCAACTGCGTGTGCTAACGATATGCCAGGCCCAGTGTTGGCTTGTGGGGACCTTGTAGTGAACAGGATATTGTGGTCCCTGCCTTTCTGGAGCTTGTAGTCTAGCTAGGGAGCCAAAAGTCAAAAAAAGAATGTCAAGAATGAGGGATTGACTTAATATTTCTCATTTCTATGAACGTTCAAAAGTTAAGTCACTTCTGGGAGTCAAGATGGGTGGACCAGAGAGAGATACCAGCTGCCAGATCATCTCAGAAAGAAGGAAACGTTTTAGATGAAAAAGAAAAACAAATAAACAAACATAGATCGAGTATAATTCCAAGGGAAATATGCCAGAACTTACCAGAGACTCCACGGGAAGAAGCCGTGGAACAAGACAGGAAGGAGCAAGGTATCGGAAGAGATCAACCCCCAAGATGCTTGGAGTCCAGTGAGAAGAGGTGGAGAGGTGTTTCTCCCCTCCTTGCATCTTTGATGGATGGTGGGTTCCCCAGCTGTTGGAGAGACCTTCTGCTCACATGAGCCCAGAGGCTGCTGCCACCAGTGAGCTGGGAGCTTCTTGTGGATGGGGCACCAGGTTCCCAGCTCCCCTGGGGTGCTTCCCACCCCACAGACCTGAGCTGGGTTGGTAGGTGCCATATTGCTTCTCTACCCACTGTGTGTCTTTGTCCTCCCCAGGGGGCTTCAGCTCCTCAGGCTTTGTCTCACTCATTCCCACAGAGACATTTTCCAACTCTGGCCTAGACTGCAGAAGCCACAGGTGTCCAGCGGGTCCTAGGTGACCTGTGTGATTCCAGTGCGTGGACATTCTGGGCAGGACGGGCACCACTAGAGTGCTAGCTTTCCTCAATCCAGACTCTTTTTCTCCCCTTCCCCTCCTCACACCCATGACTGCTGCGGGAGACAATTGAGCCATCACACCGAGGCTTCCACAGAGAGTGGGGATCATACCTTTCCTCTTGGAGTTCTGCAGCAGACTGAGGGGTGCTTGCATTGTGAGCTCCCTGCCTGTCAGCTCTCCCTGGTGCTGCTTGCCTGGTGACTCCATCAAAGTGAGACATGCCCCAAGACAGAGGGACATTGAACCTGCTTGGGCACCCAATGGGCAACTTGGGACCAGCACGCTTCTCCCTGGCATGGTCAGGGATTGATCTTCAGGGACCCAGGAATGGACCCTCAGGCCAGATCCCATACCCCCAGGTCTCAATGGTGTTGCTCGGGGGCAGGGAGAGGAGATTTGTAAATTAGTCTCGGGAGGTGAGAGAGCCCTCATGGACAGATGGGGGGAGAGTGCAGTGTGGGTCCTAGCTGCAGTGTGCTCGCAGGGCACCCATCCCCCAAGTGGAGGGCTGTCCTCTCAGCTCAGGCTGGAATCCTGGGCAGGGAACTTCCTAGCCTGCATCACAGTCATGGGGGAGCCTGGCCGGCTTGAGCTCCTGCCTGCTGGCAGACACCAGGGGGCAGAATACCTCAGAGCATGGGAGGGTGGAGAGGAGTGAGGCCCACTCCAGACTGTCAGATTATGAATCTCAGATGGTCCCACTTCTACAAGCAGACTTTCTGGTTGGGTGGGGCTGCTTCAGGCACTCCCAGGTGGCTTTGCCCAAAGGTCTGGGAGCAGACCTTTGAATCCTTCTGAAACAGATCCCTTGCCAGTTTTTGTGGACCCTGAGGACAAGCTTACACAACCCAGCACTGCCTGGCAGCACTGCCTTACCCACCTCTGCTTTGTCAGAGAATTAGAATTCACGTGAAGTTCCAGGACCCCAACCACCACCTGGGGCATTAGAGTGCTTCTCCTGAGGGACTAGAGCTGGTCACAGGACTCAAAAACAACATTGCAGCTTGTTCCTTCCAGCAGGCACCACCTACTGACGGGGAGGTCAATTTGCATGCCCTTACAGCATTTTCTGACTCAGTCATACAGGGTGTGGTTGATTCTCACCCACAAGCACCACCTATTATCTCAGAGATTAAACTGGGCATGATATTACCTAAAAATAGAAGCAACAGCTGCTCCAGATGTGAAGATATCAACAAAAGAACTCAGGAAGTATGAAGAATCAGAGCAAAAGATCACCCACGAAAGGGAACACCAGCTCTCTAGCAATGGATACCACCCAAAATCAGAATATTGAAATGACAGATAAAAAATTCCAAATATAGATTATAAGGAAGCTCAATGAAATACAAGAGAAAATGGAAAACCAAAACAAAGAAACCACACAGAAAAAATTCAGGAAATAAATGAAAAATTCACTAAAGAAATCGAATTATTAAAAAAAATCAAATAGAACTTCTGGAAATGAAAAATTCATTCAAGGAAATGCAAAATTCAGTGGAAAGCCTTAAAGATAGACTAGACCAGGCAGAAGAAAGAATCCCAGAGCTTGAAGACAACACCTTCAAATCAAACAAGTCAGTCAAAGATAAAGAACAGAGAATTAAGAGGAAGGAACAAAGCCTACAAGAAATATGGGGTTATGTAAAAAGGCCAAACATAAGAATTATAGGCATCCCTGAGGGTGAAGAAGAAATCACACAAAAGTTGGAAAAACTCTTTGAGGGAATAATAGAGGAAAGCTTCACTGGTCTTGATAGAAATTTAAATATCCAGGTACAAGAAGCTCAAAGGACACCTGGGAGATTCATTGCAAAGAGGCAATCACCCCAATCATCAGACTGGTCAAAGTCAACAGGAAGGAGGAACTCCTGTGAGCCAAAAGGTGAGAACATCAGGTAACTTACAAAGAAAAACCCATCAGGCCAACTGCAGACTTTTCAACTGAGACCTTACAGGCCAGAAGGGATTGGGGCCCCATCTTCAGTCTTCTTAAATAAAATAATGGCCAGCTTAGAATTTCATGTCCTGCAAAACTAAGTTTCTTATATGAGGGAGAAATAAAGACTTTTTCAGACAAGCAAACACTGAGGGAATTTGTCAAGACCAGATCTGCCCTGCAGGAAGTACTCAAATCTGCATTATACATCGATTAGCACAACAGAAACCCACCAGTGTAAAATTACCCAACAGCTAAGCCCAGAGCCCATATAAAATAATGGCTCAAGAGGTAAAACAAAGCAACAAGGTTCTACTCAACAGGATGAACAGAAATGCATCCCACTTATCAATCCTTTCAATAAATGTGAATGGCTTGAATTCCCCACTCAAGAGACATAGGCTGGCTGATTGGATAAAAAAAAAAAATACAAGCCAAGTATCTGCTGTCTCCAGGAAACACATCTCACCCACAAGGACTCATTCAGACTCAAGGTAAAGGGATGGAAAAAATATTCCATGCAAATGAAAATCAAAAGAAAGCAGGTGTAGCCTTTCTTGTTTCAGATAACATAGACTTCAAGTCAACAATAGTAAAGAAAGAAAATAGGGTCATTATATAATGGTAAAGGGAGCAATTTATCAAGAAGACATAGCGGCTGGGCACGGTGGCTCACGCCTGTAATCCTAGCACTCTGGGAGGCCGAGGCGGGTGGATTGCTCAAGGTCAGGAGTTCGAGACCAGCCTGAGCAAGAGCGAGACCCCGTCTCTACTAAAAACAGAAAGAAATTATCTGAACAACTAAAAATATATATATAGAAAAAATTAGCCGGGCATGGTGGTGCATGCCTGTAGTCCCAGCTACTTGGGAGGCTGAGGCAGGAGGATCGCTTGAGCCCAGCAGTTGGTGGTTGCTGTGAGCTAGACTGACGCCACGGCACTCTAGCCAGGGCAACAGAGCCAGATTCTGTCTCAAAAAAAAAAAAAAAAAAAGACATAGCAATTCTAAATATTTATGCACCTAACACCTGTGCACCCAGATTCATAAAGCAAACCCTGCTAGATCTAAACAAAGAGATAAATAGCAACATTGTAATTGCCAGGGACTTCAACACCCCACTGACAAAGGGACAGGTCCTCCAAGCAGAAAATAAATAAATAAACACTGGACTTAAATGGGACTCTGGAGGAAATGGGCCTAACAGACATTTATGGAACATTCTACCCCAAAACTTCTGAATATACATTCTTCTCATCAGCACATGGAACATTCTCTAAGATAGAGATCACATCTTGGGCCACAAAACATATCTCAACAAGTTAAAAAAATACAAATTATACCATATATCTTCTCAGACCACCATGGAATAAAATTAGAAATCAACTCCAACAGAAACACTCAATTCTACACAAAGTCATGAAAATTAAACAACCTACTGCTGAATGATTATTGGGTCAAGGAGGAAGTTAAGGTGGAAATCAAAAGATTCCTTGAACTAAATGACAAAGGGGACACAAGTTATCAAAACGTGGGGTTCAGCAAAAGCAGTCCTAAGAGGAAATTCATAGCCTTAAATGCCTACATCTGAAAGACAGAAAGATCACAAGTCAACAATCAAATGAATCATCTCAAGGGACTAGAAAAGGAAGAGCAAATCAAACCCAAACCCAGCAGAAGAAAAGAAATAACTAAGGTCAGAGCAGAACTAAATGAAATTGAAAACAAACAAAAAAAAATAATACAGAAGATTAATGGAAAAAAAAGTTGAGTCTTTGAAAAGTTAAACAAAATTGATAGGCTCTCACTAGATTTATCAGAAATAGAAAAGAAAAGACCCAAATAAGCGCAATCAGAAATGAAAAAGGAGATGTTACAACTGATACCACAGAAATACAAAATATCATTCTAAATACTATTATATAAAAATCTCTATGGACATAGACTCTAAAACATTGAGGAAATGGACAAATTCCTGGAAACACACAGCCTCCCAAGGCTCAGTCAGGAAGTAATAGAACTCTTGAACAGACCAATTATGAGCAATGACATTGAAGCAGCAATAAAAAATCTTCCAACAAATAAAAAGTACTGGACCAGATGGTTTCACAGGCGAATTTTATCAGACCTACAAAGAAGAATTGGTACCCATACTGCAGAAATTATTTCATAAGATTGAGAAGGAAAGAATCCTACCCAACTCATTCTGCGAAGCCAGTATCATCTTGATACCAAAGCCAGTAAAGGACACAACAAAAAAAGAAAATTAGAGACCAATATCCCTCATGAATATAGATGCAAAAATCCTCAATAAAATTCTAGCAAACCAAATTTAGCTACACATCAAAGTATGATCCACCACAACCAAGTGGGCTTCATCCCAGGAATGCAAGGATGGTTCAACATGCGTAAATTCATAAATTTGATTCACCACGTAAACAGAAGCAAAAACAAAGAGCATATGATCATCTCAATAGATGCAGAAAATGCATTTGACAAAATTTAGCACCCTTTCATGATAAAAACCCTTAATAAAGTAGACTTAGATGGAACATACCTCAAAATGATGAAAACCATCTCTGACAAACCCACAGCCAACATCACACTGAATGGAGAAAAGTTGAAAGCATTACTGCTCAGAACTGGAACAAGACAAGGGTGCCCACTGTCATCACTTCTATTCACATAGTGCTGGAAATCCTAGCCAGAGCAATGAGGCAAGAGAATGAAATCAAGGGTATCCCAATGGGAAAGAGAAGGTCAAACTGTTGTTCTTTGCTGATGATATGATCTTATATCTAGAAAACCCCCCAAATTCTGCCAAGACACTCCCGGAATTGATAAATAAATTCGGGAAAGTCTCAGGTTATAAAATCAATGTACAAAAATCAGTAGCATTCCTGTATGCCAACAATAGTCAAGCCTGAGAATCAAATCAAAGACTCAATACCTTTTACAATAGCTACAAAGAAAATAAAACACCTAGGAATATATTTAACCGAGGAGGTAAAAGATCTCTACAAAGAGAACTATGAATCACTGCAGATGATGTAAACAAATGGGAACACATATGCTCATGGATCTGCAGAATCAACATTGTCAAAATGTCCATTCTACCCAAAGTGATTTACACATTTAATGCAATCCCCATAAAATACCAATGTCATTTTTTGCAGATTAGAAAAAATAATTCTACACTTTGTTTGGAACCAGAAAAGAGCCTGAATAGCCAAAACAACCTTAAGCAAAAGGAAGAAATCTGGAGGGATCACTTTACCAGACCTTAAGCTATATTACAAGGCTAGAGTAACCAAAACAGCATTGTACTGGCACAAAAATAGAGACATAGACCAATGGAATAGAACAGAGAACCCAGATATAAAACCATTCACATATTTCCATCTGATCTTGACAAAGTAGACAGCAATATACACTGGGGAAAAGAATCCCTATTCAATAAATGGTGCTGGAAAAATTGGTTAGCCACATGTAGAAGACTGAAACAGGATCCATATCTCTCACCACTCACAAAAATTAATTCAAGATGGATCACAGACTTAAATCTAAGACATGAAACCATAAAAATTCTAGAAGAAAATGTCGGAAAAACTCTTCTAGATATTGGCCTAGGCAAAGAATTTATGAAGAAGATCCCAAAGGCAATCACAGCAACAACAAAAATAAATAAATGGGACTTGATTAAATTAAAAAGTTTCTGCACAGCCAAGGAAACAATCCATAGAGTAAATAGAAACCTACAGAATGGGAGAAAATATTTGAATGCTATACATGCAGTAAAGGGCTAATAAGCAGAATCTACAAAGAACTCAATCAAAATCAGCAAGAAAAAAATCAAACAACCCCTTTAAAACGTGAGCAAAAGACATGAATAGAAACTTTTAAAAAGAAGATAGATTATTGGCCTAAAACATAGGAAAAGATGCTCAACATCACTGATCATCAGAGAAATGAAAATCAAAACCACAATGAGATATCACCTAACCCCAGTGAGAATTGCTTTTATCAAAAAGTCCCGAAACAATAGATGCTGGTGTGGATGTGGAGAGATAGGAATACTTTTACACTGTTGGTGGGACCGCAAACTAGTGCAACCTCTATGGAAAATAATATGGAGATTCTTCAAACAACTAAAAGTAGACCTACCATTTGATCCAGCAACCCCACTACAGGGTATTTACCCAAAGGAAAAAAAAATTATTTGATCAAAAAGATACCTGCGCTAGAATGTTTATTACAGCACAATTCACAATCGCAAAGATGTGGAATCAACCCAAGTGCCCATCGGTTCATGAGCGGATTAATAAAATGTGGTATATGTATACCATGGAGTACTCCTCAGCCATAAAAAAATGAATTAATACCTTTTGCAACAATTTTGATGAAATTGGGGACCATTATAAGTGAAGTATCTAAAGAATAGAAAAACAAACACCACAGGTACTCACTATTAAATTGGAACTAACCGATCAGCACTCATGTGCACAGATGGAAGTAAAACTCAACGGAAATCATGCAGGTGGGAGGAAGGGGGAGGGATGGGTGAAATCATACCTAACGGGTACAATGTACACTATCTGGGTGATGGGCACACTTACACCTTTGACTCAAGCAGTACAAAAGCAATCCATGTAACCAAAACAATTGTATTGCCATAATATTCTGAGATAAAAAAAACCCAAGGGGAAATGCAGACAGATTAAAAAAAAGTTAAGTCACATCTGTATTAGATTTTTAATGTAATTAAATAAATAACTCAGCTCTTTAGGAAAAAAAGAATGAGGGATGGACAGTTAGATGTGATGAATGTTCTAAAGGAGAAGCACAGCATAGCTTAGGGAGAGTGTGGGGTTAGGGGATGGGGGACCCTAACCTAGTCTTGGAGAGGGTCAGGTAAGGCTTCTTTGAGGGGAGGATATTTAAGCCGAGCCCTTAGAGTTGAATAGGAGTTAGTTAGGCAACAGTGGCATCAGAGTGGCATAGAGTGTTCTAGATCCTTGCTATTCAAAGTGAGGCCAAGGGAGCAGCCTCACCTGCACCATTTGGGAGCTCCTTAGACATGCAGAATCTCACACTCCACCCCATACCACTGAGTCAGAATCTGTATTGTACCAACATTTCCAAGTGATTTGTATGCACATGACAGCTTGAGAAGCACTGCTGTAGGAGGTGTAAATGCCCTGAGGCCACCAAGACAGAAGGTTGCACCAAGAGGAGCTGGAAGAAGACCAGAATGGCTGGTGCCTCCAAAGTTAGGGTTGAAGAGGCTGGGCTTGTAGGCGGGGACCTGATCAAACAGACCCTTGGAAGTTTTGCTAAAGATTTTGAAGTTTATCCTAATTAGGGCACCTAAATCATTGAAGATTTTAGCCAGAGGACTAAGATGATGGCACTTTGGAAAAATCACCTGGCTGTTGTGTGGAGAATGCATGGGAAGGGCAGTGGAAAGTGGATGAGGGGGAGCTGCTGCAGGAGGCCAGGGGAGAGGACAGAGGCCTGACTCAAGGCTGGTGGGTTATTCAGAAGTGGTCGGAGCTCAGATTCCCCAAGTGGTAAATTGATGAAGATGTGAGGATTTGGGGTGCCAACAGAAAAGAAGCCAAACTCTGTGAAAGAATTTAAAGAGGTTTATTCTGAGCCAAGTTTGAGGACCGTGGCCCAGAGCCACGCCCAAGAAGCCTTGAGCCCACAGACTCCTTGTGGTTGGGTTACAGTGTGGTTTTATACATTTCAGGGAGACAGGGATTACTCATAAAGTTGTAAATCAATACATGGAAGGTGTACATTGGTTTGGTCCTAAAAGGTGGGACATCTCAAAGTGGGGGCATCTACAGGTTATAGGTGGGTTTAAAGACTCTTTGATTTGTAATTTGCTAAAGAAATGAAGCTTTGGCTAAAGGCTAGGAATGTTTTAAATTAAGATAAGGAAGTCCGTTAATCAGAGATAAGCCACAGGCCTTGTACCTGGACTCAAGTGATTTGTTGTGTAAATTGAGGACCTGCAGGTTTGTCTTGCATAGCCTTAGGCCTGAGTTACAAAGGATATCTCCAAGAAGGAAGGGAGCATGATGAGGCATGTCTGACCTCCCTTCTCCTGGCCAGCAACTCAGGTTTAGGGTATTTCTGGGGTCTCCTTAGCCCAGTAGGGGTCCATTCAGTCAGCTAAGGGGCTTAAGATTTTACTTTAGTTCCTAGGGCCAAAAGAGAAGGCAAGAATGGACCCCCGGGTTTGGAGCAAGTGGATACCTGGTGCTGCCATTCTCTGAGATAAGAGGTAGCCCTGGGAGGTAGGATGAGGGTTAAATTCTAAGCCCTGAGTTGGATGTGGCTGGGGCATGAATGGGGCTGTCAGTGAGCAGCTGAGTATTTGAGACCAGGTGCAGAAGGAAGGTGTGGGCTGGAGGTTGGAATCTGGGAGTCATTCTCACAGAGAAGGGAACTGAAGCTTTGGGATAGTGAGCTCTCCAGGGAGGGGCTGGGGTGAGAAGAGGAGAAGTTCTTGGGTGGCACCATGAGGGGGTTCCCCTAGGCAAAGGCGGGGCTGGGCTCTCTGTGGAGGAGGCTAGGCTGAGACCGGGAGGGAGGGATGAGCAGCTGGGCCACCTGCTGCGGAGACGCCAAGTGCTACGTGGCCTGCACAGCGGCTACTGGGCTCTGGGCCTCGTGGGTGCTGGGGATGCAGCTCAGACCAGTCCTGGGGAGGGACGGGGAGGACAGCGGATGGCAGTGTGTTGAGGAGTCCATGGAGATGGTGCGAGTCAGAGGGTGTAGACAGTACTCCTGAGATGGGGAAACTTGAGTGTGTGGAAATGTTGAAAGGAGGGAGCCGAGCCAGGAGGGTACAAGGAGATGTGGGACAGAGAGCAGGTGGTGAAACCCTGACCGCAGCAAGGGATGACTGGTGAACTTATTTATCTGAAAAATGCTTTGTGGGCCGGGCGAAGTGGCTTACACCGTAATCCTAGCACTCTGGGAAGCCGAGGTGGGAGGATCCCTTGAGGCCAGGAGTTTGAGACCAGCCTGAGCAACATAGCAAGACCCCATCTCTACTGAAAATAGGAAAAATTAGCTGAGCATGGTGGCGTGCGCCTATAGTCCCAGCTACTTAGGAGGCTGAGGCAGTAGGATTGCTTGAGCCCTGGAGTTTGAGGCTGCAGCGAGCTATGATGACGCCACTGCACTCTGCACTGTAGACAGGGTGACAAAGTGACACCTTGTCTCAAAGAAAAAAAAAAAAGGAAAAGGAAAGAAAAATACTTTGTGAACATCCACTGGGTTCCTGCCCCTGCTCTGGTCTGGCCACCATAGGCTGTCATGGAGGGGGCTCCAGGCAAGCCCAGAGCAGAGCAACAAACTTCAGGGAAACCTCAGTGACCCACAGTCAGAAGACATCCCCCTGGCCCTCTGCTCGCACCCCCCTTTCCCCCGCCACCCACTATGTCTTCCTCCACACCCCACCAATGCTCTGTCCTTCTGCTTGAGCTCAGTTTAGGAATTTCCCAGCCTGTTACTTGACTTTACCCCAAGGGCAGGGTCAGAGCTGGGAACTGGGGAAAATATGAGGGCTTGTCCTGGGGACTCAGACTGGATTGGGACCCTTCTGTGGTTGGTGTTGGGGGACAGTGTGTGCGTTGTACCTGGACTAAGGAGTCTCTTTGTGACTGTCATTTGGATTTATTCTGTGGCTCAGACAGCCTGTGGCCACAGTTAGGAGTCTGTCTGTGGCTAGGACATTTTTTTCCCTTTGTGCAATGCTAACTGCCCATGAGGGATTTAAAAACCACAATCCTTACCTTACACCAACCTGCTCACCGCAGAGGGAGTGTCTCTTTTGATGACTGCACTTATCAAATAATATCGCAGCTCTGCATTGCTGGTTGTCTGACTCTTCCCCTACATTGAGTCCCTTGAGTGCAGAGACTGCGTCCTGTTTATTGGGTCCCCAGGCCCTGGCTTGGGGTCCGTGCCTGGGAGATGTTTATGGTTGTGGACTGTACGGGACATCTGGGTTGGAGGAGCTTGTTCTGGTCCTAATCCTCCACGCCTCTGGCTTTGCCTGAGTCTTACGTCCCAGCAGACCTGGGCTCCTGCCGGCCATGCCCGTCTCCGAGCGTGGGACAGGCCTCTTCGTGGTTGACACCTCCCAGCCTCCCCAGGTTGTTATTGCACACTGAGACCTGAGACGCCCTGGGGTGGAAGCTGGACTTTGTCGGAGGGTCCCTGGCCCTGGGGGTTCATGAATCCGTTTTCTACTTCTGAACATTGGGGCAGGAGAGGGCCTCACATGGTTCCCTTGGCAAGGCAGGCTTGGGGAGGGGGCTGCAGGGATACCCTTTGGTTGATTAGTTTGGGCGTCACAGAAGGTCAGGGATGGACAATCCATTTCCTTTATAGATAAACCGGAAGCCCAGAGGTGGGCAATGGCTCGCCCAAGGCTCCACTGAAGAGTAGAGAACAGAGTAAGTTAAATTCTGAGACCCAAACTATTTCTGGTGAAATACTCATCTCATCTCACCCCCACACCCCCAGGGACAGCCCCCTCGTTGCTTCTCCTGCCGTGAGTGCAGGGACTGCTGGAGCGCTAGCTGGCCTCGCCTGAGAGTTTCCCCCACCCCCACGCCTGCTGCCACTGGTCCTCTACACACCCTCCCCCTCCTTTGCTCTTTGTGTTTTTCAAGGGGAATTTTTTTTTTCTAATGTGAAGTTGATAAAAAAGCAACCAAAGAGATGCTGAGCAGATGGGCTGAATGAGAGCCCAGTTCCCAGCCAGAGCTCCAACTGCATGGTGCAGGGTGGGCTGGGAGAGGGGCTTGGGGCTGCCTCCGTGGGAATGCTGGGGATTGTCTCCAGGCCCACGTTTTTCATGAATCTGGTGTTCATGCCCAAATGGATCCACAGGCATTTAGGGAAGGCCGACTGTGTGCCCAGAATCGTGCTAGGTCCCACGGGGTCACACCGAAGCTGCAGTCCTCCACCCTCAAAGAGCCGGTTGTCTACAGGGGGCCTTGACTGAGCAGAAGAACCGTATGGCTCCGCATGTGACAAGGCTCCGATGTGCAATGTGGCTTCTCAGTGGGGCGGAGAGGAGTGGGGAAGGCTGTGTGGGGAGGCGGGGTGGGGGAGTCGGAAGGGGCCCTCACGGCAAGTGTGGGGTTTGGGCTGACCCCTGGATCACAGAAAAGCTTCCCAGGCTTCCTGAAGTGAAGGGGTTGGGGTTGACCCTCAGATTCTCTTGAAGCTCACAGTAAGTGCACAGGGCATTTCGTTGAAGTTGACTCTGCTGCGACTTGATGTGACCTTGATCGGAACTGTCAGACTTGTCCCTGGAGTCCCACCAGGGCCTGCTCAGGCTCAGGCAACTGGGAGGTGACCCTTGCCCAGCCTTCTCCACTCCTCTTCTTGCGCGTCTGAAGGCAGCCCCCTCTTAGACCCTCTTTCCAGAAGGGGATAACGGAGACTTGGGTTCCCACTGTCCGGCTGAGCAGAAAGTTGTGGTCCTGCATCGCTCCTTTAGCGTCCAGACTGACAAATGCCCCGGAGACGCTCCGAGGTAGGTGAGGCAGATGTGCAAGCTTCCTGTGCCAGGAAAGAGGGTGGAGATTGGGGAGCCTTCTCCTCTCCCCCTCTCCATCCTTCTGGGCAGACCTGGGCTGGGCTCCTTCTGGCCCCTGCTCCAGCTCGCCGCACTGCCCCAGGCCTGGTTCCGTCTTTTCTGTGTGCTCCTGGTTCCTGTCCCCTCTCTTCTGTCTGGGCTGGACGGAGAGACTGCCCCTCTGTCAGGGTTGAATGAGGGGGTGTCAGGCCCCCTCAGATCTATCAATTTCGTATGGAGGAGGGCCTGGGCCTGAGGACATCAGCAGGGAGGCTTGGTTTCCCCTCTTGCAGAAAGCCCTGTAGGGGGATGGGAGAAGACAGATATTTGTTCCCCCATTACCACCGCTGGAGGGAGGTTCAGCGGTGCTCTTGTTGGGGCTCTGTGGGTCCTGGGGAGCCGTCTCTGGTCTCCACACAGACCCTACTCATGTTGCCTGCTCCAGATGTAGCTGGGACGCACTCCATCTTCTTGGGCACCACTGCCCAGCAGCCCTTTGACTCCATCCAGTGGACAGGGAGCCCAAGGGCAGTGCACGTCTGATTTAACGCAGACCTGAGGAAGGACGTATTTGGCCACTGTGGGTGGGGACGCTTCCTGGAGGCGTAAGAACGTGAAGCTGCCTGCATGCGCCCCTTCCTGCAGGAGCCCACCTCCTCGTGTGTGCACAGCTGCACGTGTGCATATTTTCCTGGATTTTGGTCATGTTTTAAAGCCAACTAGCTTATGCTTCTTGCAAATAACTCTCGAGGTGAAACTGGATTTTAGAAAATTTCCAGTCATGGAAATGCATAAGTCTTAACTGTATACCTCTACTAATGGATACACCCAGCCACTCATACCCTGATCAAGATAGAGGACATTTCCACCACCCCAGAAAGCTCCCCTGTGTCCCTACCTAGTCAGTCCCAACCACCTCCTACAGAAGCAACCAGTGTTCTGTTTTTTTTTTTACCCATAAATTAGTTTTGCCTGTTTTAAACTTAATTTAAATGGAATCATATAGTATATACTTGTGTGTGTCCAGCTCAGTGAGATTTATCCATGCTGCTGGATGCATCAGTACTTTGTTTCTTTTTCTTGCTGAATAACGATAGTCTATTGCATGAACACACCACAATTTGTGTCTTCTCCTGTTGAGAGATATTTGGGCTGTTTCCAGTTTTTGACTATAATGAATAGTCAAATGCTATGAATATTCTGTTATAAGTTTTTTTTGTTGTTGTTTGTTTGGACATTTGTTTTCATTTCTCTTGGGTAAATATCTAGGAGTGGACTTGCTGGGTCAAATTAGTATGTGACTGTTTAACTTTTATGAAACTGCCACATTATTTGCCAAATGGTTGTGCCATTTTGCATTCCCACCAGCAATGTCATTAGCGGTCTGGCTGCTCCACATCCTCGTCAATATTTGTCATTGTCAGTCTTTTTAATTTTACCCACTTGAGTAGTATCTCACTGTGGTTTTAATGTGTTTTTTTCTGATGACTAATGATGTTGGACACTTTTTCATATGCTTATTGACTAGTGTTATTCTTTTTATCTGTCCTCCGCCTTCAAAGTTGGGCTGACTTCTTGTAGGCATTCTTTACATATTGTGGATATAAGTTCATTTTTTAGCAGTGCCTTTGATGAGCAAAAGTTTTAATTTTGACAAAGTCTAATTTTTGGATTTTTTCCCCTTTTATGTCTACAGCTTTGTGTATCCTAAGATCTTTGCTTATCTCAGCTCTAAAAGATTTTCTTCCATGTTTGGAAGCTTTATAGTTTTAGCTGTAGGTCTAAGATCCATCTCAATTTAATTTAATAGTGTATGGCATGATGTAGGGGTCTAGGTCCATTTGTGCCCATACGGATATCCAGTTGTTCCAGTACTATTTGTTGAAAAGACTTTCCTTTCACCATTGAAAGGAAAGACCCACTTTGGGTCTTTCGTCAAAAATCCACTGGCTGTATACGTGCTCCCACGTATTTGTGTATTTGTGTGGTATCTCCATCAGCATGGTGTTTCTCTAGATTAGGGAAGGAAAATATGTGACATCTGTGTCATCACACCGCCCTTCTGCCCCTGTGGCAGATATTAGCGATTGATCGTGGCACTCTTTCCCAAGAGCTTAGATGTGGTCTCAGAATCCTGTCCAACAAAGCACTGCAGGCAGCCACTGACAGTCATTTGGAGTTGTCGCTTGAGATAAATTACTTCTGGCATCTCTGATTGAAGTTGTCACAAGAGGTTGAGTTATTTGCTAGCGGTCCCATAGTGGGTGCGTGGCAGAGCCAGGATTTGGACTCAGGTCTGTCTGTGTGGCTCCGAGGCCTGTGTTGTCTTAACCCACTACTCCAGACTGCTTTGCGTGAATCATTTGAGCAAGTCACTTAATCTCCCGACCTCTAATCTCTTTACTTGTCTAATAGGGACAGTGACCAGTGGGTGTGAGCAGTAATGAGATAATCTGCGAAGTATTAATAGCTAATGGAGTGCCTGACACATAGTAGGTGCCCAGTGATTGGCTGTGATGATGGTGATGATGATTTAGATGTGGTCTTGCCCTTGAGAAACAAACAGTCTTGGCTTCTCCCTAGGGAACCCAGAGCCGCCAGCTTATGCAAGTCCCTTGCCTGTTCCCATGTATCTTTGGGCCCCTGGCCTTCCGAGCTGGAGGGCCCAGATGCCTTGGCCTGGGCATCTAGGCCAGCTGGGCCTTGTTCCTTCTCCGTGTGGGAGGAGCAGGCTAGTGGGGCTCCCAGAATGCTCTCTCTGGGAACCTTCTTCCCCTCTTCAGTGATTCTCCAATCTATCCCCCTTTCCTTTGGACTGGCCATGTGATCTCCCCTGCCATGGAGGCTAATCCGGTTCCTTTGACCTGGTGGTCCCAGATCGCTTTGAGGTTCTTTCTCAAAAAGTGGAAGCAATGTAGAATAGTAGTTAATTACACAATTTCTGGAGCCAGTCTGCCTGGGTTTAAGGCTTCCCCACCTCTATAGCTATGTAACTTCTCTGGGCCTCACTTTCCTCATTTGTAGCATAGGGTAATAAGCATACCTGCCTCGTGTGGTTGTAATGAGGACGAATTGAGATAATATACATTTATCACTTAGAACGGAAGTATGTAGCATGTGCTCCATAAATATTAGTTATTATTATTCCTCTAAAAATACTTCGCTTATGCAATATGCAGAGAATAGCAATGCTTAGAGAGGAAGTCTAGAAGGAAGCACCCCAGTTTTTCTGTTGCTAATGTAGTTTATCCTCAGGACTCCTGAATTCTGCCCTGCCAGGTGCCCACAGCTGAGGGGCCTGTCTGGGTAGGATGAACAAGAATTGAAATTGCGTTTCGTGTGAGTGGCCCTGTGAGAGTCTGTGTGTTGGAAGCCTGCCTGATGCATGTGGATGACAGTGAGGGGATGGGAAAAGGGCCAGCCCAGTGGACTGAGTCTGACCTCGAGGAGGGGCATCCTCTTGGATTGTGCTCCCAGCACTTGTGTCCCGAGTCCGGCTGCCCTGACCTAAACAGGGGTGACAGCTGGTCCCCATGGTGACAGGAAGGACCTGCAAGGCCAGCATCTTCATAAAGGTTTTTGGGATTGGACTGAGTAGAGACGTGGGTAATTCAGGGCTATGGAGAGTCCTGAGGTTGGCCTTGGAATGCATTTTATGATCTCTTTGTCCCTGTCGGAGGTTTCCTTCCTAATTCCTTTTGCCTGCAGCTCATATTAAAATGAGCCTGTATTTCTGGGGCAGACTTTGACCTTGTGGGGAACACTGGAAGGCAGAGGGGGCAGGGCCTAAAACCAAGGGAGGCCACATGGGGTACAGCTGCCCTTTCAGCCTCAGTGTCCCATGTCTGGGGAGGTCTGGGCTGGCTGGTGAAGGTGCTCGCTTGCTAGGCCTCTCCCTTTGTCTTATGGCGCTTTCCACTGCTCTCTGCCTGTCAGTCAAGGCTCAGCTCTGGCCCACCTCATTTGTGTTCAGGGGGTCTCCCCGGGATGCTCCCGGGTGCCCTAGCCTCAGTCGTGCCCTTGCCCTTGGAGACCTGGTTCCACGACATCCCTGCTTGTTCCAGGTCCTGCCTACCCCGATGGATTGTGCTGGGTCTGGGGACAGAGCCCTGGTCCTTGTCCTGAGATTTAGTAACCAACCGTGTGACATTGTGCAGTTCCTCCAATCTATGAACCTCAGTTTCTTCATTTGTAGAACTGAGCTTACCCCGTAGGGTTGCTGTGAGGATTAAAGGAGGAAGCGGTCGGGCAGGGGCTTCACGAAGTGCCGGCTACCATACCGGTGTCACGTACGGGTACTTAACGGACACTAGTGGTTGTTACCATGGTCAGTAAGCCGAATGCCTATAGGGTGGTTTCACTGATAATCCCACTCTTCTCCCCTGGCTGCCATAGACGCTTCTCCCCTGAGACCACCTTGGCAGTGGGGTGCTGCCAGGTTCTGTGCCCCATCTCCCCCCAACCACATGTGTGAGTGTCACTTACCTGACACTCAGGCCTAGTGTGTTTGGGGCTTCAGGGGCCAGTGAAGGGCGGGTTCTGCGTGTTCCTGAAGGGATGTCACTTGTGCAGCTCTGAGCCTCAATCGATACCTCCTGTGTGTACCCCCGGCCCCTGGCAGACACCCTGCTCTTGGCTGAGTGTGGAGATGTGTCTGCATTTTCTAGGGCTGCTGTAACAAATGATCACAAACTTGGTGGATTAAAACAGAAGGAATTTATTCTCTCATGGTTCTGGAGTCCAGAAATCCAAGATCGAGGTGTCAACAGGGCCACACTCCCACTGAAGACTCTAGGGGGGAATCTCTGCTTGCCGCTTCCGGCGTCTGGGGGCTCCAGGCCGTCCTTGACGTGGGGCTGCCTGACTCTGTTTTCCGCCTCCATCCTCACGTGGCCTCTTCTCTCTGGGGGTCTCTACTCTGTGTGCCTCTTAGAAAGACACTTGTCATCGGATAGAGAGACCACCTGGGTAATCCAGAATGATTTCGTCTCGAGATCCTTATCTTGATTATAAAAATCTGTTATCTCAGTCCGTTTGTGCTATGTCAAAATAAGCGTAGGGACTGGGTAATTTATAAACAACAGAAATTTATTTCTCACAGTGGTCAAGGCTGGGAAATCCAAGATCAAGGCGCTGGCAGCGCTGGTGTGTGATGAGGACTCGTTCTCTGTCTCTAAGGTGGCACCTTCTTGCTGTGTCCTCACATGGTGGGTGGTCTAAGGGCAAAAGGGCCTAGCTGGTTCCCTCCAGCCCTTTTGTGAAGACATTAATCCCATTCACAAGTGTGGAGCTCATGGCCTAATTCCATCCCAAAGGATGCCCCCTTCTAATACCATCACCTTGGGGTTTCAGTTCCAACACATGAATTTGGGAGGGACATGTACAGTCAAACCATAGACACTGCAAAGATAATTCTTTCCAAATAAGGTTGCGTGTCACAGGTTCCTTGACACGCACATATCTTTTGGGGGGCCACTACTACAGGGTTTGGGCTGCCCTCTCCCAAGGGCTCCTGGTGGGAGCTTGGTGAGGCCCAGAGCTCTGCCTGCACCTGCTTCCCTTTGTGTAGTTAGATGTCATTCAGGTGTGACTGCCAGGGTGCTTGTGTGGGGACAGGGCTGGGAGAAACTGGCTCATTGCAGCTCCAGCTCACAAAGAGGGAGTGGAGCATGACCTTCCTGTCCTTGCTGCCGTGGGACCTGGTATACAAAGGGCCCATAGTAGGTACTTCATACACACTTAGTAGTTGGTGCTTAATGAATACTCACGATAGGTGATTGATGAATCCTCATTGATTGATCCAGACTTAAGAATATGGTGATGAATTTAAAAAAGCCCAGTATTATAAGATTTTTTGGCAAGTAACCAGCAAAAAACACCCCAAACAGTTTTTTATGAAATGATATACGCTTATTATTAAAAGTTTAAGCAATTCTAAAGTACAAAGAAGTTAAAAAAATGAATAATGCCCTAATAATAACCCTACCATCCAGAAATACCCATTCTTACCATTTGCTAAGTGCCCAGACATCTTGGCATCATACACAAAGACAGGCATACATAAATGAGATCAATTGTTTGTTCTCCTTCGTAATAAAAAGAGTTAAATTCAATTTTCCTTGCATTTAGCCAATGAAGAAAAAAAATCAAGTCGCTCAGAAGTTGCTGAAGTTTAGAGAAATGTCTCCTCTCTGTAAGAGATATTAATTTCTGTAAGAGTTCTCTAAAGATGAGGAAAATGATTATTATAAAAAGAACCAAACCTTTGGGGTAGAGATACTAATTTTTTAAAAAATAAATTATTTCAACTTTACACATGGTGTTTGGCTCCTGGCTTTGACTATGAGAACCAGGCAATTTTGGAGGAAAGATGGTACAGCTCGTGAACTTGGGGAGCCTGTTTTTTTTTTGTGAGGAAGTGCTGCTCTCAGAACAAGGGGCTGGGTTAGCAGGGTCTGTACCTCCCACTACGTGGAGGGAGAGTTCCAGAGCCCCGGCTCGGTTACACGTGGGAATCGAGCTGAGCCCATCTCGGGAATGAATTGGGTTTGTTAGCAGAGGGCATGGGCTCCACTGATTTGCTCTGGCAGCAGGACTGAGAAGTTTCTGAAGTGTCAGCTGTTAATAGGAGGATGATTGGCTCTAGATGGGAAGCTATAAGTGGGGTGTGGATGGCCGGGTGGCATCACCTGCTGTAAAAGAGGAAAAGAAGAGAAATTTAGGAAAAAGGAAATGGGATTGGGGAAGAGGCAAGGAGAGGGAAGGAGGGAAAGAAGGTGGAAGAAGGGCCAGTAGTTGGGGAGAAAGTGAGGGGATGACAGAGGTGAGGTGGAGGAGCTGGGTTTGCTTCATTGAGGATCATGCACTGGTAGGCCTGGGCTGGATTTGTCCCAGGTATGCTTTGTTTTGCCAAATGATGGTCATAAATTCACTTCAATACGATGTGGGAGGTGTGCCCTCTCCAATTCTCTTTTGTCTTATATCCTCCCTGGCCCTTAAAGGCGTCTGGGGTTGAGACCTCTACCAGGTGACAGCGGCTCTTTCTACAGATCTTTCTTCCAGGAGGTAGTCCTGGTGGGTGGCCCAGGCTCAGAGGAGATCAGAATTGCTTCTCAGCCCAGAGAGGCCATGGGGATCAGGATAATTCTAGAATGAGGTTAGATCCCCTTGTGGCACCCTGACCTCATCCCACTGTGGACGTCCAGATGGGTTTCGGGACCGTGTTTGAGTGCCCCTTTGGGTGGTGGGGGCGTGGCCGGGGGAGCTGGGTCGTGGGAGACAGGAGGCAGGCGCTGTGATTTACTCCTGCATGGCCTCCTGGTTGGTGACTCTTGGTGGAACTGGGAAGGCAGGGTCTCTATTCTTTGTGGGCATGATGGCTCTGAGGAGGCAAGAACCACAGAAACCACCCTCCGAAACTGACACAGGATGGGCCATGACCTCAGCCGAGTCCAGTGGTCCCATGGGTGTTGAGGCAAGGGAGGCCAGGGTGAGCTTTTAAAAAGGCAAGAGCTCCTTGGGTGGCGCTCTTCTTGTCTCTTCTCCAAGAGGGGATTGATTCTGGAGTCTGGGGGCCTCTCAAACGCCAGACTAGTAAAGCAGAAAGCAGGTCAGGTACCATGATCAGATCTGGGCAGCAGGAAGGTGGGTCTGCAAAGCCTGGGAAGGGTCTAGTAAGTGTTAGGGCTGGGCCAAGATTAGGAACCTTGTCAACAGGAGAGCAAGGCTGAGCCCGGCATTCAGAGCCCAGAGGTACCTGAGGTTAGTGCTGTCAGCGGAGGTGGGAGCCAGGAAGCCCAGGCCTCCCAGGCGATCGGTCCAGCTTGACTTGGTGTGGACAGCCCCACCTCCCTGGGCAGTGTGCCCCAAGCCCCGTTTGCATGGCGTGGTCCTCTACAAGCCATCGGGGCAGCCTTTCCCTTTGCTGCTTGAGTCCTGGGCCTGGCGGACACTTGGTTTTCTGAGGAGCAGCTCAGAGCTTCAAGGCAGTTATCAAAATAAAGCTCACTCCAGACTATGAATAGATATCACAGTGCATTTCAGTTTTGAGGAGTGGGGCCAGGCATGGAGGCACGGAGCCAGAGCATCACAGTTCCTCCCTACCCACAAAGCCAGATTGGATTCGTAGCTGTCTGGAGGTCTCTATTAGTTTTTTATGGCTGCTGTAACAAACGACCATAAACTTAGAGCTTTAGACAATGCAAATTTATCATCTCACAGTTCTGGAGGTCAGAAGTCTGAGAAGGGTCTCTCTGGGCTGCAATCAAGGCGTTGGCAGTGTGCACGTCCTCTGCAGGCTCTAAGGGAGAGTCTGTTCTCTCGCCTTTTCCAGCTTCTAGAGGCCACCTGTATTCCTGGCTTCTGGCCCCATTCCTCTGTCTTCACAGCCAGCAACACCGGGGTGAGTCCTTCTCACACTGCCGCCTCTCTGGCTGTCTCTCTTCTACCTCCTGTTAGTAATTATAAAGACACCTCCGACTTGGGCCGGCCTGGGGAAAACAGGCTACTCTTCCCATCTCAGGGTCAGCCGATTGGCAACCATAATTCTATCTGCAACCTTGGTTCTCCCTTGCTGTGTGAGCTCACATGTTCACAGGTAGTCGCAGGGATTAGGACGAGGGCACTTTTGTATGTGTGTGAGCATTACTCAGCCTGTCACACGGAGAGGCTGGGTTTTGTTCAGAGCTGGGCTCCTCATCTGTAAAATGGGGATCTTTGCTTGCTTTCTGGAGGAAACGCTAGATGGCCACCACATAGTAGGTTCTTCTTCCTGTGGGATTCCGTGGTTCTGTGACTGATTCTCCACCTGCCTGATTTTGTTGCTTTGTGAGCTGGTGATTGATTGTATAATGTTAGATGTCCTCACCCTGATCTCACCACCGTGGGATTTGAAGGGTAGGTATGTGGTATGTTGCTAAGCTTTTCCACACAGAAAGGAAGGCCGCACAACACTCTTATTGTCAGTCTAGAGCTGAGATATGACCTTGATTTTTATTATCTTCGGTCAGCAACTTGCTGATCCCCTATCCAGGGAGAAAGGTAATCACTCCTTGAGGGGGAAAAAAAAAGACATACACAAGCTTTTCCCAGCTCTGGTTTGGACTTGTCCAATCCTTTCTTGAAAGAAGATGCCATTGTCTACTTCCAATCACACATTCTCATCTTCCTCCCATCTAACCTGAATCTTTCTTGCTGCAGTTTCAGCCTGCCAGCTCTCAGTTTGGCCAGCAGGGAAACAGCCAAGCTGCCTGCCAGGTTGATAACAACACGTAATTCCTAGATCTGCTTCTATCCTGTTCTAATAACGACATCACTTCTGTTCCGAGGACCAGGACCACCCTCTGCTTCTTCCCCACAGAGTGGACCCCAGGTCTGTGGTGGGCAGTGTATGGGCCTAGGGCCACCTGGGGTGGAGGGGAGGCACTTCATTATGCTCAGGCTAGTGTGCTCAGATAACCCTCCCCAGGTGACCTGCCTGGCATGCAAAGTCCCCCTCCGGATCCCCCAGGCCGGATAGCGTTGCCTGGCTACGGGGCAGCCAGCGAGGCTCCAGCAGGGAGAGCAAACAGGCACACATGTTTAAAATCCAATATCACTGGCGGGCAAACACTGTGGCAGGGCCTTCCAGCCCATCGATAATCTCTAGTTCTCCGCACTCGATGTGTGCAGGGGGACGTGGATGTACCCAGGCCCAGATGGTCCCTTCTGGGAATTGGACATCAGCTGTTGTGAGGGATGGGGAGGGGTGGGCCGGTCACACCCTCTGCCGGATGAGGACTGTCACCCCGGTCACTCTGAGCAGACTCCTGAGGGACCCTGGGGGTGGCCTGGACTCTGTGGCTAGATGGACCTTCAAGGGCAGGGGGCTTTGGAGGAGCGTGTCCAGGTTTCTGTTTGCCTTGGGCTGCAAAGAGATGGTTGTGGGGGGTGCAGGGCCCATGGAGGGTGTGCATGGGGCCCCCAGCGCAGGTGATGAGTGAGAGCTCTGTTCGAGTGAGAGGCACCGTTTTCTTTCTTTCTTATTTTGAAACAGAGTCTCACTCTGTTGCCCGGGCTAGAGTGAGTGCCGTGGCGTCAGCCTAGCTCACAGCAACCTCAAACTCCTGGGCTCAAGCGATCCTCCTGCCTCAGCCTCCTGAGTAGCTGGAACTACAGGCATGCGCCACCATGCCCAGCTAATTTTTTCTATATAGGTTTAGTTGTCCGATTAATTTCTTTCTATTTTTAGTAGAGACGGGGTCCCGCTCTTGCTCAGGCTGGTCTCGAACTCCCGAGCTCAAACAATCCGCCCGCCTCGGCCTCCCAGAGTGCTAGGATTACAGGCGTGAGCCACGGCGCCCGGCCACCGTTTTCTAATTGGTCCTCCCGGAGGGGTGCCTTTTTCTAATTCACACAAAGGCACTTCGTAGGCTAGCCTTGGTCCTGGTAAAGGGAAACTCATTAAATCAGTTGAATCCCAAAGATCGAATGTGGGATATTGCTTGTTCCCAGGCAGCTTCATTTCCTCCTAAGGTAGAGCAGGGGTCCAAGTCGCTGGTAGGGAAATGGGGGAGGTTGGCAGACCACTCTATCTACATAGGGAGGGAAGTAGGCAGCCTCCTCTCAGCTGGAGGTGCACACATGGCTGCTTGGGGCATCTCCCGGGGTACTTGGTGGGATGATGTCCTAGTAAGTCTTCCCTGGCAGGGATCATTTGCCATTAGCATGGGTGGTCTAGAGCAGGTGAAGTTGATTGTTTTCCCCGCATGTGCTTCATGCTCACACCTCTTCCACTGCTCAGGCCTCTTCCTTTCCCCGTACCCCATAGCTTCTCGCCTCCTTTCCAAATCCTCTCACTCAGTGACACAACTTGGGCGCTACCTCCCCCATGAAGCCATTCCCTGAACTTCTCTTGCTTGCTCTCTTGCATGGGAGCACCTTACACACGGGAGTCCTGGAGTGAAACCCTTTGTTCGCTTTGCAGATGTTTACTGAACACCCACTATGGATTAGGGTCTGCTTTAGGGCCTGAGGATGTGGCAGTGAACATAGCAGACACATTCCTGCCCTCCTGGAGCTCACCTTCTGGTGAAGGAGATGGACTGTACGTCAGAAAATAGCCAAACAGCTGCAGCTTCTGATAGGTGCTTTGATCGACACAGACATGGTGTTTTGGTGGTCATGATTTCAAGGGTGCTATTAGAGAATATTGGTGTCCAGGGGAGGGAGAAATGGCTTTCCATGGGGGCCAGGGAAGAGCCCCGAAGGAGGTGACATCAAGCTGAGCTCTGAAGGCTGAGAAGGAATGGCCACGTGAAGGCCAGGAGTGTGTCTGCATGCAGGAAATGACAAATGCAAAGGCCCTGAGGCAGGAAAGAGCCTGCAACTTTGAGGAGCAGACAGGAGGCCCGTGTGGCTGCAGTGGCTTGAATGAGGGAGGTTGCAGTGAGGCTGGGCCAGGAGGGAGTTTGGATTTTCATCAGCAAAGTGATGCGATTTACATCTGGCTGCCACATGGAGAATGGATTGTAGATCAGCAAAAGTGGAAGGAGGAAGATCAGTTAGGAGGTTGTTGCTGGAGTCTGGGCAAAACATGGAGGGGCTTGGACCTGGGCGTACTGATGGTGAAGATGGTGAGATGTGGATGGACTCAGGCGATGTTGAGGTCAGGCAGTGGGAAGGGCTGATGGACTGGATGTGGGAAGTGTGAGAGAGGGAGAAATGTAGACGCTTAGTTTTCCTAAATGGGCTTTGAGCAATGAGTAGGTTTTAGTCCTGTTTTTCGGAGATGGGGATGCCTGGGGAGGGGCAGGTTCAGGAGGACACGAAAGCTTGATACTCATGAGACAGCTGAGGGGAAAAAAATCAGATCTGCATTTGGAGATGCTAATTTGGAGCTCCAAGGAGAGGTCACAGTTGGAGAAATTCATGTGGAACAGTCAGTGTGGAGATGTTATTAAGTCCCTGGGAGTGGATGGGCAGCTTGGGAGGACAGCATAGACAGGTGACGAGGGCCAGGCTGAGTCATTCAGAGGTCACACAGAGGAGGAGAAGCCTGCAAGGAGGGTTGAAGTGGAACTAGGAGAGCTGGGCCATCGTGAAAGCCCAGAGGAGAGACTGCGGCCAGAAGGAGGGAGTGGTGCCGAGAGGTGCAGATGAGGGCAGAAGTTCTTGTTGGATTTGGCAGCGTGGAGGTCATTTGGTGACCTTGACAAGCACAGCGTCAGGGGAGCTGTGGGGCCAGATTGATCAGCTGATGGAGGCAGGAAGACCCTGTCGCTTAAGGTGTGTAGAAATCCACAGAGCTGACCAGGGTGAAGCCATTGCAAGACTGAGACTCCACCTGCTCCAGCTGGAGGGCAGAGATGGTCTCCCATGTTCAAGGCTCGGTTATCCCCCTGGTTGCTAACACCCCATGACTGCCTGCTCCATGAAGGTGGTGGGCTCCTTTCACAATCTGGGTACACTGTTTCCTGGAGACAGCCCAGATCCACACTGCCTGACAGTTCCGGGCGAGACAGTTCCAGTCTGTGCCTCATCTTGCAGGTTCAGCCCAAATCACCAATGCCCCTCCCTTCTCCAGTAGACATGTCCTGTCTTCCAGGTCTGGGAGAGCAGGTCATGACAGCAGTCCGATCACTCCCAGGGCTCCAGTTCATCCTTCTCTCTGAATAGCTGTGTGGCCAAAGGACCTCCCAGTTTAGTGAAAACAGGGTAGTGCCTTGGGGACAAGTTGCACCACCTGCCCTTTGGGGAGCTAAAAGAATCCAGGAAGCGTGTCTGGGACTGTAAGAGGCCAGCCCTCTCTCTAGAGGGCTCTGCTTTGCAATCAACTGCCTCAGCCTCATCCGTCCACGTCCTGGGAGGTGACTTGGAGCTCCAGTTGCCCCAGCTGTGGGTCTGGACCTTCCATATACCTCACCAGGCCCCCTTGTGGCCAATGCCTTCAATACCAGGTGGTAGTCCATGGCTGGGGCTGGGGTTGAGGGGTCTGGGAGGGGTGCCAAGCCCCCTAGCTGCCCACTATGCCAGCTGGGTAGACCCAGGGGGTCAGGCTGCCAGGAACAGAGGCCCCGCCACTGTGTCCACTGCCAGCCTCACCACTCAGGGGCCCCAGGACACCTCCTTAGGCCAGGCCTAAGTGGGGTCTGCGGCAGTGCCCTCACTCAGAACGAGGGCTTCTGCTGCTTGCCCTGCCTTCCCTGCTTCCTGGGCTTGGCTGCAGTTTCGGTCTTGCCCAGCCTACAGCTTTAGGCCGGGGCCTGGAAGGCAGCGCCTTGGAGCCAGGTGCCAGCCCCACTTCAAACTCATGCACTGGAGGCACCGATCTCTTTTGGTGGGAAAGGAATTGGCTTGTGAGAAGAAGGCTGAGGTCTCTGACTTTGTCCCCCTTCACTCTGCGTGCCCGCTCTGTGGTCTGTGTGCTTTCCAGTGGGGTAGCACTGGGCAGGCACCTTAGACGTAGCAGCAGGTGATGACCATTTATGGCAGGAGGGCATGTGCAGCCGGTTATTGGTCTTTGACTTTGGGCCCATAAAGCTCACCAAGGACTAGGCGTGTGTGTTTGCGGGGAGTGCTTATTATGTGTGTATGTGTGTGTGTGTGTGTGTGTGTGTGTGTGTGCGCGTGCGTGAGCATGAATGTTTTGGGTTGCTCTGTTGTATCATCTGTGTGTTTCGGGTGTCTGTCTGGAGTGGGTGTTGTGGGTCTCCGCGTTGGTGTCAATGTGTCTGTAGCCGAGTGAGTCCCCCAGCTGGGACAGCTGGACCTGGGAAGGGCAGCCCAGCGTCCCTGCCCCAAACCTTGTTCGGGGCTCCATTTGCCCCAGCACCCCATTCGTCGGCCCCAGCTGGCAAAAGGGGGCGGGGCAGTCGTGTGATTTGACATATGGTTTATGGGGAAGAGAGCCGTTTAGCACCAAAGTCCCCACGCGGTTGTACATGTATAATCAGGCTGTTGGAGCGTAGGGACTGACTGTTAGAATCACGCAGGACCGAAGCACTTATTTAGGTAATCGTTAACTAGAAGACGGGCAAGGAACAGAATGTGCAATTTGCCGACGTCCCCCTGCCTGCAGGTTAGCCCGAAATGAAGCTCCCGGCAAGTGAGGAGGCTGGAGCCCCTCAGTTTTCCTCCTGCCATCTCCCACGGATGAGGGGAAGGTTGGGGTCTTTTTGGGACTGCCAGGGCTGAATTGGGATGACTCAGATGGCATCTCTCAGGCACATCAGAAGCACGAGCCCCCAAAGTTACCTGTTTCCCACGACTTCTTTTCTGACATTTGTCCTTGTTCAACCAAACCCCGTGGCACAAAAATATATATTGACTTATTCCGTTCTCTCTCTGGCACATTTGATGAACACCTGCTATGTGCTCCGCAAGGGACTGGCTCCAGCGAAGTCCCAGTAATCTGTTGTCCCGGGTGGAGGAGGGTGTTCACAGGAAGAGCCCAGATAATTGAATTCTGGTGTCGCTAATCTCTGAACCTGCTTTTGCCACTTGCTGACAGTGCTGGTGTGGCAGGGGCGCGGGGGGCGTGGGACGCTTTGCTTTTCTTCTTTGCCCTGAAGCAGAGGGTGCACCGCTGGAGCACCTCCGGGGCAGGAGGGTGCCGGGACAGCAAAGCTCTGGGGCAGTTAATGGTGGCTGCTGGTAGGGCACCTAATGATCTCTCTGGGGGACATCCGCAGCCCCTATGGAGGGGAAAAGAGAACAGCCAACTGCATATCCTGCAATGAATGTGGAAACTGAGGCACAGAGAAAGGAGAGGGAGGAAGGTTTGTTGGTATATGGTATATGTCTTGCTATATGGTATCTCTTGCTGTGAGTTTACATCCTTAGAGACGCAGTCTTCCCGAACAGCCCTGGAAGCGAGTCGGGCAGTGAGAGTAGGATGCATCTTTATTTTGGAGATGAGCGAAGGGAGCGTGGGTCCCAGCCAAGGTACTGGCAGGACTAGGACGCCCTCCACAGGGGTCGCTGACTGTGTTCATGGTTCCCTGAGATGATGCTGGACTCTGTCCAGAGGGGTGGGAGTTGGAAGGGGAGCTCGGGCAGGGGACAGCTTCTGGATAAGGAAAGGGGAGCAGGGACTGTGGGGGAGGTCCACATCTGGCCTGTGTTGGTTCCCTCTGAATGGGCAAACCCAGATGCTTCTTCAGCCTTTTTCCTCCCCCAGGCACAAGTGAAAACCGGGATTAGAGGAGGAGGGGATTGGCACCAGGGTCTGTAGTGCTTGGTTCTCAACATTTGCTTGGTGAGGGAGGTGGAGAGGCTTCTGCTGCCCTCGGTTCCAAGCTGAGAGTCCAAGTGTGCAGGGCAGCGTGGCTGCAGTTTCCATTCTCAAAAGCCAGCAGGAAAGTGGGCAGGAGGGAGGGGAAGGAAGAAGGGAGAGGGGAAGGAAGTGCAGTAATGTGAGAGGGTGAGTACGTTGGAAAGAACCCTGGTTTGTGGAGGAACCTTGCCTGGGGAACAGAGACCACCATGGAGTGAGGGAGGGAGCCAGCCATGCCTCTGACACAGCCAGACACCCACCCACCAGGGCCAGTTAGGGGAGAGTACAAGCCGTGGAGCACAAGTGCTTTGTCTTTTCCAGGGATAAGGAAGCTTGGAGGGAAGCAGAGATTTTCTGGGAGGCAGCACCGCCCTTTGCTCCTACCCTCTCGTCCTCAGGGGCTCTTTCCAAACTGTTGCTCAGGGAGAGATGTGAGCGGAGAAGACTAGGCCACAGGTATGGCTGCTGGTGAGACCAACACCAAACTAGCCTCCTGCCCACTCTGCTGCCTCTAAGCCTTTGCTTAGGCAGTTCCTCTCCTAGAATGCCTAACTCCCCAGTTCGCCCTGTTACAGACACCAACTTTGTCTCAAATAACCTGATGAGATTTCCAGGGCTGTTTTTCTAATTCCCCCACGGTGCGGCTTAGACCTGAAGCCGAGCCCCACTTTGAGGGGAAGACTGAAAGTTTCAGGTCACGGACTGGATCAGAACCAGGAGCTCTGCCAGCTGACACTGCAAAGCCTGACTTGGAGAGTCTCCATGGTGTAGACGCCTTGCACCTTCACCGGTGTTGGGCAACTGGGAAGCAGAAACCCCAGTTGTTTCCTGGAAAATGGCACCGATCGCCCCAAGGCAGCCATGCTCTTACGGTGCCCCTCGCAAACACCCACAGGGTCACCCAGCTCACTCGTAACCACTGAGAGTGTCCATCGTCTGTTCTTCATCTTCATCCCGTTTATACTTTAGGTTGGTACAGTGCTTTATAGTTTACAGAGCACTTCCTTGAACTCCTCTGGTTCTTGCATCCACCCTGGAAGAGAAGAATTATTTTTCTACTTTTACAGATGAGAAAATTGAGGCTTAACAAGATAAATGGGCTGGGCACGCTGGCTGTACTCCCAGCACTTTGGGAGGCCAATGTGGGAGGATCTCGTCAGGCCAGGAGTTTGAGACCAACCTGGGCAACACATCGAGAGCCAGCTCTACAAAAAATACAAAAATTAGCAAGGTGTGGTGGTATGCGCCTATAGTCTCAGCTACTAGGGATGCTGAGGCAGGAGGAGGATCAATTGAGCTCAGGAGTTTGAGGTTGCAGTGAGCTATGGTGATGTTGCCATTACACTCCACCCTGGGTGACAGACTGAGACCCTGTCTCAAAAAAGAAAAAAAAAAAAAGGTAAATGAAGCACTCTGTTTAACCAGCTGATAAGACACAAACCTGAGTCTTGTGATTTCAAGTTCAGTGTTCTTTTCACTACTCCGAGAAATAATTACCGAGTATAAGTAATTACTAAGTATCTACTACTGTATTTCATTGTTTCGAAGACACTTTCACCTCCCATCTTTTAACAACTCTGAAATTAGGATGTATCTGACAAGCAATAGCATGCCATAGTGTTTTCGCTTTCTTAGTGGTACATAAAATAATGTGCACCTTACAATGGATGTCACTTAGATTTCATGAAATCGGGTATGTGCACAACTCTGGTGTGTGTGGACCTGGTTTCTGCCTGCTGGAAGTTTACAGTTTAGAGGAAAGATCAGTCTTAGCTATTAATGTAAAACAGAATATGATATCTACCAAAACCAAATCAAGTGCGATGGGAATTCTGGCTGAGGGGCTTCAGAGGGATTTCAGAAGGATGGGTGAGATTCGGACTCTGAGCATACTGTCCCCCTGTACCAACCAGCTGATCTAAGCGACACACCAGAGCCCCACCCCATTAGCGTGGAGGTCCACAACTTGGACCTGGGAGGCTGGCTGTGGGTTTGCATTGTTGATGCTGCCTATTGACCTAGTTATTTATCTCTCAGCCTCAGTTTACTCAGCTATAAAGTGGGCATAAAAGAGTGCCTGCCTCACAGCTGGTCATGAGGATTAGATAAGAGAACATATGTAAAGTATTTAGTCAAGAGTCTGTCACATATACTGAGAGGTCAAAAAATGTCAGCCCTTCCCTGCCGCCCATGGTGAAATTAATTCTATAAATTTAACAGATTTTGAACTGACAGACGTTTGTTGGTCAATTGCTGTTGCTATGTGTCAGGCATGTAAAATGTTCACATTTGGCATCTTATTTCATCTTTGGGAATACGGGGGAGGGGGTCGGGGGTGGGGGGTTAGGGATCATTATTCCAATTTTGCAAATGAAGCAAATGAGGCCCGAGGTCCCACAGCTGGGTTGGGATTTGGATGCTGGTCTGACCCTCTGTCCAGCGTTGGACTACAGCTGCCAGTGAGAAATCACAGGCAAGGAAGGAAACACTGCGGATCTGGTGGGTTCGCTCGAGCTAGGGTATTTTATAATCGAATTATCACCGTTGGGCTGGGTTAAAAGGAAGAGAGGTCTCATTTGGAGGCTCAGGAGGCTAATTTGACAGAGGGAAATGTGTGCAGACCCTAATCTCCTCTCCCTGTCTCCACCTCTAGTGGCTAGTGGCCAGCTTTGCCGCACAAGAACCGCTGTTTGTCTCCCCAGCCTTCATGCCTTCTTCTGTGCGTGGCTGTCGGGGCTCCCTCTCCTGGCCTGTGGGCCCTCCCCTGACCCTGGAGAGATGTCAGGGTGTAGACATGCTGCCACCTCTGCTCACGTCCCTGCCAGGGGCTGTGGGCCCCCCTGGCCAGCCAGGAGTCCTCTTCCTGCCCTTGGAGTGTAACACAAACACTCTTACCTTCTCTCTACCTGTCCTCCCTCTTCCTCTCCATCCTCCCCATCTCAAACCTCTTTCACCCAGAACACTTGGCTCTGCTATTAACAGGCTGTGTGACCCTCAGCAGGCAAATTAACCTCTCTGAGCTTTAGTTACCACCCCACTCTCCCAACTGGATTATCGCGAGGGTCAAGTGGGAGGTGGTGTGAAGGAATCCCGGGTCTGGATATTGATTCGTGCTGTACCACTGTGTATTATAGGTGCAGAACTTGATTTTCTTTTAGCTCTTATCTACAACATGAGAATAACTCCCTCTGGAATGTCCTCCCTGACCCCCTTCCTTGCAGCGCAGCCGTGGCCCCCTCCTCTGTGTGTCCGTACAGGTGTTGGCTTACCTCTGTTCCTGCTCCTCTTTTATTGGGTTGTCATTATTTGCTTCTCTGATCGTCTTAGTCACTAGACTGAAGTCAATTCCTTTATTCAATTATTCATTGAGCAAGTATTTATGAGAACCTATGTGCCAGGTGCTGAGGTTACAAATGAATGAGAGAAACAGACAGTTAAACAAGACATTACAGTGCAGAGAGATGTGTTTTGATAGGGCGTGTGTAGGACCTGGGGGAGGGGTGGAGACCAGGAAGGCTTCCTGGAGGAGGTGATCTCCAAGTTAAGGCTTAAAGAATGAGTAGGAGTGAACAAATAAAGTGGAGTGGGTAGGAGAGGGAGGGAGGCTGATCTTCCCTGGGCCCCTCAGCTCCCAGCCAATGCCTGGCTCAGAGGAGATCAGTAAGTTCTCATCTCTCTTCCTCCTCCCTACCTTTGAATGCATTCCTGCCCAGAGGCAGGAGGTTGGATCACACACAGGTTTTCTGGACCCTGGGATGCTGTGGCCAAGGGGATTGCAGAAGTGTTCTGGATATGGCATGTCCTTCCAGCCCTGGCCATGTTCCTGGAATGGGCATGGCAGGGTGGGGCGGGGCAGGGGCTCTACTAAATGACTCATCAGCTCTGAGTAGGAATGGGGGTGAGCTAGAAGCAGGTGCAGGAAGGAGCAGGGAGGATGTTGAGGATGCAGAAGCCTTATCCTGGGTCCATTTTCCAGGAGAAGGAGAGAAGGGAATGGGACAGGGAGGCCCACGAGCTTGGCCGAATCGCTTCTCCTAAGATGGTCTTTTATGTCAAAGTTTTAAGAGTTGGAAGGGACATTGCCAGCTCTCTCTGCAGCTAGGGTTTCCTCAAGCACACAGTTCCTCCAAATGAAGGAGGTGCCCCTGTTCACATCCTAGAACTCTGCCTTCTCCTCCCCCTACCTCTTCTGACCTCCAGTGTTGTTTCAAACCCCTGGGGATGGACCCATGCCAAGGCCTTCTCTGCCTGGCCTCAATTGAGCTGTGCCCTCACTCAGCCCCTGGGTACATTTCCTGGCCCCTCTGTTCTCCCTTGGGAGGCTGGTAGGGTTTCTGGAGCTGGAGCAAGCGCAGAATGGGGCCGGGCTGGGGAGAGGAGATGGGCTGTGTGTCTGGTGGCAGGCTGGGCAGTACCGGGGAGGAAGGATCGGTGATCAGCACGGTTGCCATTTTCGGAGGGTATTTTGTGCCTCGCCTTGCACTGGACACGACATACACACTACCTCCTATTCTACAGCCACCTTGCAAAGTGGGTTACATGTCTCCCATTGTACAGATACAGCAACTGAGCCTCAGAGGCTGAGTGAACAGCCCTCACGGCTTGGCAGCAGCAGAGCCCCGAGTCGGTAGCTTGCCTGCTGCACACTAGGTCTGGAGCTATTTCTGCCATACCCCACTGCCTTGTTTTGAGGGATTTAAAAGTTCATTCCTTTCCTTCTGAGCTGGGGACCTTGCTTTCCTCCCAAAGCTGGAACGGGACCGAGGCCTTGGATGGGCATGGAGTGTGACGTGTTTATTAGTGTTAGAAAGAGACTGTGAGGCCCAGGGGAGCCCTGCGCTGAGCTCCGGGCCGGCTCCTCCCTCCCTGCACTTGTGCTCCTAACAGCACCTCTGGCGCTCTGGGCCCCAGCTGGAGCTGCAGTTATAGGTCTCCCCAAGCTATTCCCTTTATTTATTTTTAATTTTTCTTATGGGATAGCCACAGGCCATGAGGACTGCTCTCTTTATTTAAAGCACATTGATAATAAATTAAAAAAAAAAAAGAGTAATACAATTCAATGCCTTAAAAAAAATCTAGGCTGTTCCTGAAAGAAAACAGTTTCCTATGCCCCTGCACCCCTTCCCACAACCCCGGCCCCCTAAGCAACCATTTGCTCTTTTAGCTGTTTCTTCAGACCTGTTACGCTCTGCGAGGGCTGCTGGAAGGCCTCTGAAGATGCAGGAGCTCATCTTTCTTTTACTTGGTTTTTATTTTTCTTGCACCTAGGGCTTCCCAATTCCCAGATGGGAAAATCGAGGCCCCAGCCAAATGGGGCTGCCTTGAGCCCCGCAGCACACCAGGCACTGGGTCGTCTTCAGGCTTGGCGCTGTGGCTGGCATCCTGGCCCCAGGCCTGCCTTCCGTCGGCCTCACAGGCGTCGAGAACTCACTCAGGGCAGGGGTAGAAGGGAAAGAATGCTTCTCACCCTTTATTTCCTAGTCCCAATGGGTTTCCTCTTATAACCTCCTGGCATGGTGCCTCTCCCTTGGGAGGGACCCCTTGTCCTTATGACATATGATGTGTGGCAGCTCCGTCAGCCCTGGGCTCCCCAGAAAAACAACACTGGCAGAAGAAGGGTCAAAGGTCAGGGCTAGTAAATGCGGACTAACAACTTCGGGCGGACACCCAAATCCTGCAGTTCCTTGTTTGATCTTAAGGAAGTTGTCCAACGTCAGCAGCAGCAGCAACAGCAGCTGCCGCCGTGGTGGTAGCAGCAGCTGCAGCTGCAGCGTTGCTAAGGCAGACAGAGCCCCCCGACTCACAGGGCACAGGCACTGGCGGAAGATGATGGATTTCTTAAAGAACCTTTTGGTAAGTGTCCAGGGGCTGTGGAGGAATTTCTGTCCAGGCCCTGCTGTCTGGCGCGGGTGGGAGGCAGAGGCCCTCCTACTGTCACCTGGCAGGAAGCCCCTTGTGGCTGTGTCCTGCCGTGGGTCATAAAAGCCACCTGTCACTCAGAGGAAGGAGGATCAGAGATCAGGGACAGAGGGGACTCTGTGTGGGGGACATGGGAGGGCAGGGGACAGAGTTGGGACCAGGCCTTTCTTCCCTGGCCTGGAGGTTTGGGATGGGTCCCAACACGGGGCTGGAGAGAGCTCACCTGTATGTCCTCTGAGAAGGCTTCTTGGCTCCGTGTCAGGGCCCGAGGGGACCCATTGCCGCGAAACCGGTGGGAGTTTCCAGGGTGAGAGAGGGAGGGACTCTTCAGCTGGGCTTCCGCCTGGCTCGGACACTTGGAGCTGGCCAGGCCGGTCCCCTGCGTCCCGCTCCTCTCTTCTTCGTGCTCTGCGTCCTGTCACAGAGCTTCAGTGTGTATGGCCAGTGTGAAACTCAGTGTGGTGGGTCCTATCCTGTGCTCCCAAGCCAGGTTGTCCCTAGAGGCTCCGTAGAACCCCCTCTTCCAGCCTTGCCAGGCCCTTTGTGCCCACTCCTGGTGAACACACGCGGGGGCTGCCCAGACTTGGCCAGGTCAGGACTGCTGGGCTCTTCCTCATTCACACCCCTGCCTGCTGCTAGCCGGGGGCTGTCTTCTTGTCCCCCTCTCCCTCCTTGGCTGTGCTGTCTTCTTTTTCTCTAGGGTAGCTGTGGTGACAGTTCAGGGATGAGTGTGGAGAGCGACAGGGCACTTGTTTGGAGGGGTTGGACCAAGGAGTTCCCCAGTCCGGGGCTGTGCCACCACTGGCTCTAGGACTGGGCTGGGGGACGGGTGACCTTGTGAGCCGACAGAAATGGCCTGGCCTCTCTGGACCGTGGCCGGGGGTGGGCAGAGGTATATCAGAGGGTTTTCAGCTGGGGACTGATGTCCTCTGATTTATCATTCAAAAAGACCAAGTGACTGTTGTATGGGAACTGATCAGAGAGGGGTCAGGAGGGAGGCAGGAGCCTGAGGAGGAGGCTGCCGCGTGGTCCAGCCGAGGCACGATGAGGTGATGGGTGCAGTGGAGGTGGTGAGAAGTGGTCAGACTTGCAGGAGGAGTGGATGTGGGGACTGAGGGGTAGAGAAATCAATGATACTCTTAGGGTTTTGTCCCGAGCGTCAGGATGGGCGGAGGTACTGCTCAGTGCGATGGGGAGACTGGCTGGGGTAGAGGAAGGTTTTTGAGGGAAAGAACAAGAGTTCTGTTTTGGGCTCGTGAAGTTCGAGATGGCTATCGAACACGCATGTGAGATGTTGAGTGGGCAAACCCAGATGGATCTGGATTTGAGTTCTGGTTCTGCCCTTACTAAGTGTGTTCACTTTGGGCAAGTTGTATAACCACTCTAAGCCTCCAACACTCTAACCTCCCCTCCCTGGGCGCTTGTGAAGCTTGTGGGGTGGCATTTATAAAGTGCCTGTTCTAGTGCCCAGTGCCTGGCACATCATAGGTGCTCAACAGAGGATACTCTTGGATTTCCTAAAGCTTTGCTTTTATCGTCTCATTTTCCAGCTCAGGAATATTCAATGGCTCCCTATTGTCCAGAGTAGAACTTGAAATTTGTGCACTGGGGGCTAATTAGGCTCATAGAATTATTGTGTTTGGGTCCACATAGAGATTTTTAAAAAATTGAGTTGATTAATAATGTATAAAAATTGAGAAGGCTCACATAAAATTTGGATTTCTGGCTTTTCTTGAAAACTTGAAAATTCCAGCAACATTGAGCTTGCATTTCTGCTTGGCAGCTTGGTTAGAGGTAAGTGGCAGCCACCCCTTTTGGAATGGGCGTGTGCTCTTCAGTTCACCCTTGTCTCACTCCTGTGCTCGCTTTTTAAAATTGAGGTGAAATTTATATAACATAAAATTAATCAGTTTAAAGTGAACGAGTCCATGGCATTTAGTACATTCACAGTGTTGCATAGATACCACCTTCATCTAGTTTCAAAATATTTTCATTATCCCCCAGATAAAACCCCATTAAGTGGTTTCTTCCTACTCTCTCCTCCCCGCCAGCCCCTGGTAACCACCAGTTTGTTTTGTCTTTATGGATTTACCCATTCTAGATATTTTATATAAATGGAATCATTATGCTTCTGCACAGCAAAGGAAACAACCAACAGAGTGAAAAAGGCAGCCTACAGAATGGGAGAAAACATTTGCAAACCATGTATCTGATAAGGGGTTAATTTCCAAAATACACAAGGAACTCTTACAACTCAATAGCAAAAAAACTAACCTGATTGGAAAAGTGTACTAAAGAGTTGAGTAGACATTTCTCTAAAGAAAGCATTCAGATGGCCAACAGGCATATGAAAAGATGCTCAACATCATTAATCATCAGGGAAATGCAAATCAAAACCACAATGAGATATTACCTCACACCTGTTAGTATCAAAAACACAAAAGATAACAAGCGTTGGTGGGGATGTGGAGAAATTGGAACCCTTGGAACACTGTTGGTGGGAATGTAAAATGGCGCAGCTGCTATGGAAAACAGTATGGAGATTCCTCAAAAAGTTAAATAACTTAAAAATAGAACTACCAGCTTCATTCTTTTGCATGTGGGTATTCAGCTTTTTCCTGCACCATTTGTTGAAAAGACTATTCTTTCTCTAGGATTGGTCTTGGCACCCTTGTCAAAAATAGTTGGCCATAGATGTGTGGGTTTATCTCTGGACTCTTAATTCTCTTGTATTGGTTTCAATGTCTATCCTGATGCCAGTATCGTACTGTTTTGATCACTTAGCTGTGTAGCAAGTTTTGAAATTGGAAGTATGAGTTCTCCAGCTTTGTTCTTCCTTTTCAAAAATGTTTTGGCTATTCTGGATGGAGTTTCCATATTAAGTTTAGGATCAGCTTTTCAATTTCTACACACATACAAAAAAGACATCTAGGATTTTGATAGGGATTACATTAAATCCGTAGGTCACTTTCCATGGTATTGTCATCTGTATAATATTAAATCTTCCAGGCCTGGTGCAGTGGCTCACACCTGTAATCCTAGCACTCTGGGAGGCTGAGGCAGGAGGATTGCTTGAGCTCAGGAGTTTGAGACCAGCCTGAGCAAGAGCAAGAACCTGTCTCTACTAAAAATAGAAAAAAAAAATTAGCCAGTTGTGGCACGAGCCTGTAGTCCCAGCTACTCTGGAGGCTGAGGCAGGAGGGTTGCTTGAGCCCCGGAGTGTGAGGTTGCAGCGAACTATGATGATGCCACTGTATTCTAGCTGGGGCAACAGAGTGAGACTCTGTCTCAAACAAACAAACAAAAAAAACGTTTCCGATCCATGAACACGGGATGATATTTCATTTATTTAGATCTTCTTTAATTTGTTTCAGCAATGTTTTGTAGTGTTCTGTGTATTAGTCTTTTGGTTAAATTTATTCCTATGTATTCTTTTTGATGCTATTGTAAATGGAATTGTTTTCTTAATTTTTCTTTTCTGATTGTTTATTGCTAATGTACAGATACAACTGATTTTTGTACCCTGCAATTTTGCTGACTTCCTTTGTCAGCTCTAGTAGGGTTTTCTTTTGTGAGTGTGTGTGTGTGTGTGTGTGTGTGTGTGTGTGTGAATTCTTTGAGGTTTTCTATGTAGGACCATGTCATCTGAAAATAGAGATAGTTTTACTTTTTCCTTTCATTGTGGACGCCTTTTATTTCTTTGCTCTGGCTAGAACTTTCAGCACATTGAATAGTAGTGGTGAAGTTGGGCTTCCTTGTTTTGTTCCTAATCTTAGTGGGATAGCATTTAGTCTTTCACCATAGAGTGTGATGTTAGCTATGTTTTTTTTCAATGCCCTTTATGTTGAGGAAGTTCCCTTTTATTCCTAGTTTTCTGAGTGTCTATATCATAAAAAGATACTGGATTTTGTCAGATGCTTTTTCTGCATCATTTGAGATAATCATGTGAGTTTTTTCCCCTTTATTCTATTAATGTGATACATTACATTGATTTCCTTATGTTGAACCAAGCTTGCATTCCAGGGGTAAATCCCACTTGGTCATGGTATATCATAATATGCTGTTGGATTCGGTTTGCTGGTATTTTTTTTGAGGATTTTTTGCCTCTATATTCATGAGGGATATTGGTCTGTAGTTTTCTTGTGGTTCCTTTGCATGGCTTCTGTAATCCTGGCCTCACAGAATGAGTTAGGAAGTGTTCCCTCCTCTTCTGTTTTTGGAAGCATTTGAGAAGGATTGGTGTTAATTCTTCTTTAAATGTTTGGTGGACTTCACTATGAAGCCATCTGGTCCTGGACTTTTCTTTGTTGGGAAGTTTTTAATTACTACTGATTCAATCTCTTTACTTCTTACCCCTTCACTCTTTTAGGATGCTTGCCTCGTGCCTGTAGTCATTTGCATCTTCGAGTCCTGTCTTAGAGATTTAAATGAGTCTGCCTAATTTAAGATGTTCTATAAAAACCCTGCCATCTTCCCACCCTTCCCCACCTTGCCCCGTCTCTGCTCTGGCATCTCTGCTCAGAGATGGTCCCTCTCACATACCACTGACCTTAATCACGATTAATTCCATAGGTCAGTGGTTTTCAAAGTGTGATCACCTAGAAACTTGTTAGAAATGCAAATTTTCTGGCCAAGAATCAGAAGCTCTAGGGGTGGAGGGTAGGAAGCTTGGTTTAGTAAGCCTCCCGGTGATTCTATTGCATTACCACTGCCACAGGTAGTAGAGAGCCATTGCAGGCTCCTGGCCCCAGGTGACATTGTGAAGCGGTGCCTCTGAAGGGCCGTAGCAGCAGAGGAGCTGTGAGCACGGGAGTGGATGGGAGGGGGGCCAAAGAAGGGGAAGAGGAGCAAGCAGGCTGTTTGGTGGGCGTGGCGGGGGGAGACTAGGTTGGAACAGGACCTGATTCTGGAGGGCGACTTATCACGGGGGCCCTCACCTGGCTGTCCAGTGTGAGGTGTGCAGTCTGCAGCCGGGGAATAGACAGCTTGTACTTGCCGGAACACTGGCCCGTCCAGCCCTGACTCTAACCAGCCCTGCCTACTCCCAGGCCTGAGACTCAGGCATCACTGCCTGCTTCATTCTCATCTTGCCCATTAGAGTATTCAATCATTCATTCAGTGAATGTTTCTTGAGCATCTACTATAGGCCAGGCAGTTGTAGGCCCAGGGATACGGCAGTGAACACGATAAACAGAGAGTCCTCCCCTCAAGGACCTTCTATGCTGGTGAACGACCCTTCTGCAGCCAGGCTGGCAGCCAGCCGCCCCGATGATGGGGACCTCTGAGCCTGCAGTGGAGCCGGGCAGTGTGGTGTGCTTGGTGGTCGGGCAGCCGTGGTACTCCCGACCTAGCTCCCGAGGAGGCATGTGCTCTGGGTTCCTGGTTCCCCCAGCTTTCCAAAAACCTCTTTATAAAACTTTCTAGAAGGCATTTTCTTTTGTGATGTCTTCCTGCTCTGTAAGGACGAGAAACTTGCTCTGATCCGTTTTTTTCCTCCCCCCAGCACCGCCCGGCTGGCATTGCCACCCCATTTTCCTGGGACCTATGTAGGTGGAAAATACCTTCTTCTTCATGCTTCTCTTGCAATGTTTCTGGTTGCTGTTGACATGCCTTTGTCCCCCCAATGTGTGTCCTGGGTTGAGGTGGGCAGGGATAATGAGACAATCACTATGGTGCTATTGAGCGATCTGTGTGTCGGGTGCGTGGCAGGCTCTGCACACTGCCCCTGTGGTCCTTCCATAGCCCTGCTCCAGGGCACAGCACGCTCAGACAGCGTTGTCCTGTGCTGTGAGCGGTGGGTGTGCGGTACATCCTGGGGGCGGGGTGAGTAGCAAAGCTGCTCACACACAGACACACCCCTGCCTCCAGAAGCAGAGAAGAGCCCAGAGCTAGGGACTGGCAGGCTGCAGGTGGGTGGCAGTGGGCGTCACTTCTCCAACTAGGGTCAGAGAGGGGGAGGAGGAGAGAGAGGCGAGCGTGTTGGTGGGAGTCTCACAAGCTGGGGTGCAATAAGGAGGAAAGACCAAGTGGCCACCTGTCTGCAGGGAGAAGCCACATCCACGTGTAGATCTGCTGTGGACCAGAGGGAGACAGGCGGGGCGCTCCTCCCGTGGGAAGGGCACAAGGTGGTGAGATGGGCGGCAGTGGCCCTCCTGTGCCCACACAAACGTCATATTCTTGCGTTGCTTCTACTTCTTTACAGCCTGGGCAATGGGCTGGCATCAGAGCGGCAGGTAGGGACACAGGGATAGATTTCTCAAGGTTTCCCAAACCTCAGTTACTCACTCCTTGCAGTTCCCATTCACATCTGTTCCTGCTACCTGGACCTCCTCCAGCATTCTCTCCGCAAGGAACACCAGGTGGTTTCCACATCAGGAGGTGGGGAGGACAGGGTCTGCGCCTGGAGCAAACCCCAGGACCTTGGCCGAGTGCTGGCTCTGTGTGGTTATCGCACAGCCCACTGGACTGGCCGTTAGAGCAGAGCCCACGGGGAAATGCTGGCCGCCGCCCCGATTTGGGTGTCAACAGCTGTTGCTAATAATAAATTAGACAGCTGAGCTGAGGCTGCTATTGCGTGGAGGCCGAATTAACATTCCTCTGTGAAAATCCAGTAGCTTCCTGATGGAGGGAGATCCCCTTCCTAAGGGTGCCTTGGGCAGGACGTTAGTCTGCCCTAAAGGGCCTGTGTGACAATGCCAGAGAGTCAGTGAGCACTTATTGAGTGCCTGCTGTGTGTGGCAATCTCAGGGTGTGTGGACAAGGGTGGGCCTGAAGGGCTGGAGCTGCCGTTCCAGGCTGGCCTGAGTCACCCTGCCTCTGAGTGGAAAAGGAGACTCGCTCTCTGCCAAGGCTGGAACTGTCCCACTGGAAAGTTCAACGAGTCACTGAGAAGTGGGGCCAACCTGGCCGAGACCAAGTTGCCACTGGCTGATTTCTGCTCCCGGGCACAGTCCGTGCAGGAATCGCGCCCCCAGCGCATTACTCACGGCTGAGGCTGAATCACAGCCCTTCTTCTCACCACCCGCGCCAGGCCCGAGGCCATGCGGCATCTTCACTCGGAAACACGGACCCGTCTTTACTAATGGTCTAAACACACCATCCCTGGGGAGACCAATGAAGTCAGCAAAGCTAAGTCTCCCAAAGCAAGACCGTCTCCCAGCAGGACAAGCGCGTTTCTAGGGTGAGCTTTCTCATAGTTCCTTCTAGTAGCTGCTACTGACTGGGCATTTGCTGCGGACCAGGTCCTTGCTGTTTTTTTTTAAACATAATTAACCCATTTATTATAGGTGAGTGATGTCTGAAAAGGCAGAGCATCTACTGGTCTGTCAATTCCTTCGGTCTTCTGATGGTGGATGTCACTGTGGCCAGGAAGTGGTGCCGTACGTCACGGCACCAGCGACTGTTTTCACGCAGGAACCGCGGTGCCAGCACCCACAGCTCGTCTCTTCATCTTGGTTTTGCCACAGAATGAGCAAATGCACTTGGATTGATGTCTGGTTTCACTTTTGGTCACCATTTTCCAGAAGGAGGTACCATAGTGGGTCCCATATTTACCGACCATTCTGACCTCCTTGGTCTGTTTGGCCATGTCGCCGCAAACTACGTCCCAGCCCAGAGAGGACAAGCACTTCTTATAGATGTCCTCACTTCATCCACGTAAGAGCCCTGAAAGTCAGGGATTGATTCAGTTTTCAGGTGAGGAAATGAAGTAAGGATTTGCGAGGTTCATGTGCCTCGTGCCACACAGCTGGGCAGCAGCGGGTGGGCCACTCCCTGGGTCTGGGCTTTGCCCACTTGGCCCTACTGTCTCCTGTGTCTTCCTGCTGCCCCCAAACCTAGGTTGCTCTGCACTGCCTTGCTGGTTAGGCCGAAATTCCTGGCATTCAGCATCTCTCAGGCCCGGACCCCAGCTCTCCTTTCCTGACTGATCTTCAAGGTGTCTGAGCCAGAGGACGAGGTCCAGCCGGCCGATCCACTTACCATGTGTCAAACACATGTCGTGCGTCTTCCCTTCCCACCTTTGCCCACGTGGTTCCTGCTGCCTAGGTACCACACCCTCTTCATCCCTCTCTATCAAGTGGTTTCTCTTTATCCTGTAAGGTCTACCTGCGATGCCATGTTTTGCAAGAAGCCTTCCTTGATGTGTTGGTTTTAAGATATGTCCCCAAATTCTTTGATGCTTCTCTCTTTAAGAGGTGGAACCCAATTCCTCTCCTCCAGTCTGGGCTGGACTTGGGCACTCACTTCTAATGGATAGAATAAAGTGGAAGTGACGGTGTAGGATTTCAGACTAGGTCATAAACGATCTGTGGCTTCCTCTGTGTGTGTGTGCTCTCTCTCATTGCTCGTTCTGGGGCAAGTTACCTGCCATGTTTTGAGGACCCTCAAGCAGCCTGTGCAGAGGTGCATGTGATGAGGCACCGAGGCCTCCTGCCAATATCCACACAATGCGCCACGTGGGTGCTGCGGCCCCAGTTGAGCCTTCAGATGACAGCAGCCCCTGCTCACATCCTGATTGCAACCACGTGGGAAACCCTGAGCCAGACCTGCACCGCTGAGCCACTCCTGAATTCCTGACCACAGAAACTGTTTTCAGCCACTAAGTTTTGGAGTAATTTACACAGCAATGGAGAATTGCACTTGGCCTCCCAGCAAGAAGTGCTTCATGTCCTCTCAGAACCACCGTGGCGCTGGTCATTACAACATAACCTGTCTCATAATTAAGATCAAGTACTCTGGAAGTTGGTCCCTTGCCTCACACTTACTTCCAGCATCCACTTCATGCCCTAAAGATGCTTAAAAGGGTGGGGTTATCTGATTGACCGAAGGAAGGACATTGTCTAAGAATATACCTAAAGAATTTTCTGATGGCCAGTTTGCATGGATAACAGAGAGTGAGCTGGATTTGGGGGTGATTCAGGGGAGCGTCTTAGTTTTTAATACACAGAACCAAGGATGCACTCGGGAATGAATCGGTCTGCATCCAGGGGCTTTCTGCAGGCCCGTAGGCTGTGTACCTGTGTCCCTGGACCCACTCTGTTACGAAGCTAGGGGAGGCAAAGACAGGACTGGCAGGGCCTCCACTTACGTGTCAAAGTCTTAAAAACATTGACTAATTGCAAAAATAATTTATAGTTATTTTAGGAAATTAAAAAAATACTGAAAAGCAAAAAGGGAGAAAAAAATCATCCTTACCCTCTACCTCATTTTGCCCGTGTATCATTCAAGATATTTTTCTCTGGAGGGGTGGTGCATATACTCATGCGGTCTTATATGTATAAACACAAACATGTTTTTATCCTTAATTGAAAAAAGTGCAATCATCTTGTTTGAAACCCTATTTTTCTCACTTAGCAATGCATTGTGAATCTTTGCACTTGCATAATCAACACAGATCTCCTCTCGTATTTTTTGTATGGGCATACTGCCTGGCATTATTTTCTTTTTCCCTCACTGGTGGGTACTTTTTTCCTACTTTTTGGCCTATAAACAATGCTGTGACAAACATCTTTGCATGTGTGTCCTTGTGCTGTTGCCCAGACACTAGGGTAAATTCCCCAGAGCAGGTTCATTGGACCAAAGGATGTGAAAATTTTAAAGGCTTTGGACACATAGTGCCAAATTGTCCTTTAGAAAGGTTGTACCAGCATGCACTTACCTACGGTTCCTGCGTCCTTGCCAACATTGGCCAATCTGATGGATGAAAGATGTTGTCTTATTATTATCTCAATTTCTTAAATAAATGGGTTGTGCATATTTCCATGAGTTTATTGCTGGGTCAGAGGTCTGTGTATTTACAGTGTTGACTGTTTCTGCTCCATTGTCCTTTTTCTGCTCATCTTTCTATCCATACTGATTTGTATTAGCTCTTTATGTTTGTGATCTTGGTCTCCCAGAGACTGGAGTTGGTTAGAATGTGCGGCGTGGTTGGTGCATTTGTACCCAGAGTGAGTGGGAAGGGTGGGCTTGGGATCTGGGTGTTTGGTGGCTGCTTCTGGTTAAGGGTGTTGGATGTGGATGCCCCACGCCCACCCCTGTGCAGTCACACATGGGGTATCCAGACCCTAGATCCCGAAATGCTGGCAGGTCAGAGGCTTTTTGCAGGGCTGTGTCCCTCCAGGTGACTCCACAGAGGTCCTTCCTGTGGTGGCCCTGAGGACTCTGAGAGCAGTGGGAGCTCCGGGCAGTTGTGGCCCATTGGTGCCTGCAGAGGAAGGGAGTGTCTGGAGGCTCCACCCGTGCGTGAAGAAGTGACCACGAGCACTGGGGGACTTTTGAGGGGCCCTGCATGTGTTTTGTTAGGGCAGAGCTTGCAGCCCCTGCCCCACCATTCCACTTCCTTTTTCTCCTTTTTGTCTTAACTGGAGTTTACAACAGTAGCACCAAAGTAAGTTAAAGGTTTGGACAAATGCAGTTTGAGATTTTAAAAATAATCCCTCCAGGGCCCTGGAGGTTGTAGCTCAGTGGTTTTCAGGCTTTGCTCCCCAAGCGTTAGGGTCCCAAAGCAGTGCCCGGGGGGCAGGGGACAGGGGCAGGCAGAGGTGGCACATCAGGGGCTCAAGCCCCACGTGGCTGCTCTGGCGGCAGCGGCTGTGCTGTCCTCGCGTTGCTACAGCTGGGTTCTGAGTGAGATTTTCTACAAGGAGACAGAAGGGCTCTGTTGCCATAGAAGTTGGAAAACTACTTGAGTTGGACGTCTTGGCCCCACTGTTGGATTGAACACATCCCACACATGGTTCCTGCTGGAGGCTGAATCCTGGGGCTGTCAGGCATTTTGGGGAGCTTGGTTTTTCCCAGGGGCCCCCACATCCCCCTTCCCGGACAGACCAAGTGGCTGCTCTCCCCTCGGCCATTCGCCAGCCCCAGCGTGTTTTATTTTCTGTTTTGTTGCATGAGGTGTTCTGGCCCTCCGGCCCTGCAAAGGCAAAATCAAATTATCTTCTCTCTTGATCCAAATGAATTTTGTCCCTGGGGAAGCCCCAGGCTCAGCTTCCAGACAGCTGGTGAGGAAGAGGCTTTCTCGGCCAACCTCCTGGCTAATCCCTGTCTTTCTCTCCCCACCCTTTGTGTCTTTCAGTCCGCGGAGTTCTTCGAGATGCTGGAGAAAATGCAGGTGAGTGTGCGTCCCCAAACCAGGGGGGGAGCTGAGCCCCAGATGTCGGTGCCGTGGGGCAGAACTCAGGTGCCTTGGAGGGAGGGGCAGAGGAGAGACACGCACAGTCCCCTGGGCCTGGACAACCTGAGGCAATTTTGCTGTTGAAGGGCACAGAGTACTTTGGGAAGACTCCTGCCTGCAGGATGGGGAGGATAAAAAGCAAAACTTCCCCAGCAGAGCAGCCAGGGATTCCATGAACCCCATGGATGTGGCAAGGGTTTGGCAGGGTACGTTGTTCCTGGAATGAGTTGGAAAGAAAGCCTGAAAAAACCAGCCCTTCTTAGAGGACTCATCTCAGGTCTGGGGGGCAGATCCACAGGGTGGGAGGCAGACCTGAGTTCAAATCCTGCACCAAACACTAGTACAAGTTCCTTACCTCGTCTAAGCGTCTGTAAATAAATAAGAATAAAAATACTCACTTACATGGTGGTTGGGATGAAACGAGATAATATATGTAAAAGTACTTGGTAGGCACTACGTAACAGTTTGCAATGTGGGGGTTCTCTGTCATTACTCCTCACCAGGTTCAGGGCTCTCGGGTGAGACTGCTGCCCTAGGGAATAGCGCAGAGGTCAGAACTGATACGCGTGGGAAGAGTGGGGAGAAGATGCTGGTAATGGCATGTGTGTTTCAAGCACTTCTCTGGGCTCAGAGACTGACAGGCATTATTTCTTCCTGATAGGGCCCTCAGAAGTAGGATGTTGTTATTATCATGCCCGTATCACAGGTGAGAAAGCTGAGGTACACAACTGTTAAAGCACTTGAAGGTGCATGGCTCCTAAGTAGCTTCAGAGCCAGAGGGTTTGGCCATTGTTCTATGATACTTTTTGCCCTAAGTAGATGCCCCAGGCTCAAGGGAGGAAGATTCTGCAGTAATGGTCTGGAAGTTCTGGGAAGAGGGGCAAATGCGGTGCCCAGGGCAGGTCTGAGTTACGGGTGAGGCAGCCAGCTCTCCTGATGGTGGGGCAGGAAGGGCTGTTTGGAGGAAAATATCATCAGTGGTAGTGTCATCACCACAAGCAAGTTATTAAGATCCTCTTCCACACCCAGCAGTGTGCGGACTACAGACCCACACACTTTCAGGCAATTTATAATCAAGTTGAAGAAACAAGGGTGGTGCATGTGGTGACAGCAAGTAGTGGGGACAGTGTGTAATTAAGTGCTCCATTGCTTGGAGCAAAGCTGGGGTTTTCACCTCAAGCAGATGGGATCCTGGCACTCTGGGAAGCTGGCGGGGCTGGGGGTTTGCTGCTCTCTCTGCCTTCTCTCTGCTTGTCCCCCTGATCCACCCCTCCTCACCCCCAGCTGGAGCCCCCCACCTCCCCCACAGAGGGCTTCTCTCTCTGAGCACATATTCAGCCCCACTTAACTGGCTTCCTATCACTCTGTGGTTTAGAGGCTGCTGGGCGCGTCTTCTCAACTAGCTTGGGAGCCTCTTGAAGGCAGGGGTCTCTTTTTATCTCCCTCTGCGTCTCCACCACGGCCGGTACCCGTGGGCGGGTTGCCGTTCCATCTCAGCTGAGACCGTTGAAGCCAAACTCCCCAGTGTTATGTACTAACCATGTGCTGCTCTTCCCAGAACGTCCTGCCTTTCAGAGGGCTCATGGTTTCCAGCAACTCTGTTCATAGGAAGCTCTCGTGTGATGTCACCCGATGGTGACAAAGTGTGCCTCGTGGTCCTGAATGTGGGCTCTGTCTCTCCTCGTCTTGCAGTTGTGGAAACTGAGCCTCAGAGCAGTTGAGTGCTCAGGTCACTCTGCTAGTTGTGCAGAGCTGAAACTGGGATCCGGGACTCCTGGTTCCCTGCCTAAGAGTCTAGGAATTTGGGGGAGGGCGTGATCCCTGTGAAGCTAGAGCGGCTAAGTGCACAAGCTTTGGATCCTTTCAGTGCTGCAGTCAGGTTCTGACCCCAATGCTTTCTAGCTGAGTATCTTTGGTGAAGTTACTTTCCCTCTCTGAGCCTCAGTTTCTTCATTGGGGGGCGAAGTGGAAATAAAGGTAATACCCATTGCAAGGGTAACACACAGGAGGGGAGTGCCCAGCGCCAGCCGTGGCTTTGTGTGCGGGAAGGAGTGGAGTGGCAGAGGGGAAGGGAGGAGGTTTGCTCTCCTGCCTTAGGGCTGTTCCCAGACAGGGGTGACTAATATGCAGGACAAACAAAACAAACTCCTGACATCACTCCCCCACCCCCATCTGCCCAGTGTGCCGACCTGGACAGGGTCTGCAGGGCCACCCAGGTGGCTTTTCCTCTGTGTGTGAGAGGAGCACCTGTCCGGTGGGAGGAGCCTCCCACGCCCTCCTCAGCAATGCTGCAGGGTGACTCAGTCCAGAGAAGTCCGGAGAGGCCATGACTAAATCCACCCAGGTATCAGGAGCCCTGGCGTCCAAGGTGTGTGGGGTACGGTGGGCAGGTGACCTGGCTTTAGAGCCAGGCCCTGCCACTCACTAGCTGTGTGACCATAGGCAAGTGGCCTCCTCCTGGGGGCTCAGTTTCCTCACTGGTGAAAAAGGTGCTGTGAGTTTCAAAGGAGACCGCAGAGGGAGCTCACTTTGGAAGGTTAAAATCCTGACGCATTAGTGGCTAGGCGGGACTGCTTCAGAACTCTCTCTGCTCCCGAGGGGAACTGTTTCTCCTAGTTTGTCCACTATCTCGTACCCTCACCTGATTTATTCAGGTGGTCTTGGGAACACCACGTGTTTCCACCTTGCACAGCCCAGTTAAGTCAGAACTCGAGTATGGGACCACTGGACGAGGCACTGGACGAGGGATCGCATCTGATCCCTGCAGTGGTCCTCGCATCTGTGCGATGGAGGCTGGGTGTTATAATCCTCATTTTATAGATGATGCTATGGAGCCTCCGAGAGGCTAAACTTCATCAAGGGTCACAAATAGTGAGCTCACAGAGGAATGAAGACCAGGACCAGGCCTCCCGCCTGTCTCCCCAGGCCCTCCCACCATGGAGAGGGTGGAGCTGGTTGGAATGAGGCCCAGAGGACTGGCTTTGACACCAACAGACGGGGTTCCCATCTTTCCGCTTTCCCCAGTGGCTCTGTGAAGATACTTTAAGCTCCAGGATGGTACGACTGCCGACCTCACAGTAATATTAAACAACAACCCATTGCGTTTGCTATATACCAGTCAGCGTTCCAAGTGCTTAACCCATTATTAACATTCAATCTTGACTACATTAGTAGGTTCCATCATCATGCCCATTTTCCAGATAAGGACACTGCGTCACAGGAAGGTTCCTGTGACTTGCCCAAGGTCATAAGGCCAGTAAGAAAGTGGCAGTGTTGGGATTTGAACCCCGGTGGTCTGGCTCTTAACCCAGCTGCCCTGCTGCCTCTTCCGAGGCTGCTGGGAGGACTGCCAGGGACCAGGTGTGTGCTGCGTAAGGGCCCAGCTTGTGCCGGCTGTTGCTGCTTCTGTTATTACTAACCCCCAGCGAGGCCAGGTGCTCAAGAGACGCCTCCCTCTCTTTGCCCCTGTGTGCGACCTTTGCTTTTCCATGGATCCTCTCTTCCTTGTTTCCGCAGGGGATCAAGCTCGAAGAGCAGAAGCCGGGACCCCAGAAGAACAAGGTGGGCTGGGTGGTGAGTGGCAGCCAGGTGGGCCCGGCAAGGGGCCAGGGTGAGAGCAAGGCAGGAGCAGCCCAGGTGCTGGGGCCATCTGTCTCTCACCCGTCTAACTCTGACCTCCACCCAGGGCCACTTGGGTGACCGCACCCTTGTTAGGCTAGCACACGGGGAGCAGCACAGGGGGCCCTGGCTTGATGCCATTAGGGCAGCTTAGAGCAGGCTGGGGCCTCAGGCTTGGCGGCTTGGCCCGGCTCCACCTCGCCCGTCCCACGCGTGTTGTGCACAGTGTTTAGGGGCGTCAGGCTCGTGCCCCGGGCTCCAGTGGGCAGTTAGCTTCGGATTCCATTTCCAAGGCCTGGGGGTGCAGCCCATCACTCGGAGGTCAGCCCCCTTGCCTGGAGAGGGGTGCTGGGCGAGACTAGGAGTCATCTTCCTGTTAGCATTCGAGGGTGAGACGAAGTTCAGCACCGCTGTACACTGCGTCTTTGGTTAGCTAGCAGGGTTTGTGTTCAGGTTCTGTCAATTTAGAGAAGAGCTCAAGGGATGGTGGATCCCAGAGCTGCTTGTAGCCTATTCTTCCATCTGCTGTTCTTTACCTCAAAGCCCTGGTGCAGCCTGCTGGGCCCCCCAGTACACCCCACCGCCACGGGACCTGGAGGAGGGAAATGGAGAATTTCTGGGCACTGCTGGGACTAACGGCGGTGTCATCGGTTTGTCTTGCAGGATGACTATATCCCGTACCCCAGCATCGATGAGGTAGGAGCCCCTCTGGCCACTCTGCAGTCTGCTCTGGGTCCCATTCCTGGGGAGATGATGGTGACAATGGTGACGGACCCTGCCTGCTGCACACGGGAGAGCACCTTGGGCCTGGGGCCTCTTCCGTCTTTGCCTATGTGACTTTAGCATTTTCCTGTTTAAATTAGGGGTGTCCATCCGGGCCTTGCAACCCCGGGGCTACAGGGTCAGAGGATGCAGCTGGAGATGGGGCTTAGGGGAGGGGTCCGCGTTACCACCTTTGGCCTCAATTACTAGCCTCCCCTCCTGGGGGCAGTTTGGAGGTGGGTGGGTGGGGACACCACCACTGCCATCCCTTCCTCCCCCTGCAGTCCCAGGGTCAGCTGCAGCGCAAGATCCCCCCTCTGCCTCCAGGTTGTGGAGAAGGGAGGCCCGTACCCTCTGATCATCCTGCCCCAGTTTGGGGGCTATTGGATCGAGGATCCGGAGAATGTGGGCACACCGACATCGCTGGGCAGCAGCATCTGCGAGGAGGAGGAAGAGGACAACCTCAGCCCCAACACGTTTGGCTACAAGCTCGAGTGCAAGGGCGAAGCCAGGGCCTACCGCAGGCACTTCCTAGGGAAGGTGAGGCCGGGGCCCTGGGAGAGAAGGGCTGCTGGAGGGGGGCCCAGTCCTCTCTCCAGTCCCCCCATTCCCAGTTCTGTGCCTCCATTGCTCCTGGCCCTGTCTTAGTGGGAGAGGTCTGGCTGGCTCTGTCCTGGGGCAGGGCCAGGGGAGTGGTGCAGAAGGCAGGGAGGCCCAGTGTGACGGTCCCTGTGGGGACCACCCCCAGGAGATGATGGGATGGGTAGTGTTCGGGGTGAAGGAGGGTGGGATGGAGTTCAAGGAAAAATATGTTCTCACACCATGGAAGTCTCCATCTCCATCTAAATAGTGTAAATCTCTCATGTCCTCATTCAGGCAGGTCCCCTGGTCCTTGTACTGAATAATGTGCTGTGAGCCTCTGACTGCCTGCAAGTGACAGAGCTACATTTCTTTAAATATATTCTGCCCTTCAGACTTACCAGATTCCCGATGTCCGCAGGGCAGATTCCGGAAGTCTCTAGTGTAAGGCAGCTTTGTGGTCTCCCGTGGGAGGAGGCTGCATCTGAACCCCCAGGGATCTTGTTAACATGCAGATTTCAGGGTCCCCACTCGGAGTCAGCGGGTCTGGGGTGGGCTCCGGGAAGCCATGTGTTGACCCCGTGTGCCCAGATCTGGGGAGAGGCCCGCTGGTCCGGAGCACCCCTCAGCTCCCCGTGGGTGGAGGTGCTGGGGTTCCTCCCAGCTTTCTTTCCTGAAATCTTCTGAACTGGTGAGGGCTGCACCCTGGGAGTGAGAACTTGAGCTTCAGAGTCAAGACAGACATAGGTTTGAACCCTGGATCTGTCACTTACCAGCTGTGTGCGTCCGGGCAGTTACTTAACCCCACTTTACGCTGGTTTCTGCGTCTGTGAAGTGGGGATGATGACATTAGCTCCTGCGTGAAGCTGTGGTTAGGATTAAAGGATGTGATGGGTACTAAGCCCTTAGCACAGTGGCGGGTACAACCGGAGGCCTCAGTGGTTGGTACCTGTTATAGCGTCATCTTGGGTAGCAGCTGCAGTGGTAGCCTCCTTCCCTTCCTCGTTGCTGTGGGGCTTCTCATGCCTGGTGGAGGAGATGGTTTTGGGGGACATGTCCGGAAGTTTTCCTCTTTCCCGCTCACACCCAGTTTCTATTTCTAGGATCATCTAAACTTTTACTGTACGGGCAGCAGCCTGGGAAACCTGATCCTGTCCATCAAGTGCGAGGAAGCTGAAGGGATTGAGTACCTTCGGATCATTCTCAGGTGGGGGTTTGCCCTGTGCACGGCCATGCCTCTTCCAGGCACGGCTGCCTTAAGTGGCGGGGGACCCAGAAATACCAGTCCGACCAGTCTGGGGGGCAGGCTTGCTGAACTCCTGGGGCTGTCTGAAGTTGCCAGGCAGGGAGACCCAGCGGCCAGCTGGCTGAGTGCCCAGCTGGTGGAGTGCGGTAGTCAGATTGGTATCCCGATCTCAAGGTCACCTGGACCACAGCCCTTCCTGCCCCTCTTTCTGGCAAGGCTGTGGCTCCGAGGAAGATGGGGGATGAAGCAGGGTGGCTCGGTGTGGCTCATCTTGCTGAGACACAACTCCAAGTCCCGGGAGAGTGTTAGCCCCGTCCTGCCTGTGGTGTATGTGTCTAGTCGGGGAAGATAGGTCACCAAGCATCTGTGGTGTGTGCTGGGTCCCTGAGATGGAGTGACAGTCACAGCAGGAGCGCTGATTTATAGCTGCAGACAGGGCACCTCTTTCTGGACTGTGACCTCTTCAAGGACAGGAACCGGTTTGTGCTTGGTTCAACTAACATGTTTTGTAAAACCTACCATACCAGAAACTGAAATAGGTGCTGGGGATAAAGGGGTGACTGAGACTTGGCCCCTGTTTTCTAAAGGCTTGTGGTCTAGCATGAGACAAAAACAGAATTTTAATATGCTGCAGGAATTATTTTAGCAATATGCCCAGGATGCTATGGGAGTGCAGAGGAGTCTGTGTCTTATTTATCTCTGTCCCTGGTGGGTGGTGGAGAAGCCAGGGAGGCCGAGAGCTGGTGCCTAGCAGGGTACTGTGAACCTGTCACGCTCTCAGCCCACATTAGTTGAATCTAACTGGAAGTTCTTAAAGCTATTTGGAAAAGAACAATAACATTTTTTTTCTGCCCAAATTTTGAGATACACATGGGAGGGAACAAAGACACATAACCCTGCCTTGGGAGAGGTAGGAGGGGAGGTGGTTTGAGGAGGTTTCAGCATCCATCCAATCTTCTCATTAAGGAAGGAAGCAGTTTTCTTTACAGAGGTCCACTTGACTGGAAATCATATTTGCAAGGCATAGAACAGTCAATTAAATAGCTAGAGCCAATTTTCTGAAGGGTAATACCTAGATCCCCATCTCCAAATAGGATTTCTAGCTATTAAAATTGCTTCCCTTCTTGATAAAAATCAGACCAAGATTGGGTAGGATCTCTGAGTAAGATGACAACTGAACACCAGGATCTAACCCCTCCTTTTTCTAATACTATAGCCTATCTGAAATGCTGCATCAGGGCTGGCAGCTAGAGAAAGATGCCAGGCACACAACACATGCTTTGATGGTTTTGTGTTTTTGTTTTGTAGTCTTCAGGGCAGTTAGAACTAAAAGTAGGTGATACTGAGAGTCAAACCCTAGTTCCCCTTCCTTAGAAAGCAATGTAGTATGGGAATGTATGAAATTGGAGATTCCAGAAGAATCCTGTACTCTTTAGGGTAAGAGCAAGCCCTGGAATGGTCAGGGATCTTTCCCCATAGAACCACTTTTGTTATGGTGGGTCAGCAGTATCAGTTGAAATCAATTCCCCCAGGAGCCCAAGGGCACGCTTCAGTGTGGCTCTGCCAGTAGAAAGCCAGCAGGCAGGGTGGCAGAGAGAAGCCACACACTAGCTAGGAAGTTGGACAATCGTATCATGTACTTGGAATGACTGCCAGGCCAAATTGGAAACCAGACATAAAAAATTGGCTCCGTGGGTTAGCAGCTTTACCAGACACAGAGAAGAAATTATCCAGAGATGCAGTTCCCTGCTGGCAGTGACTCCTGTCCCAGCCTCTTCCTCATTCCCCACAAACTTCTTGATTATTTAGTTGATGTCCCAAATTTGTAACAACCAGCTCTCCCTCCTAAAATCTGAGTATTCTAACAGCCTCTGTGTATCCATGAGAGTAGCCAGGAAGAATCTATCCACAGCTGGGAGACAACAAGCTTGTGTAGATTTCCCCTTTTTCAAGTGTGGATATAAAGAAGAAGAAGAAGAAGAAGAAGAAAACCTCTTCTTCTTTAGGTTGTGAAAGAAAAGATTCTGTATCTAAAAAAGCATAAACTAGCTAGAGAAATAACAGTTTAGAAAAGTATATACTTTTACAGAAAGCCAGGCAAAATTGAGATATTTGTTAACTTTGTAATTTTCACAAACTTCTAGAAAAAATAAACACTATGAAAGAAAAGACAAAAGACAGAATCAGCCAACAGAATGAGATGAAAAAGTTGCTTGTTAAGTTAGGGAGACAATATAAGAAAACTAAAAGTGGCCAAAGGAATTTTAAATGGCATTTGAAGCAGTAAAAAGCAGAATCTTCTTTGTAGAAAATCCAGTTAGTAATATGGAGAATGAGATTAAGAAACTTTCACATAATTCTAAGGAAAACACAACTACTTTAAACTGACGAGCGAGATTATGCTGAATATGGAGGTGGTGAGCAGGAATTAAACATGTGGATAACTGATGTTCTTAAGCCGATTGAAGACTTAAATCTGTAAATCGAGTGGCTCACCCAGTAACAGACAAAATCAATAAAAAGAAACTAATAGCTGGACATATTTTGGTGAAAATTTATATTTCACAGATATAAAATCACTGGTAAAATAAAAACATTCCAAATAATAAAGGAAGACAAAGAATACACACGTACAGAAAAAGAAAATAAAGAAATCATAGAGAAATGTGATAGAAGTGTGAGTACCTAAGTGATGGTAGTAAATTTAAATGAGTTGAATTCCATCAGTAAACAGCAGAGATTCTTAGTTTGGGTCATCCCTCCAAACAAACCCCTATCTATCTATATTTTATTAAAGAATGAACTCAGAATATTTAAAAAGAAAAGAGTTAGGAACAGTCAGACACAAAGAGAAAGCAGGGTTAGCAATATTGACATAGAAAAGTATAATTCAAGGCAAACAAGCAATCCGTGTGATAAAGAGTGCTATTGTCCACTCATAAAAGGAAAAATCCACAATGAAGATATCTTACTAATATAAAGCTTTATATGGTAAATAGTATATATTATAACACAATATATGTATATGCACACATGTATATGATTAAAATATGGAGAAATTCACAATACAATCATAGTGGTAGATTTTTAACACACATCACTTGACGACGTATCAATACTAGAGTAAGAAATGAAAGGATATGGATAAATCTCATTAATATTATTTATGTCCATTATATATGTTTATATGTATCTGTTTCAAAATTTGATCCTCTAACAGATTTTTGCTGCTTTTCAAGTGCCTATGGAATATTTACACATGTTGACTGCATAGTAGATCAGTGGTTTTTTGTGGACCTGCTACATCAGAATCAACTTGGACCTTTAAAACAAAGCAAAGCAAAATGAAAAAAAAAAAATCCAAGCAAAACTGAAAACTTAGATTTCCAAGCTCCAATCCAACTATTTAAAACATACACACATAAATACGTAAGATATGTAAAGATGTATAAATAATCATATACTATATATTCTTGTTTTCTGCCTTATTTTTTCCTCATTTCTGTAGCTTTCTATAGAACATACTATTTTGTAACTTGCTTCTGTTACTATGTCTTAGAGATCTTTCCATATTGGTGTATAGAGAGTTTCTTAATTTATTTTACTGTTGCATGGTATTTCATTGCATGGATGCAAAATAATTTAATAGATCCCCTATTAATGACCACTGCCAATCTTTTGATATCACAAGCTTCAATGATTAACATTGTACAAATATCAATTTGTATGGATTAAGATAGTTTCTCAGAAGTGAGATAGCTGGGTCAAAACATAAATGCACTTGTATTTTGATAGATGATGTCTAATTGCCCTGTGTAGGGGCTATATAAATCTGAACTTTCACTAGCAATGTAGGAGACTGCCTATTTTTGCAAAGCTTCTTCAGTAGAATGTATTGTCAAACACTTAGATTTTTGTCAATCTGGTAGGTGAAAATGGTATTTTAGTGCAGTTTAAATTTAAAATAATCTTAATATGAATCATGCTGGGCATCTCTTTATATATTTAAGAACCACTTGTATTTATTTGCTGTGAACTGTTCATAAGCTTTGCTTCTTTTTTAATTGCAGTGTTATTTGAAATTTTGATTTTTAAAAATCTTGTAAGTAATTCTTGATTGTAGGCATATTTAGGAACTTTTGAACCACAAAGTGTTTTTATTTTTTTAAATTTTTTTTCTATTTTTAGTAGAGACGGGGTCTTGCTCTTGCTCAGGCTGGTCTCAAACTCCTGAGCGCAAACGATCCACCCGCCTCGGCCTCCCAGAGTGCTAGGATTACAGGTGTGAGCCACTGCGCCCAGCCTGAACCACAGAGTAAATCTAAATAAATTTCAAAAAGCAAATACTCTGCTGGATATATTGACCTACAATTTGACAATAAAACTAGAAATTAATAACAAAATGTTTTTAAAAACCCACTTAACCATTTAGAAATAAGCAATCTCTTAAATAACTTTTGGACCAAAGAGCAAATCAAAGCTGCAGTTACAGAATATTTATAAAGTAATGACATTTACAGTATTATACATAAAAACTTACGTGTTATATTCAAAACTATACTTACAAGAAAATTCATTGCCTTAAATGGTTTCTTATTAAATAAGAAAGAATAATATTTGCAAGTTGTTGCTGTTCGTGGTAACCTCCTTATGCCTCAGTTTCCTCATCTGTGAAATGGTGATGGTAGTATCTACCTTAAAATTATTGAATGCTTATATGCCTCAGGGCCTCATATTGTAGCTACTTAATAAAGGGTAGCTGCTATTATTATCATCAATATTATTACCTAAAGAAAGTAAGATAGAAGAATGAATTAATAAATATTAAAGCAGAAATAAATAAGTTAGAAATAAAAACACAAGATTATTGATAAATTTAGGCTTCTTTTGGGGGAAATAAAACAACAAGAAGATAGGTAACTAGCTAGTTAAATATAGGTAAAAAGAGAAAATTAAAACACAAAATTAGGCATAAAAAGACACATAACCACATATGTCAAGAAGGTTAAATGATTACTAATGGATGCTGTGTTTAACTCATGCTATTAAATTGGAAATTTTATTTGAAACAGATGCCTTTCTAGGAAAGCAAACCTTACCAATTATAACTTAACAGAAGTTAAAAACCTGGACAGACCAATATCTGTGGAATAAATTCAAAAAGTTCTCAAAGAATTATCTCCCCAAATGGTTTTAGATATAGATGGTTTTTCAGGTAGGTATTTTAAACTGTAAAGGAACAGATTTCTTGTTATTTAAATTGTTTAAGAGAAAAGAAAAATGTGGAAAGCTTACCAATTAATTTAATAATGCTTAAAAGATCCTCATGAAAAAAAATCAGGCAAATGAAATGCAAAAAAAAAGAAAGAAAAAGTAGGGGTTAATATTCTTTATGAATATAGAAGTCATGTTCTAAATAAAATATTAGTCCAAGAAACTCAAATCTAAGCAGACTATTAAGAATAATTCATTATATGGTGGGGTGGCTCAAGCCTGTAATCCCAGCACTTTGGGAGGAGGGAGGATCACCTGAGGCCAGGAATTCAAGACCAGCCTAGGCAACATAGTGAGACCCTGTCTCTACAAAGAATAAAAATAAAAAAATTAGTCAGGCATAGTGGCACATACCTGTAGTCCCAACCACTTGGGAGGCTGAATAAAGAGGATCTCAAGAGCCCAGGCATTTGAGGTTTTAGTGTACTTGATCATGCCACTGCACTCTAGCCTGGGTGACAGAGCGAAACCCTGTCTCATAAAAATAATAATTCGCTATAGTCAAGAAAGTTATTTTAGTAATGCAAGGGTGGTTAATATTAGGAAATTCATTTCTTCATTCAGTGTTTGTTTAACCAAGACTTCGTAAGTGCCAGACTTTGTCTAGCTGTAGGGATACTGTGAGGGATAAGCTCTTGTCTTGTTACTTGGCCAAAGAAAGCATTCAATACATTTTATATATTCTTATTCCTGTTCCTAGTCTTACTCACCATCTCCTTCTTCTGGACCTGAATCATTATAGGCTAGTGAGGGTGATGCAAAAGGTAGTAGGGGAGAACTGAAAGGAGTGTGGAATGTGTTTCCGAGTGTGGTTGGAGAGATTATTCTATAGAGGTAAGAAAAAGCTAGATAATGTATAGACAATGTCTAGGAGCTTGAATTTTATTCTGAGAGCAATAGGAGAGCTACTAAAGCGAGAATGTGATGATCAGATTTGCACTGTAGCACAATCACTGGGGCTAGAATAAGGAGAATGGCTTAGAGGAAAAGCAAGGCTAGAACCAGGAAAGTGAGACAGGAGGCAGCTGTGATGAGCCAGGTGATTATCACAGGGGATGATCCAGGCCACCAGATTGCATAATGTGAATGGCATCCCTGGAGCTGTGCTCACCAACAGGCATGATGGGAACTGAACCAGGGTGGCTTGCACTGAGAATAGAGAAAAGTGGGTGGAAAATTCCAAAACACCTGCGGAAAACTGACATTAAGAAAGGCATCCAAAAACGTCAGCAAATGGGAGATGGATTTACTGCTGATGAAATGCAAGTAATGGTACACTTTCAGTGTGACTTAAAATAAATATATTTGAGATTTTAAAAAGATAAAGAATGAATAATACTTATAAAATGGATAAATTGTGATGCAGAGAAAGGAACCAAGAACGCATGGGTATAAGAGGAAAACAATTAGAATTATTATAAATAAAAAAATAGTTGTCCAGGATAAAATCTAGTCTGTTCAAAGAGTGAATTGGAAAACAGTTCCAAGGAATTCACCCAGAACACAGAACAGATTAAGAGAGAAACTATATGAAAAAGCAGATAAGATATGTGGATAACAGACTGAGAGGCCCCAGCATTTGTCTTAAAAGAGTTCCAGAAGGAAAGAAAAGAGAGACTAGTGAACAAATACCCAGAGAGGTAATAGCTTTGAGAATGTTTCAGAATTTAAGAAACTATACACCATGCTGCTAAGCACAATTTTAAAACAAAACAATACTCCTAGGCATGTTGAAGTGAAACATCAGCAATCAAAGATTTAAAAAATTTAAAATCTACCAGAGGATAAAGACAGATTATCTATGAAATAATGACAGTTCTTAGCCATGGTAGTTGTTGGAAGACAATGGGACAGTATCTTTAAAGTGTTTAGAAAAAGAAAATAACTCTCTTAACCTATAATTCTATACCTGGAAAAATTATCAGCAAACACAAAATAAAACTGTTTTCAGACATAAAAAATGAGTATTGTACCACTCACAGATTGTGCATGAAAGAATTAATAAAGGATATACTTAAGCCAGAAGAAGAGGACCCAAAAGAAAGATTTAATTAAGAAGTGACAAGAAATAGGTAAACTGTGTTAATACATTTAATTACTGACTGGAAAAAAAGTAATTTTTTGCATATTTAAAAAGAGGCAAAATCCTAGCACTCTGGGTGGCTGAGGGAGGAGGATTGCTTGAGGTCAGGAGTTCAAGACCAGCCTGAGCAAGACCCCTTCTCTGCCAAAAACAGAAAAAATTAGCTGAATGTAATGGCGTGTGCCTATAGTGCCAGCTACTTGGAGGCTGAGGCAGGGAGGATCACTTGAGCCCAGGAGTTTGAGGTTGCGGTGAGCTATGATGCTGCCACTGCATTCTAGCCGGGGGAACACAGTGAGACTCTGTCTCAAAAAAAAAAAAAAAAGGCTTGAACTAAATTTATAAACCAAACTAGCAAGGACAATGGGAGGGGGAAGAATTCAATGGATAAAGCATACTTCATTTTTTTTCTCATTTACCCTCTGAGGAGAAAGATGACAATTTTAGAGTTTGTTGGAAAGAAAAATTTAAATATGTGTATTGGAAGATATAGAAATATAATCTATAGCACCAAGATTAGCAGAGGGATAAAAAGAGAATAAAAAAAGCAAAAAGGAAACAAAAAACCCATAATTTTATTTAGTCAAAAGCAGGAAAGGAGAAAAAAAAGGAAAGGAAACACAGGAAATAGAAAATGTAAAATGATAGATTAGAAATAATTCCAAATATGTTAATAATTGCAGCACATATAAGTAGATTAAATTAGCCTTTTGAAATCTCAAACGATCAGATTGAATTAAAAATACAGCTATATTCTGTTTACAAGAGCCATAACTAAGGAAAAATATGTAGATGGATTCAAAATAAAAGAATGGAAAAAGATATGCTGGGAAAATACTAACCAAGAAAGCTGGCATAGCAATATTAACACCAGACAAAATAGAATTTCAGGACGAAAGCCTACTTCTGCACTTCTGATGTTTCCTGCAGAGTGGAGGGAACACTTTTATGTAACGCCCTGGCTCTCCCTGCCCTCTCTGATTGGTGCATTTGGGAGTGGCAACTTATTCTGTCCCCCTCAGGGGATCTCTTGTACTCCTTTGGTTTTGGTTCTGAGGAATAAGCACCTAAGCAGCCCTCACCGGAGGGGGCTTGCCCCTGCTTGGCACTACCTGTGACTGGGTGGGTGAGTTTGGCTAATTCTGGGGTTTAGTCAGACCCGTTTCATTTTCACACTAAGCTATGTGCTCCCACTTGATCTTTATCAGTAACGAAGGAGTTATTTTGACTCCCAGTGCCTTACTCTGTCATGTTTTTGTTTGTTTCTGAATTTGTTGAGAACCTGGGCAGGGAAAGATGCCTTTTACTAGGCCCCCTCAGAGGCCACAGCCTACGTGATGGTCAAGAAATCAGTACACCCAGAAGATCTAACAGTCATGAACTTGTACTTAGTAATTATGATCTTGAATTTAAAAAAGCAAAAGTGACAGAAATATAAGGAGAAGTAGACAAGTCCTCAGTTATAATAGGAGATTTTAATAACATCTCTCAGAAACCAATGGATTAAGCGGGAAAAAATTATGAGGATGTAGAATATTTGAATAATACAATTAAGTTTTATCTTGTAACATATATTCCTGCTCTCAACAAAAGAAAAAAACACATTTTTAGCCTACTTGGAATGTGAAAAAAATTAAAAAGTCCATGCATTAAGTCAATAAATTTCAAATAATACCATATAGATTATGTTCCTTGAATATAAAACAATTGAATTATAAATCAATTAAGATACTGAAGGAAAAACAATCTCATATTTGAAAAGTTTAAAAAAAACCCCTTTAAATAACTCATGGGCTAAAGAGGAAATCACAAAAGAACTGACAAAATATTTAGAACTAAATGACAGTGAAAATAGTACCTATCCAAATGTGTGGGAGGCAGTTAAAGTGGTACTTAGAGAGTTGTGTAGTTCTAAATGCACTTGTGAAAAAGAAGAAAGATTAAATGAGTAAGTATGTAGGTCAGGAAGTTAGAAAAAGAATAGTAGAAAAATAACCCCTGATTGAAAATAGAAGGAAGGAAATAAAAAAGACAAGAGCAGACTACTGGAGTAGAAGCAAAAATATGAAAGAATAGATGATCAGCAAAACCGAAAACTGTCTCTTTGAAAAGACTAACAAAATAGATAAACCTCCAGCTAAGACTGATTAAGGAAAACAGATAAAAGATACAAGCAAATAGTATTATAGTAATGAAGGTGGGGACACAACTACAAATAGAGGTGAAGTCCTACAAGAATACCCAAAACAATTTTGTATCAATGAGTTTGACGGATACTTTTGTAGAAAAACATAAATTACCAAAATTGACCCAAGAAGGAGTAGAAAACCTAAATATTCACCACTAAAGAACTTGAATTGGTAGGGAAAAGTATATCCTCCTATAAAAAAATAGTAGGGCCAGAGATGTCACAGAGGGCTTTTAGTGGACCTTTAGGGAATGGAAATTCCCTATGTTATACAAACTATTTCAAAGGATGAAAAGCTACTCAGAAATTTTACAAGGCTGCAATAACACCTTGATATCAAAACCTGGCAAGGGAAGTACAAGAAAAAAAAAAAAGGCCAATGTTGCTTTTGAACATACATGTGAAAATTTAAGTAAAATACATTAGTCCCCCCTTATTTGTGGGCGATACGTTCCAAGACCCCCAGTGGATGCCTGAAACCTCAGATAGTCCCAAAGCTGGTTGCTGTCAACTGGAAGACATTTCTGTTCTTGTCTTCCACCCACAAGTCAGGTGCCTTTTCCATAACTAAGCACTTATCATGCACTGTGGCTGTAACTTTTGTAGTTTGACTTGTGACGGCGAAACCAGCACGAATTTCTTTTTCCTTCTTCACAATTTAAGATTCTTTCTTACCATAGATCTTAGCAACCTCAGCATATGACTTTTTTTTTCTTTCCTTATTAGGTAGAGAACTTTCACCTTTTCACTTAAAGGAAGCGCTTTATCACTTGTCTTCGGCATATCTGAATTGCCAGCATCACTACTCTTGCACTTTGGGGCTATTATTAAGTAAAATAAGGGTTCCTGAACACATGCCCTGCCATACTGCGACATCTGATCTGATCACTGAGATGGTTGCTGAGTGACTAACGGGCAGGGACTGTGTACAGTGTGGATGCTCTGGACAAAGGAATGGTGCATGTCCCAGGTGGGATGGAGCAGGACAGAGTGGGGCGACGTGAGATTTCATTATATTCCTCAGAACAGGTTGCAATTTAAAACTTACAAGTTGTTTATTTATGGAATTTTCCATTTTATATTATATTTTCGGACCATGTTGACCATGGGTAACTGAAACCGTGGAAAGAGAAACCATGGGTAAGCAGGCACTCCTGTATTAATAAATTAAATTAAGTAGGATATTAAAAATAATACATCAACAGCAAGTGGAGTTTTACCCATGGAATAAAAAGATGGCTCAACAGAAATGTAATTCACCAGGTTAACAGATTAAAAACCATATGATTATCTCAGCAGATGCAGAAAAGCATTCAGTAAAATTCAACACTTTCATAATGTGCTAAATGAATCAGGGCGGAACAGGCTAAATTTAGAGTCTTATGGTGAATCCCTTTATAAAGCAAACTCCATCCCATTTGTATTTTGAGTAAATCCATATTTTCAAATATTAGTTTCTTTTCATAAAGGTTCAGTTGTGTGTCAAAACACAAATATATCCAGGAGCTGTGCCCAGTTCTTTGGGAGAACACAAAATCCCACAAGCCAAAAAATAATGGTGACCTTGAAGGTGGCGATTTGTATTTTTCAGTGGCAGACAGATTGACCAGGCATGTTCTTTAAGTATCCACCTCCCCTGGGGCATCTAAGTGGGATTCCATTTTCCCACCATTTGAGTAGTGCCCAACACATGGGTTGGGTGAAACAGGGCAGATCAGACCCCAGGGAGACCTGAAGCAAATATCCCTGTCTGGCATGGTCTCAGCCACCTCCCTCATTGACTCTGTTTCTTGTGAATGTCCTTTTCTGACTGTTATCCACACGTGCAGGTCCAAATTGAAGACGGTGCATGAGCGGATTCCCTTGGCTGGACTGAGCAAGTTGCCCAGCGTCCCTCAGATTGCAAAGGTAAAAACCAAGCCGAGAGCAGGTGCCTTCCTCTTTCAGCCCAGGGCTGCCCTCTGGGCTGGGGGTGCAGGCTTGTCCCGGGTAGGTGCTGCCCTTGGGGAGGGGAACCACTTTACTCTTTGGCCCTTGACTGCATAGATGCGGATGGGGGAGCTATTGGCAGATGCCTCCATCTTTCCTACACATCCCCAGCTCATTGTTGCTGCGGCTGCCGGGGGAACAGTGTAATTCATGGTCTCTGCTCCCAAGACGTTCAGAGCTAGTTCAGGAGACAAGAGAAGTGGGAAGACAGGGCTGGATAAAGCGAGTGCCGTAGCATTTCACAGGAGGGGTGCGGAGGGGGTGGCCAGGGGAGCCGTCACAGCAGAGGAGGGGCCCAAGTTGGGCTGAAGGATGATCCAGATTGAGCACCCCCTTGAGTAAGGAGCTGTCAGCCGGTGGAGGGGCCCATGTCACTGCTTTGGGAACTGGGTCGGCAAAGTGGAGTGAGAAGGTTGTTCGGCTGGATCGGGTTGGGCTCACTCTGGGAGCGGGAATGCCAGGCAGAGTTGTGCCGAATACCCTTGTTGGGAAGAGGGGGTGACTGGCTTTTTGGCATTGTCTTCAGGTCCGAATGGAGACAAGTCTCAGGCTTCATTTTGTCCCTCCCCTCATTTTATCCGGAACCCCCAGAAAGGTTAGTTGACTTAACCTGGGCATACGTGAGTGAGCAGCAGATCCAGAATTTGAGGGCAAGACCAGTGTTTCTTGCCCTCTTGTGCTGTATTCCCTTGGTGGGCAGAGGAGCCCAGGTGTGCTCTAGGGATGTGGTCCTTGAACTGTGTGTTTCTCTCCCTGCTCAGGCTTTCTGTGACGACGCAGTGGGGCTGAAATTCAACCCTGTCCTGTACCCCAAGGTGAGGACCTTCATGGGCTCTGCAGCCTGGCATGGATTCATACACCTGTGGCCCCGTGGGGAGTTCTCTGCATCATGGTGGGGTTTTGCAGGGTCTCCACAATAAACCTCCATGTCTCCCTTTCTTCCTGTCCACCCGTTTACAGACCGGTCCACTGGGAACCCATCCTCAGCCATGCTAGGTCTCTGGCCCAGTTGAATTGGTCCCCAGCCTGCTGTGAAGGTGGCAGAGGGCAGCAATGTTACACCTCCTCCACCTCACCCCGGTCGTACCTCCCCGAGGCCAGTGCTGGGGCGGGGCTTGATGCCGTGGCTGGGGACTGGGACACATGCAGTTTGCTGTCACAGAAGGGTGCAGGTGCAGAAGGCAGAACTCACTGAGAAGTAAAAGGCCAGACACGGCTCCCTGTGGCCCCTGTTACCGCAGCTCTGAGGCCTTACAAGCCTCCGCCCAACCTTAGTTATTGCAATAAACTGGCTGGTTCTCAGATATCAGTTTCCTTAGGAGTGGCCGGATTTTGACCCCCGTTCTGACATGGGGGTGTGAGTGCGGAGAAGTGCAACGATAACAAAACAAACCAACAAACCCACTCAAGAACAATTATGGTACCACAGGACTTAAATCACCCACGGACAGTGAATTGCTTGAAATTGGCCACAGGGAAAGACCAAGTGCACCAGCTGTTTCTTTGCGAGCCAGCAGGGTCTGGAGAGAGAAAACGGAAGCAGGGCTGTGCTCCTGGGCTTCCGCTGTGGGCCAGCGCTGTGGCAGCCGTGGTGTGCTGGGTGGTGTGCGGGGCTGGTTCTGTCCAAGATGAGATGTCTTGTGGGGAAGAGAGGCCCCGTCCCAGCTGAGACATCCAGAATCCTCTGGAACGAATGCCTTAAACGCTCCCGATTGGGCATGACGCTCCTAGGGGCACCTATTTACCCATCTGCAATGGCTTCGCTAGTGGCGGAGTCCTCTCCTACACAGAGCCCTTCTCTCACATGCCCCCTTTAACCGTTTGTCATCTGTAGGTACTTGACCAGGAACATGCCACACTCCATTAACATTTTCTATCATTCTATATAACCTCCCCTTTATAATTAAAACTGACTTAGTGAGGTTTAACTAAATATTAAAGCCCCATCATAAAGGCCTAACTTAACTACAGGTTTGGCAATTTTTGTTGTCAAATCCTATCTACTGCGAGAACCAATGGTGTTTATTTGCATAGTTCTCTCTATAACTTGGAGAGCCTCCGGCTTTGGTACTAATGGAAGAGCAGCTGTATTTTCATGTTTTCTATATTTGAAGGACTGCTGAGTCCGGCTGGGATGTTAATCTGGCTGAGATCGGTGTACGTGTGTGTTTTTAAAATTCGCAGAGTTTAGAACGTTCCTTGGAAGTTCTTCACTGGCCTGGTGCCTCTCCCCGGTGGGACAGCTGTTTCTCCCCATTGACTCATCCCAGGCAGGAGTGGGCTCCCTCCAGGTTGGGCAGCAGCGCCCTCGCTGTGGGAGCTGAGCACCTCAGAGATCTACAGTGGGTCCAGCCAACAAGTCATGCCTGGTTTGTTCTTCCCCTAGCGTAACTCATGGTTGGATCCCTCCTTTTTATTGCAGAGAGTATCCCAGTGGTATCCCCAAATTTCCTTCTCTTTCCCCGTAAGCTGGTTCAGCTCTGATCTTTCTGGAGGGTTACGTAGATGATGATGATGATGACGATGTTGACGATAGCTACTCTGTGCTCAGCACTTTATGTGCCTGATCTCGTCGAATCTTCTCATAACCGCACATCTCCATTTAACAGATGAGGAAACAGGTGAGGCCCAGAGAGGTGAAGTGGCTCAGTCAAAGCTAAGGAGGTAAAAGCCGCACAGCAGCAGATTCAAACCCAGAGTTTAGTGTTTCTATAGATTTCTTTCCTTCCCTCCCCTCCCCTCCCCTCCCCTTCCCTTCCCCTCTTTTTTCTTTTCTTTCCTTTTCCCTTTCTTTCTTTCTTTCCTTTCTTTCCTTCTTTCTTCCCTTTCTTTCTTTTCTTTCTTCTTTTCTTTCCTCTTTCTTCTCTCCCTGACTCCCTCCCATCCTTCCCTTTCTTTCCTTTCTTTTTTTTTCAACACAGGGTCTCACTCTGTTGCCCTGACTAGAGTGCACTGGCATCAGCCTAGCTCACTACAACCTCAAACTGCTGGGCTCAAGCGATCCTCCTGCCTTAGCCTCCCCAGTAGCTGGAACCACAGGCAAGCGCCACCACGCCTGGGTGATTTTTCTGTTTCTTTGTAGAGATGGGTCTCACCCTTCTTCAGGCTGGCTTTGAACTTCTGGCCTCAATCAATCCTTCTGCTTCAGCCTCCCAGAGTGCTAGGATTACAGACATGAGCCACCACACCTGGCCCTAAGTTTAGTGTTTCTGACCCCAGACCTCAACTCTATGAAGCATGATGGAAAATTACATAGACCCAACGGTTGGGTTTTTCTTTTCTTATTTGCACATTGTATTAGGGTGTGTTCTTCCTTAGAGTGGTCTTTTTAGAGACTTCTCGTTTTATGGATAAGGGATTGAAGTCTGACAGGAGCAGTAACTCACTCAAAGTCACACTGCTGATTAGAGATGGAATTAGAACTGCAGTTATCCTTGCTGAACGGTTTTGGGATTCTGACTTCACTTCTTACACCACAAATAAAACACTGGGGTAAGGTCAGTTCCCCGAGTCCTGCAGGATTCATGTGCCCGAGGCTTGGTTGGCACATCTGGATGGAATGGAATGGGTGATACAGAGGTTTGCTTACTCCTGGGGAAGCCCAGGTGATCGAAGCTGGCTAAGACCTCTGGAGTTGCATCCTGTCTACTTGTTATTTCTCCCTTCCTCTTCCTCCATACGTGTGGATGTTTCATACCAGGAGGTACATTCTCTACCTAAGTGAGTGCGTCCCCTTCCATTTGCTTCCTCATTTGCCTCCAAATTAACAGACAATCTTGATGTTTTTTCTTCCCATGTTTTCCAGGCCTCCCAGATGATTGTGTCCTATGATGAACATGATGTCAACAACACGTTCAAATTTGGGGTCATTTATCAAAAAGCCAGGCAGGTAAGCAGCCTGAGTCCCTACTGGTCACGACATCCTATGGTTTCTCATCGAGGACTCTTTTTTTTGCCTGCTGCTAGAGCAGGGGCCCTGAATGAGGTCCTTAAACGTTCTGAATACAACTGTCACATTTAAAGTATGAATTAGACTGGAGGTGGCAGAACCTTCAAGGAGGTTACTCCTTACAAAAAGGCCTGCAAATCCTTTAAACGGTGATACAGGTTTTCATACAGTAAATTCTGATTCTTCCTGGCTACCTCAGCTTCTATTCGATTCTATCTATGTGCTGTCGGTTGCAAGAAAAATCAGGCTGGGGTGTGTGTTGGGGGGAGATGGATTAGAACAAGCTGCTCTCTCCTTGCCCACTGTTCTCCCCACTGGAAATTAGCTTTTTGTCCCCAAACTTCAGTAGAGCGATGGAGCCAACGGTGCACATCTCTTCCCAACTTTGTATTCAGTGACGTCGTGTTGGTAGCTTAAAATCACCCGTAGTGGAAATATTTACACCGTGGAAATTGGCAAACACAAGGGTTTCTGTTTCCCTCCTTGGGAGAGCCAGTTGCCAAAACGTTTACCAGCAAGCCACTGGTCACCCTCCTCTGTCTCCATAGCACTCACATGCTGCTTTGAAGTTAGTTGGCCAGAATAATATTCCTCAAAGTATGTTCCATGAGGCACGGGTCTGGTGATGTACTCTGTGAGCAAATGACTTGGGGAGGGGTTATCACTTATGTGGGAACCTTTTAAAGGCTCTGAGAACCCCTAAGGTAAACTTTTTATAACTTTATTAAACTTACTGTTTCCTATACTTATTTGGCCACAAACTTCCCATCTTCTCTACCTCTTTCCTATCATGAACAATTTGTTAATGTCCCAAGCAGAGTGATTGGCTGAACACACTGAGGTTTTCTCACCTAGGTTCTTTGAGAGAAGGGTCCACACCCATTTCTTCTGTGTGTCATCCAAGAGCCTAGCATGTCAGTCAGCTTTATAAAAATACACTGAACTGTTGTGGGAATTAGAGAATGAATAAAAATGTTGGCCCTGCTAATGGCAGGTCAATAGTATCTTCTGATATTATCTGTGTTTTTTTACATGATGCTGTCTTTCTTGGCTCAATGACACCTGATTTCTTTGTCTGAAGATATTAGACCATAAGAGACATGCGTTTGCTTAAAAATACTCTTAATTAGGTGAAGAGTTTAGGATCTGCAAGACAACACTGATGAATCTTATAATTTAAGGGAGATTATTCAGGTAGCTGCTCTAATTATTTTCATATATTACATTTTTATTTTGTACAGCTTTGCTAATATAACCTCTTTAATTAAAGTTCTCTGCTTATGAAACTTACCAAAGCAGATCTTATAAGGTGATTACAATCCAATGTTCCAGCAAAGTTGTAATTACTGAACATTAACTATCTGCCTCTGAGAAGGAATCTGTGTGTTGTTTATGTACCTGAGGCTGCGATGGGGGAAAAAGCCAGGAAGATAAAATTTTTTTTTTTTTTTTTTTTAAATCCTAGGCAGATTGTTGTTTTGCAGACCTACAGCTGGGGGGCATTTAATATGAGCATTTGTTGCAGAAAAGCCCTATGCTGGTGTTTGGATATAAATAAGCCTCACCTAACTCTCCTGTTTGTCTTGCACTTTGCTGAGCGCTCCGGGGTGCAGTGATGACTAAGGCCCCCTCCCCGCATGCATGGTCAAGCTCAAGGCCAGTGTAAAATAATGACAATGCTAATACCAGGCTGGGTATGAATCCTGGAAGAGAGGCACATGCCCCAGAATACACACACAATTGTTTTTGTAGTAGGAAATGTAGATTGTCTAGAAGCAGCTGCTCTCCCACCCTCTGGCCTCATGACCTGGGGCAAACAGGACTCTTGGCTAGAGTTGCGATGCCTTCATGGCATGCCATAGACCGAGGACTGTCAAACTTTTTCGTAAAGGGCCAAATGGTAAATATTTTAGATTTTGTAGGCATTGGGGTCTCTGTCACAGGCCACTCAACTCTGCCCTTGTAGTGCAAAAGCAGCCATAGACAATACATAAATGTGTTGACCTGGCTGGTTCCAATAAAACTTTATTTATAAAAACAGGCAGCAGGCCAGATGGCCCATGGGCCATAGTTTTGCTGACCCCTGCTAGAGAGCAGTGTTTCCCAAACTTCAGACATCGACAAACCATATCGAGGACCCATATCATGTGGTTCGTTCCACTATGTGCCACTGTTAACGTTCTTATCATACCTGTACTGTTAATTACTTAACAGTTTCTTTAAAAAAGTTTTTTTTTCAAAGTTAAATGCATTTATTTTAAAAGGAAATTTTATATCACTACTCTTAACTGGAAAACCAGGATCATTTACCTTGAAATGAAGGTAATTCTAAAAAGAAATACTGTAAGTAATAAAGTTACTGAAATCTACTGATTTTAGAGTCTGAGATCTGCCCTGTTTTGTAATAAAGCAGGTGTTAGGGAGGTGTTAAAGAATAAGCTGTTGGAGACTTTCTCCTTGAAGTGACTGGGCAGGCTAGTGTGTCTTTATGTCATCTGCAGCCATTCATTGCAGTCTGTGAGTGTCTGCAGAGCCTTCAGCTGTTTGCAGAGCCTGCCACTGTGGGTAGAGCCTGTCAATCAGTCAGGGCAGTCGTGCTTTAAGCTTATTGCTGTTTATAGAGCTTGCTACTGTTTTCAGCTTTGCTTTTTAAAAATTATTGAACTATTTTTAGATATTTGCAGATTCACCTACAATCATAAAAAAACTGATACAGAGAGATCTTCTGTACCCTTTACCCAGTTTTCCACAAAGGTAGTGTTTTATGAAACTGTAGCACAATATCACAACCAGGATATCGACATTGATACAATCCACAGATCTTATTCAGTTTCCCCCAGTTTTCCACATACTCATTTGTGTATATTATGTGCATGTGTATTTTTTTTTTTTTAGCTGTATATAATTTTAACACATGTATAGGTTCTACAGCCAAGACACAGAAGAACTCCATCACTGCATGGGTCCCTTGCATTGTCCTTTTATAACCATCCTCCCTCCTGCCTCCCTTTCCCTTCCTTCCTCCAGTTCCTAACCCCTGGCAACCACTAATCTGTTTTCCAATCTAAAACTTTGTTGTTTCAAAAATGTTATATAAAGGGAATCATGCAGTATACAACCTTTTGGCTTTTTTGCACTCAGCAAGATTCGTCTAAGTTCTTGAGTATATCAATAGTTTGTTCCTTTTTATCGCTGAGTAGCATCCCATGGTATAATTGTACCGCAGTTTGTTTAAACATTCACCCATGGAAGGATATCTAGGTTGTTTCCACTTTTGGGCTATCATGAATAAAGTTGTTATGAATAACTTCTACAGATTTTTGCGTGAACATGAGTTTTCATTTCTCTGGGATACATGCTTAGGGGTACAGTTGCGGAGTTGTAATTGTTGAGTTTTTAAAAAATTTTATATACGTTTCATTTTGTAAGAAACTGCCAAACTCTTTTCTAGAGTGGTCGTTGCCACCAGCAATTCTGAGGGATGCACTTTCTCCACATCCTTGCCAGCATTTGGTGTTGTCACTACTTTTTATTTCAACCGTTCTGATAGACGTGGAGTGGTGTCGCCGTAAGGTTTTAGTTTGCATTTCTCTCATGCCTAATGATGTTGGACGTCTTCTCGTGTGCTTTTCGCCATCTGTTTATCCTCTTAGGTGAAATGTCTGTTCATATCTTTTGACCATTTTCTAAATGGATTTTTTTTTTACTGTTGAGTTAAAAATTTTTTAATAACAGCTTTATTGGGGCATAATTCTCATACCATATAATTCACAATAACATGTCATTTATGTCTCAATTCAGTGGTTTGTGATATAACCACAGAATTGTACAACTATTACCATCATCCAACTCCAGAATATGTTCATCATCCCCAGAAGAAACCCCATACTCACTCGCAGTCTCTCCCCGTCCCCACTCCCTTCAGTCCCACTAATCTACTTTCTGTCTCTATCGATTTGCCTATTCTGGACTTTTATAAATGGAATCATATAATATGTGGCCTTTTGTGTCTGCCTTCTTTCACTGAGCTTACTGTTTTCAAGGTTCATCCATGTTATAGCATGTATTGGTGCTTTATTCCTTATTTATGGCCAAATAATATTCCATGTATGAATAGACCACATTTTGTTTATCCATTCATCAGTTGATGGAGACATTTGGATTGTTTCTACTTTTGGGCTGTTATGAATAGTGCTGCTATTAATACTCATGTACAAGTTTTTGTGTGGACATAAGTTTTTGTTTCTCTTGGGTCTATATCTAGGAGTGTAATTTCGGGGTCATATGGTACCTCTATGTTTAGTCTTTTGAAGACCCACCAGACTGTTTTGCAAGGTGGCTGTGTCATTTTACATCTCCACCAGCAGCGTGAGAAGGTTGTTATTTCCCCACATCCTCACCAACACTTGTTATTTTCTTTTTCATGTTATTTTCATGTTATTTTCTTTTTCAGCCATCCTAGTGGGGATGAAGTGGCATCTCATTGTGGTTTTGATGACTTTAGAGTTTTGAGCGTTCTTTGTAAATGCTTGAGACTTGCCCTCTGATGGAAGTCCAGTAATCGATGTTTTATTTATGGATCATGTTTTTGGGTATCAAGTTTGAGAACTTTTTGTCTTAGCTCTGCTTTTGGTACTGACCAGCAGCCTTTGCTCAAAGAGAAAGCCCTTGTTAACCAGCCCCGAAGATCCAGCTCTGTCGAGCGAGCTCTGTTAGTTCCTTCCTCCCGTTGAGGACAGCGGTGGCGCATGTGTTGAGAGACAGGGAGAAAGGAAGAAAGGGACCAGGTGTCTGGACAACCGTATTCCTTCTCTTGGCATCAAGGAGGATTTGTGTAACTCCTGCCCCTGTTCCTGTTTCTCTTTCAGACCCTGGAGGAGGAGCTATTTGGGAACAATGAGGAGAGTCCAGCCTTCAAGGAGTTCTTAGACCTGCTGGGAGACACAATCTCGCTGCAGGACTTCAAAGGGTGGGTTTTAGCCAAGCGATGGCTCCAGCTCCGTGGATGAGGCCCGAGAGGAAGGCCAAGTCCTCAGGGAGAGCGTGTGAAAGTCAAAAACACAAGAAACATGGCGTTGTTTTCAGCATCCGATCAACACTCGCTGGCCTGCATTCCTGAGGACTCAGTGGTCCGAGGAATAACCCAGCACGGCAGATTATCTGGCATGTGGCCTTAGGATGTGCAATGAGATTGCTACAGATTTGCCTTCCTAATTGCATTTGGCTCAGACTGGGAGTGAAATGAATCCGCCTTCCCTGCCACTCACCTGCCAGGCAGCCCTATGCAGTTTGGGGGTGAAAATGACCCACTTTGGATAACACACAAGGAGTGGATAGTTCAGAGTTGATGCAAATATAATAATTTCCAAGCTGGAATCCATACAACAGCCTGTGGTTTTTTAAGTGGACAGTAAGATAGAATATTGGGGCTATTGCTTGGAAGACTCTGGCTCTTGATTTTTCCTTGGCAAAGAAAAATTCATCTTCTGGGATGAATTCAGACCCAGCCAGCCTGTTCTGTGCTTGGTGGCTGGCACGTGGCTGAGGGCCCCAGAATTCCCCACCCCAGCAGCCAAATTAACAGGCGTTCCTAGCATCATGTGTGAAAGCACTGGTGCCTGGCATGCAGCAGGTGTTCGGTGATTGCTTTCTTCCTCTGCTTCCTTCTCTCCCCTTCCTCCTCCTCCTCTTTTCTTTCCCTCTTCCTCCCTCTTCTCCCCACTTCAAGGTCATCACTGCTGTCTGGAGTCAGTCACTCCTGTGTTAAAATCCTAGCCCCACTGCTTATTAGCTCTATGACTTTGGACAAGTGATTTTCCCTCTGCAAGCCTCAGTTTCCTCATCTGTAAAAAGGGAGGTAAAGGTAATATGGACCTCATAAGGTCGTTGGGGGATTAAAATAGATAATGCATGTGAAGCTTTTAAGCTAGTGCCATGCACTGGTAGTCGTCGTTGTTATCGTTCTTATTTTACCATCTTCCGTTGACTTTGAGATGCCATCATTATAAGACCCTGAATTTAGTGGTGTTACAACGTGAAAAAAATGTGGGTCTTGGAATAGATGAAATACAGAATAACAAATCCAGAAGGACCTCAGAGATCATGTAATCCTATCTCATTCTTTTATTTTATGGAGAAAGGAAACTGAGGCCTAGAGAGATGAAGTGATGTGCCCAAGGTCACATGTTGACCTAGCAGCAGAAGCAGGTCTAGAACCCGGAGCACCCAACTGGCTGCCAGGCTGAGCGCATTTTCTGGCTGTATTGTGGTGCTGGCGGCTGACATCAGGGTCCATCTGATTTCATTTCCTTAAAGGAACCTGCATCTGCATTCTCTTCCCTCTGCTGAAGAATATGCTCCAAGCTGTGTTCTATAAAGGCAGAAGGGAAGGACAACCCCTGGAAGCCCACCCCGTTGCTTAGTCCTGCCTGTGAGGAGATAGCCAGAGAAAGACCTTCCTGGATAAGCCCCAGCTGGGCGTTGTGGTTGGGCCTCCATATCAGGGACTGGCTGGGTAGAAGTCCAGCTCCCGTCACCTCTCCTGCCTGACTCTGCATTCCCCTGTGGAGTTCATCACCATCTAGCAGGGGGCTGGTTGCCCTGGCTCTGGGCTTGGGACTCAGACATGGCCTTGCGGAAAGCGAAGGCCTGTGCCCACCCTTGGGGGCCGCTGGCACCTGGTACTGGCATTTGTCTGGGATTGCGGGTGGACGGCCTCCCTTCCCACGTGACCATCCGGTGTGGAGGGGACACAGCCAGGGCTTGAAATGGAGGTTCCGCCTTTGTCTTTCACACAGTGCATTTATGGGTAGAATGCCAGGGCTGTCTGCCTGAAGAGCAAATCTCCCTGCGTCTCCTGCACCGTAGTCTGCTCTGCCCGGCTCCCTGCCTCTTCCCAGGCATCCCCCCCGCATGTCCTTGGGAAGGTGGCACCAAGTTGCCCACTTTCCCTCACTCTCGTTCTCTCCCCTGCTCCTGCCCTGTTTTGCTGACAGTTTCCGAGGAGGCCTGGATGTGACCCACGGACAGACAGGGGTGGAATCAGTGTACACGACATTCCGGGACAGGGAGATCATGTTTCACGTCTCCACAAAGCTGCCATTTACCGAGGGAGACGCCCAGCAGGTAACCTGGTTGGGGAGAGCTTCGGGAGCCCGGGGCGTGCGAGGTGAGGGCCCACTCCTGCTCTGACCTGCCTGAGGGCCTGCGGCCCCCGCCCCATTTTCGTAGTCAGGAGGCCAGTTGTCCAGCCAGGAGTGTTGTCAAAAGCCTGCTGCCGTGCTATCTCAGCAGGCCACACCGTGGCTGCGCTGTGCGGGAGGCAGCGCAGGGCTCGTGGTTATTCCTTCCCAGTTGGACCGTCAGGGGAAACCGCAGCCCAGGGTGGTTAAGAGACTTTCTTGAGGTTTCCCAGTTGATTGGGGGCAGTTCAGGGAGAGAGCCTGGGAGCCTTGATCAGGGAGGGTGCTGTTAGAGTACAAGGCAGTGTCCGCAGATGGGGCCTGAAGTCAGCTTGGCCCATTAGGGGCGTGTGACTCTGGGCAAGCTGGTTAACCTTGAGGCCTCATTTTTCTCATCTGTAAAATGGGGATGATACCACCTACATCAGAGGGTGGTTGTGGGGATTACATAGCTTTCTGAATGCAGGGCTCATAGGATGCGTGACTCGTGGCTAGCTCCCCATATAACAGCTGTTCACTGTCCAGTCCACTGGGCATTTTGTCCACTTCCTGCCCCGGCAATTGCAAAGCTTGGTCATTGTGTGAGAATCCCCACCAGCCCCCGCCCCCAGCCTTCCTAGTCTCACAGCCTCATCTCTCACCACACCTGTGGGAACTCAGCCTTCACCTCGGCCAGGGACGCCTGGATGAGCCCTCTGATTCCAGCGTTTCCTTGCTCTCTCTCCAATCTGCTGCTCTGACGGCCACGCATCCCCAGGGAGGCCTGGCTCTCCTGAAACTGGCCGCCAATCCGGTGGTTGCAACACCGTTTGCCCCATCCTACGTGTTGTCTCTTTTCAGTCTCTGAGAAAATAAGGTAGGCAGGTGGGCCTTTGCCCAGACTCTGACCTGCTTGTTTCTGAGCAGGGAACCGGGGAGGGAGGGCAGATGTAAAATTGTAAACATAATCCCTAGCTTCTTAGGAAAAAAGGAAGTTGGCAAATGAGATTATGATTTGGCTCTGAAATAACTACTGAATGTTCCAGAAACAAATGGTAGCAAGATTCGTTTTGTATTCAAAGTGGCTTTTGTCTCAGTGTTTCACCTTCAGTCCCTCAGCTCCCTGCAGGCCCCTCTTACCTGCCTGGGGCTGAGGCTTGTTCTGTCAGGGCCTTTTCTGTCTCTCATGTGTCGGTTGGGAAGTACACCTTGGCACAGAGCTTGGCTCGTGGCAGGGACGGATTAAATATTAATTTTTTCCTCCTGAGAAATGGGATGATGTGTGTGGAGCGAGTGAAGTAATTTGTGTAAAAGTGCCCAGCACGGCGCTCGGTGTACAACAGGTGCTCAGTAAGTGAGAAACTCAAGGTGAAAGGGCTGAGCATAGGGCCTGCATGCAGTAGGTGCTTAATAAAGGAACAAATGCATAGGCAGGCACCTAGCCAGGATGTGGTGCACAGGAGAGGTTTAACATTTGAAGTCAGGTGTGGTCAGCCCAGCATGGTTCCTGGCACACAGTGGGTGCTTGGTGACTGTGATCACGGGCAAAAGCACCTGGCGCTGCTTGGGATACTGAGTCAAAGTTGGGTTCCCCCCTCCACCAAACCTCCACCGAGCCAGGTGACCAGTGCCTCTCTCAGCGTGGCTCTTCTCCCCTCCCGTAGAGTGATCCATCCCCTCGCCCCTCTCATCTACATTTCCATCAAGACCCCTCCCCCATCTCCTCTTCCAGGAAGTCCTCTCAGGTTGCTATCAGGCCCTCTAACTTCACCCACCTCTGTCCCCAGAGCTGTCAGGCACTTCATGTGCAGCAACTGATTTAGTGCTTGCTGGCTGGTTTCTGTGTTTCTCCCAGATCAGTTACGGGCTCTAGCAGGGCAAGACCCGGCCTCACCTTTTAAATATTCTCCCCGAGTTCCGAGTCCGGGTTCTGTGCCCTGTAGAGCTCGGTAAGATGCTTGCTAGCCTCTGCCTAACAACTCGAGCGTCTCCCCCATGTCTTTTCTTTTTGGTGGCTTCTGAAGATTGAAAGAAGCAGCTCCGCGGAGAGCTCGGTCTCAGAGTTTCAGGGTTTATGTATAAAGGTAAAATAACGAGGAATTTCCTTACGGACCTATTCTGTTTTTGGGATGTTCCTAACTGACTTATCACAATTAAACACTTTTCGTTTAGCTCCAGAGAAAGAGACACATTGGGAATGACATCGTGGCCATCATCTTCCAAGAAGAAAATACACCGTTTGTCCCAGATATGATTGCCTCCAATTTCTTACATGCTTACATTGTCGTGCAGGCTGAGACCCCAGGCACAGAGACCCCATCCTACAAGGTAAGGAGAAAGCCTTGTTGGAGGAAGTGGTGAGTCCAGACATCTTACCATACTTTGTGGATTCAGTGATATCTAAGCACACTGGTTCTGAGCAGTAACAGATTTTCCATGAGTTCCCAGGTTTCTGGGATTTGGAGCTGGACTCTTGGTGGAGAGCACCTCCTGAGGTCGTCTGATCCATCTTGCTGTCCCCAGGCTCGGTGGCATCTAACTCAAGGGTTGAGAAGCCCTGACTGAGTGTTGTGTTTGGAATCTGGGAATGACTTTGCTAGAGCCAGGCAGAGTGAGAATAGTGGAGAGGTCCATGAGGAAAGGGGAGAGGAAGAAGAGTGATACCAAAGGGAAGAAAGAAAAGGGAGAAATATTTCATGGTGAGAGGGTGAAGATGGGGGCCTGCTAGGCCCCGGCCACTGGGCGAGCCCCCTGATCTGGCCGTTGTGGACAAATGACTGATCTTAATGACTTTCTAGGGAGGCAGGATGTGGTTGTCTGGGTCTAAGCCTCCTGACCAGCAAGTGGTTTGGCTCAAAATCCTCACTAGTGCAGATGAGACCAAGAGAGTACAGCCCATTTTTCTTGCAGCTCCTCCCCTCCCCCCCAATCCCGGTGGCCGTGTTGCTAATCCCTCCCCGCTTCTCCCCCAGAAACAGTCTCGACCTCTTGGACAACAGTGTCTCTGTATCACAGTGGTTTGGGGGGCATGGGACCCAGGGAGATAGGCTAAGGTTAGGGTTAGGCTGTCTCTGAACTCCCTGCAGTTATGTGCAAAATGCTGAGTGTTTGTGTTTCCCGGGAAGAGAGATCATCACTCAAGTTCTCAAAGGGCTCCCTGCTCTACAGAATATCAGGAACCATTGTTCTGGGGAAGAAGAAAAATGAGGTGTCTCTGCTCATGGGAAACAGTGAGGCCTGGAAATGCTTCCTATGTAATAACTCAGTCCAGTGCCAATTCCTGGAGTTCACTGTGCCATGGCGCTTCAGCCCAGATGTATTAAGTGCAAAATTCACATCAACTTTTAAAACCAAATGTGAATTATCAAAAAAATAAAAATAAAAAACACAACAACCCCCTCAAAACAACTCTCCTACTGAGGCGAGCTGATTCCTTTTAGGTGGCCATGTTCATACTTGTGCTGTTCTGGCATCGGGCAATCTGAGCTGAAAATTTGGAGAAGCACGGTGTGGGCATTTCCCTGAAGGCTCCAGGGCCACTTGCTCTGACCGAAATGGGCATTCACTTCGAACAGCTGCTGGATTAATTCGTTAGTGGAAGCAAGTCGATTCATTCGGTGCCTACTGTGTGCCAGGCGCCGTGCTGGGGTGGGGCAGGTGGAGGCCACATACAGGATCAGCCTTCAAGGCCTTCCTGACCCCAGATACGGGACAGAAGAGCCAGTGAGTGCACTTCAGCCAAAGAGCTAACTGGTTCTTTTAATAGCCAGCAAAAGGAGCAGTGCTGCTGAGAAGGATCCCAGAAATAAAGCTGTGAGATAGGAAGGCTCCCAGGCCTGCCAGGCTGTCACCTGCGTGTGGCTTGTCTGCTAGCAGGATGAGGCCTCTTGTGGACGTTTAGTGTTTGCTTTTCATTCCTAATAGGAGATGGATCTCAGCTAACTTCTTCATGTTCCCAAGACCTTAGTGGAATGGTGCACCCATGCAGAGAAAAATCAGAGATCTAAAAAAGTACCCCCGGCCCCCGACCTCCAGCTTTGATGCTAGAAGTCTTCCAAGCCACAGTCTGAGGTCCAGGACAAAGCACTGTCCTCAGAGAGGTGGCAAGAAGCAGGGCCCCCGGGAAGAGCAGGCTGAGTCCCCAGGCTGTGGGACCTTGAAGGGCTCCACCTGCCAGGCAGACACTGCAGCTGGAAGGCAAGACATGCGAATGGGGCAGGTAGAGGGCAGGGGAGGAGAGCAGCTTCCAAGGTGCTCCCAAAGCGCTGTCCATCCACACCCCCAGCAGCACCCAGGTAAGGGGCAGACTGCCAGGAGGACGTGGTCAGATCCCGCAGGGGGTCTGGGTGAAACAGGACCTTAGCTGACCCCCACGGGCTTAGGGGCTGTGGCACAGGAGGGTGAGACTTCCTCAGGGGCTGAGCAGTGCCCCAGACAGCAGGAAAGAAGAAAGTCGCAGGACAGGGTTGGCTGTGTGCAAGAAAAGGTCCTTTCCTTTCTATGGAGGGACTTGGCAGCCTGGGGATCCGGTCCCGGCCTTGCATCTGCTGTGCGACCGTGGGCCAGTTCCTTCCCTGTCTGCACCTCTGTTTCCTTCTGTGTGAAGTGAGGAAGTTGGAGTAGACAACCTGTGAGCTCCTTCTGCCCTGACGTCCTGTGGGAGGGGAGGGAGGAGTAGTCGAGAAGGAGTGTTGGGGTGTGTGTGGGTTACAGAGTGGTTGGGGGACTATGTATATTTCAGGTGCCCTTTGTTAGGGGCAGGTTAGCAGGGAAAGTACAAAAGCCCCGGCTGATGCTGGTTACCCTTGCTGGATGCTGCTGCCAGGCACCGTGCCAGGCCCCTAGGAGCACAGTTTTCTGGAATCCTAACAAGCCCCTGGTAAGGCAGGGCCTCTCGTTAGCCGTGCCTTATAGAGAGGAAATTGGGGTGAGAGCTTAACTCATTGAAGGCCTGAGGCCACAGGGCCAGGGAGCCGTGGAGCTGAGATTCCTGCCCGGGTCTGCCTGGGGTCTTCGTCCCCGAGCCATCACAGCACATGGGAAACTGACTCCGCAGGCCTGGGTGTGCAAGGAACGTCACGCTGGATTGTTTCTCAGAAACCAGTTTGGTCCTCATCCTGCCGGACTGGAAGGAAATTCCAGCTCAGCCATCACTAGGACTCCCTGTGCTCCCTCTCTGGGGTCACCTGGCGCCCACTTCTGAAATCCCACATAAGTTCCTGTGCTGGGGGGCCCTGTCTTTGCAGCCCCTCCCCTTTCCCATAACGACTCATCTGTTGCTCCCGTACCCTCCATGGTCCTCCAGTACCCTCCATGGTCCTCCAAGGCTCCAGGCCACACTTGGGCGTGGGGTCGGTGTCAAGTTTCGAGCCCTCTGAGGCTCCCAGTGCATCCTATGACTCACACCCCCAAACTCCTTCCGCTTTCCAGCCTAGGAGATGCCCTTCCCCAGAGTCACCTGCCTCTGCCTGCCGCCCTCTGAGCCCTCACTAGGAGGCCCTCGCTGAATTTAGAAAACAGGAAGGTGGGGTTGCGTTCAGGCAACTTCTGCTTTCAGCCCAGCAACCCAGATGTCCCCAAGGGGAAGGAACAAAGGCCTAGCCGCCTTGTCGGAATGGGGTCGGGAGAGGGAGCTCCATGAGGACGGAAGATGAATGGACAGCACGAGGAGGGATCCTGCCCCTGCGTTTCCGATATGGCTGGGATGGATCGAAGAGCGTCTCTGAAGCCACTTACCCCGTCAGCACAGACACTCTAACGTAGCCGAGGAAGGAAGCGGGAGTCGGGCTGGGAAGGAGAGGCCGGGCCTGCCCTCTGTCCTTCGTCCCAGGTGCCTGCGGTTGGCAGCCTCTCAGCGGCCTTCCCACCAGCCCCCACCCCAGATTCTGGCTCTGTGGGTGGAATTCCTGACTTGGGCCACTGGTGCGTGGTGGGTGGTGGTAGGAACTGTGTTCTGGAGCTGGAGCCCAGCCAGGAACCACGTCAGCCGAACATACACCATTTCCTGACCCTGGGTACTGCAGTTTGGGCCTTGCAGATGGCCTGGAGCTTGGGAGCTTGCGGAGAGAAAGCCCGCGTCGACCAGCTCTCTCCCACTCTGTTTCTCCTCCGGACCCTGGCAGGGTCTGGCCTTGGCTTGGCTCCGAGCTGCCTGCTCACCCAGTCGGGCAGACTCTCTGCATCTGCCCTACTTCACAGGCCGGGGAGGCTGGCGGCACGCCAGGGCTGGGCTCACGTCAGCAGCCGCTGGGGGAAGGGAGAGGGCAGTCTCCTGGGAGCCTGCAGCCTCGTGGGCTGAGAATAGGTGAAACCAGGGCACCTCCATGCAGAGAGGGGGTGGAAGTGTGGAGCCTTCTGCAAGCCTGGGAGACCCCCGTGCAGAGCACCTGGGTGTTCTCAGAGTTCAGGCCTCACTCAGGTTGGCCAGAGGTGTGTACTCCACCCGGAGCCGGCATGGGCCCCCACCCTCAATTCCCAGCCTGGGCCCTGGAGCTCCGTTAATTCAAGCCTTACCCAGACTGGCTGACCCTGTGTGTGGGGCCAGGGCTCCCAAACACTAGTCTCCCAGCTGCACAAAAGCTCTCAGGAGCCTAGAATTTCTGATTCATTAGGTTTGGGGTGGAGCCCAAGCGATTGGTATTTGTTTTTTAAACACCTAAAGCAATTCTGACGTACGGCCAGGCTTGAGTGTCAGAGTGGTGGAGAAAGAACCCCGGAGCTGGGCTGGGAGAGGTCTGGATTCTCTGTTCCTCTCAGTTGCTGATCACCTGCGCGACTTTGGGGGACTCCATGACTCTGGGCATCTGTTTCCTCATCAGGGATAGTAATTCTCACTGTGCCTTCTCTGTAGGATTAGCATCACAGTCACGCGAGGTAATGAGATGACATCCCCCGGCCACTTGTACTGCATTATAATCAGGGTCCCAGGCTGCTCCCCAGCCCCGTGCAGTCATCTTGCCAAACTTGCTCTGGCCCCCGGGGACACAGAGGAGAGGATGCGATGGCGCTGCTCTGCCCAGCCCCACTCTAGGAACGGTGGCTCGGGGCCTGTGCCACGATGCTCATTTGTAATCTGGGAGGGGAGGAGGGAGAAGGTGAGCAGATTTGCTGCCCCGGGGGCAGCACTCGTCTCTTGCCCCTGACCCACATGGTGACTGTTCCATACAGGTCTCTGTCACTGCGCGGGAAGACGTGCCTGCCTTTGGCCCACCTCTGCCCAGCCCCCCTGTTTTCCAGAAGGTGAGATATTCTCTTTCCTACTCCTCTCACATCCAAGACCCCAAGTTTTGATACTGGATGGGAAATGGGTGGGGCTGGGAACAATGGGGAGACCCTTTTGCAGGTTTTAGGGGAGTCTCCTTAGTTGGAGTCTCTCCCCACCTCTCCTTGTGCCGCCAGTCTGGCCCGGCACAGGGCCGTTTGTTGAGGTGTTCAATGCTGGGGTTGCCTTTCTGCTCAAAGAAGGGTTTTTATCCCATGTTCTAGTCCAGCGGCCCCAACCTTTTTGGCCCCAGAGACTGGTTTCATGGAAGACAATTGTCCCATGGACAGGGGTAGGGGAGGGAAATGGTTTTGGGATGATTCAAGCACATTACATTTATGGTGCAGTCAAACCTCTCTGCTAATGATGATCTGTATTTGCAGCTGCTGCCTAGCGCTAGCATCACCGCCTCAGCTCCACCTCAGATCACCAGGCATTAGATTCTCATTAGGAGTACGCAACCCAGATCACTCGCATGTGCAGTTTACAGTGGGGTTTGTGCTCCTATGAGAATCTAATGCCACCACTGATCTGACAGGAGGCGGAGCTTATGCAGTGATACAGGTGATGGGGAGCGGCTGTAAATACAGATGAAGGTTTGCTCACTCACCCACCGCTCACCACCTGCTGTGCGGCCTGGTTCCTAACAGGCCACGGACTGGTACTGGCCCATGGCCTTGGGATTGGGGACTGCAACCCTAGTCCCAGGAGCCTCGGGCAAGAATTGCCTCCAGTCATGGAAGTGCCACTGTGGAGGGTTGATTTCCCAGGACCAGGGAAGCTGGTTTCCATGTCGGCATGTTAGCAGGTGGGCTTGGCCTGGACTAGAAATGATTAAATCTCAGAAAGGACCTTTCAGGGGCTCCCCCCGGACCCCTCATTCTGTCTACCAGTTAGTGTGGCTGAAGCCCTCTGGCCCCAGCTGAAGGTGGGAGAGTTCCATCTTGTCTGTTCCAGGGCCCAGAGTTCAGGGAGTTTCTGCTGACCAAGCTCACCAATGCAGAGAACGCTTGCTGCAAGTCGGACAAGTTCGCAAAGCTGGAGGTGAGCATGCGTTTCTGAAGGTTTTCCTCCTGCCCTCGGGCCGCCCGTCAGCCAGCCTCTCTCGGGGCTGTGCTCTTGAGGGCCGTTCAGGATGGAAGCGCTGTGTTTGTCCCCCCGAGCCCTCGGCCCTACGTCGATACAGGGATTCTTTCTTCTTATGGAAACTCAATCCAGGCTTCAGGTCTAGTCAACCATTCACCAGTCATGAATTGAGCACCTACTGTGGGCCAGGCCCCGTTCTGTTCCCTGGGATGCAGGGATAAGTAAGACTGTTTCTGCACTTAGAGAGCTCACAGGCTGGTGGGAGGGGGGCATTACTAAAGGGACAATTGCAGCACGGTGTGCCAGCACTGCTTGGAGAATAGTGACTGCTTCTGCCTGTAGGGGACTGAGGGTGTGTTCAGGGAGGGCTTCTAGGAAGAGGTGGCTCTTGAGCTGCTGGATATTGAGCTGCTGCTGAGCCTTTTGTCAGGAAGAAGGAGTGGGGAGGGTTATTTTGTCATAGGAAGCAGCATGAGGAAAGGCCAGGCGGAGTCAGAGCCCAACTTGGTGAGGGAGCTGCTGGGGGTTTGGTGTGTCCTGAGAGAGGGATTCACGGGGGGCTGGGATGGTGGGAGACTCGGCTGGAGATACAAGTTGGGTCAGATCAAGAGGGCTGTGAGCTAGAGGGGATGGGTGCTAATGAAGTTCTTAGGCAGGAGAGTGACATATTTGATTTGCATATTACAGAGATTATTCTGACAGTGGTGGGAGGATGGTTGGAAGGGGAGGAGGTGCAGGCAGGAGGCCAGTTAGAAGCTATTAGCAGGAGTCCAGGAGAGATGATGAAGGCTTATACCGTGCAGGAGGGAATGGTTTAGGGTTAAGGTCGGGAAGACTTGATGGGCTCCTGGATGCAAAGGTGGGGGGACATGGGATTGTGGAGTGACTCTTAGGCCTTTGGCTCGGGCTCTTTGGTGACAGGCGGATGACTGGGAGACAGTTCTGTTAGGACCTGCTGATCCGGGGATGCCTGCAAAGGCTGGGGTGCCGAAAGGGCTGGTGCTGGCCTGTGTGCATGGTGCCCCTGGGAGCTGGCCCTGGATGGACATCTGGATAGAGAGGAGCAGTGAGCAGCTGGGCGCATGGATGTGGTGTGGGCAGAGATCTGGGCTGGGATTCGGCAGGGTAGAGCCGTGGGAGAGATGGCATGGCCCAGGGAGAAAGGACAGAGGGCTGAGAGCAGGAGGCCAGGCCAGAGCCTTAGTGTTGCGTGCAAGCCTGTGTGAGCGTGAACTCAGCCTGGCTGTGAGTCCCCACTGTCGCCAGGGTGGGTTGGGCAGAACAGTAGCCCTCAGGCGAGGTGTCAGGAGCCCACGAGGAGAGGCACGTCTCTGCCCTCCGTGCCAGCTCCTCCACTGTCTTCCCCCATCCTCTTCCTGTCTAGGACCGGACCAGGGCTGCCCTCCTGGACAACCTTCACGATGAGCTGCACGCCCACACACAGGCCATGCTAGGACTGGGCCCAGAGGAGGACAAATTCGAGAACGGGGGCCACGGGGGATTCCTGGAGTCTTTTAAGGTAGGGGCACAAGCGTGACTGGGGCACAAGCGTGACTGGGGGTTGGTGTGGTAGGGAGGGGTGGGGCAGGGAAAGGAAGCAGTCCGAGGTCCATGGGATCCCGATCCCAGAGCCCATGTGCCAGCCAGAGGTGACAGGACCAGTGGGGGCATCGCAGGTGTTTGCAAAGGGCAGGGGTGCCAGGAAGTGTGGGAGGTCGGAGCAGCCAGCAGTGTCTTCAGCTTCCTCCATATCCTTCTTGATTGCCTGGTCTCCCCCTGGCCGCGGAGTCTGATAAGCAGGGACAGGCATAGGGTCAGCTCCAGGAGAGGAGCCGGAGCAAACCAAGAACGTTGTGGCTTTCATCTGCCTCCTTCTGCGGTCGGGCAGCCCTGGGCAGAAAGACAGAGCAGGGACACAAGCCTTAGGGGTCTTCAGTAGCTGGTGTAGGTGCTTGTAATGACTCTTCCCAGCTGGCATGGCATTAGAGGACCTGGCTGGGCCAGGGAGATGGAGTTACAGGCAGGTGCCTTTGGCCTTTGCAAAGGGAAGAACTCTCTAACCAGAATGAGCTGCTAAAGGAAGCAGTGAGCTCCCTGTCCCTGGAAGTATTCAAGTGGAGCTTGAATCCTCAACTGGCATGAGATACAGAAGGTTTATCATCTCATGCTTGCTGAGTGCTTGTTGGTCCTCACATCACTTCCATCTGGCATCTGATTTGAGCCTGGCTGTAATCCTGTGTAGCTGGCTGAACCGGTCTTGTTATTTCCGTTAATGCACAGGGGACAGGCTGAGAGAAGCCACAGGACTGTTCAAGACCTTACACCTTAGAGGTAGAGCCTTGTTTCTGATTCTTAGGTCAGCGTTCTGCTGGATTGCATGTCAGAGAGTGATTTATAAAGCTCCCATTTGGGGGCAGTGTGTGTAGGGTTAGGGTTAAATCTGCATTCACATCCTAGCTCTGATCCCGGGCATGGTTTAAAGTCTCTAAGCCACAGTTGTTTTGCCAACAACACAGGGATGATAAATAGGACCTCTGTCATGTAGAGTTGCTGTGAGAATTCATTGAAATAATGCTTGGAAAAGTGCATATTGCCAGTAAGTGCTCAAAAGTGTTAGCTGCTGTTATTGTTGCATAAAGGGAAAACTTCACACACACTATCCCATCTTAAGCCTCACACCTGCCCCCAGTGTCCTATGGGAGAGCTATTATTATGGGCATAATAATTTTGGTGTAATAATTGATACCCAATTTTAATAATTATGAGTATAGTTTCACATGTAAAGAAACTAAGACTCAAAGAGACAAAATAATTTGTCCCAAGTCACCCAGCAGATGGAGTTGGATCCAGGTCTGCCAGATTCCTGAGCCTGGACCCTTAGCGGCTACATGATAGCAACCCCCAGCTTCCGACTCAATTAAGATTCCACCCACGCTGGCCTGGGCCTGGGCAGGCCTGGGGTCAGTCCCTCACTGCCCAGCTGGACCGCAGAGAGCAGGCCATGGCTCTGCTGGCCCTAGTCGCGGCCAGCTGCTGAGATTCCTTCCAGGGGTGGGAGGAGGAGCCGACTGCTTGTCCAGGCTGGTGGGAGATTCCTGGGGCATCTGTTTTTGTCTGATGGACAGTGGCAGCCAGGGTGAAATAGCAACTGAGAGATCAAGACGGAAGAGGGATGAAAGAGAAGAGGAGCAGGAGAGGAAAGAGGGAGCCAGGCTGGACAGCCCAGCCTAGAGAGGGCGAATGTGGGACGTGGTAAATGGGAAACAGGGTTAGGTCTGGGAAGGCAGGTGAATGGGGCCACGTAAAGACCTTTGTGGGCTCTGGACTCTTCCATCTGCAGGCTCCGCCCTGCTCTTACCAAGCGTAGGAAAACGTTCACTGTCCCACGGTAAATGTAATTTACATAGAACTGTAAGAGTTGAACTACAGTCGATTAGCTAGCATAATGTTATATTGTGTAGATGTTTAACGAAACAGTTGTTGCTTTGGGTTTTGTAGGTTTCTTTCAGTATTTTGGAATTAATAATTGTTTTTTTAGGTTTCAAGTATTTTTATATCCTAGTGAAGCTTGTAGGCTGTGGACACTCTGCCCATGGTGCCCAATGGGGAAGGGAGTTGCGGGTCCAAAGGAGAGTGGCCCGAGGCCACTGTGTCCAGTCCCCTGCCTCTGGCAGGAGTGGCAGTTGATCTGTGTTGGACTCCCGGGGGTCTGACATGTTCTTAGGGGGGTTTCCAAGAGAGGAGATTCTTCAGGACTTTGTCATGATCTAATAATCCAGGGAAATTGTTCTCAACCCTAAATCCTCAAAACTATAGGTTGAAGACAGATCTGCTTCCTCCTTCTGCTCTCGCCTGTCTCCAAGGCAGCACGTGGGGCGAGGGGGGCACTGTCACAGTCGCTCGCACAGAGCTCTGACAGTCGTGATCAGCTTTGTCTCCTCCCAGCCGGGGAACTCACGCTCTTTCTCCCTGTCCCTTTCATCACTGTCCTCCCGTCTCCCGAGCACGGAGGCCTGGGCTGGGGGCAGGCCGGGCTCACCCGCTTGGAGCCCAGTCGCCTGGGTGGGGGGACTCTGATGCTTAGGCCGTGCCTATGGCCCAGCTCCGGAAACCATCTCTAGTTTTGGTATTTCATCATGGGCATCTTCGGTGGTGCCGTGGTGTCAGAATTATCGGCATTTCCTGTGGGGTTCACCCAGACCTCCACTGGATCCCTCTGGAAAGAACTGGTACCTGAAATGACTCCAGGAGGAAAAGTGGTGTGTTTTGTCTCCTTCCTGTCAACATTGTCATCTCACAGACACATGGGAACCTAATGGAGAGTCCCCAGAGCCCAAAGTGATCCCAGAAAGTGATCGTAGCCACCCCTTCCCTGGCCTCTTTCCGAAGCGTGTGACCCTCTGTCTGTCTCCCGAGCGGCAGACCCCCCCGCCCCAGGCTGTGCTGCCTGGCACTTCACACACGGAGCCGTTCTTCACACCTGGCTTCGGTTCTCCTGGCTGTAACGGAAGCGTTTCTTCCACAAGACACAGAACAGTTGGTTTATGGACATCTAGACCTACTTTCAGACTGAGCTGCTCGGAGATATTCTCAGGAATCTGCTAGTTCTACAAATACTTTTAAAGTTTGCATTTTCACTTAGATGATCTAAAAAAATATTTCCAATTATAAAGGCTAGACTTTTGCAGTGATAACTCCCAATTAAAAGACATTTGTATGGAATAAATAGGTCAGATATGAAGTTGGCACTGCAAATGCGGTCCATGGGACCACTGGTGTTGGGGGTCTGTGGACATACTCCTGGGAGTCTTACAGGAGCATTTTTCTTTATGAAGGAGCTGTACATCACTCACTCGACAACAGCCTAGAGATATTGATCAAATGCCATTCTCAGTCGCTACCAGCTGTTGATGAGGTTTTTAATTGGTCTGTAATGCAGTGAGAAGAAAAAGTGACAATACTCGATGTGTCCACATGGTATGGACAAAAGCATGTGTGTGCCACATTTTGAGAAACACCAAATTAGCCCACCCCTCCATTGACCTCATCATAGAGGAGTGGATAGAGGACCAAGGGGAAGAAGGCCAGTCAGCCAGCTGTGACAGCAAACAGGGAAGTGTTCAGGTTAATTTTTCCCAGCCTTTGAGGGACTGTTGATAGTTAATGCATTGGTCTGACCTGACCCCTAGTGGCAAGAGAGGCTGCAGAGATCCCTGCAAAGCCTTCGTGGCCCCGGCTACCTGCAGGCAGGGGCAGCCCAGGCAGTGTCACGATGGTGGGTGGAGCCCAGCGGGGGCCCAGGCAGCATCCCTGCCTTTGGCATCTCTGCCCTTCCTTTTCCCCGAGACAGGAAGCTGTGATGTCAGGATGGCCCCACTGCCTCTCAGGGCTGCTGGGAGAGAGCTGGCCTCGTACTTGGCTGTGCTTAGCTTGTGGGTTGGAGCTGTGGTCTGTGGAGGTGGAGATGTCAGCTTCTGTCCTGTATTTGCCCTGCTAGAGGGACCTCTGAGTGCTCCCTGATTAGGAGCCATCTCAGCAGGCAAGAAATTAGTATCACTGTCTCCAAGCGCCCCGCCTCTATCTCCTGCCTGGCTCTGATAGGCATGTCACCTGTGGCGCTCATCTCCTTGTTTCATGTCCCTTAAGTTGAGTTTGTTAAATTGAAAACAGCTCACAACACCCACTTGGAAGGAAGTGAGGGTGTGATTGGCGGGGAAGGGAATTGCTCCCTCTGTGATGCTAACTGGGGCTCAAGTCCCCAGCTGAGATGAGGTGACGTTAACAGGTAATGAGAAAGCCACATGGCTTTCTCACTGCCCCCAAGGAGCACCCGTTCAAAGGAAAGCAGTGAAGTGTGCTGTGGGTGGTTGGTGGAACCGGAGGTGATTAGCTGGGAGGAGCGTAGACTCTGAGGACAGCAAGGGGCGGTGGTGGGAAGTGATGGAGCAGACTGCACCGAGACTCCCAGGTCTAGGAGTAGTAAGATTTTGGGACGGCGCACAGAAGAACTTTCTGAAGGTCAGACTGTCCAACAGCAGAACAGGCAGCGTTGAAAGCAGGAGCTGCCCGTCCCTGCGGACTCAGCGGAGGGGAGGTGAGCTGGGTCAGGCAGGTTCAGGGGCTGAGTGGTCCCTGGAGACCTCCTCATGCTGGTGCAAAGCCTTCCTGTGCCTGTCCTTTCTCCTGCCCTCCTTTCCCATCTTGGTCTCTGCTGACTCTTCTGCCTGGTTCGGGAAGGCCCGTGCTTCTGTCCAGCTCCACATCACGTTGGAACGGGAGATACGTCACTCCTCATCCCTGGGCAGTTTCGTCCAAATTGAACCTTATTTTAGGGCTTGGAGGTAGCTGTCACCTGTCTCTCTTTCCTTCCCTGAGAATGAGGGAGGAGAGCTGTCCCTGAGCAGGCAGGTCTCATGCCGGTGTGGGACACACCCTGCCTTGTGTGGTCCTCGCAACAGGGACCATCACCACAATGTGCAGACAGAGCCTGCATCTCAGAGGTTCATGCAGCGGGAAGAGCTGGGTTTCAACCCCTTCCCGTTTGCTTTGAGCAGCAGCTGCTGCCTGCACTTGCCTGGAATTCCCGTCAGCCCGTTGTCCCCTCAAACTTACCTCGCTGACCCGACCATCGCTATTTGAGGAGCTGGTGTCCTCTTTACATCAGCCTCTGAAATGTTCTTTTTTTTTTTTTGGCGGGGGCCCTGAAAATTCCTGGTTTCCAGTCATCCTTAGTTCATCAACCAGTTGAATTATATTTTCAATCTGAACCATTTTTTGGTTTACAGGGACCATTTCATCTGCAGCCCAGGGTCCTGGGTTTGAGTCCTGGCTCCATCTCTTACCTGCTGTGTGGCTTTGGGCAATCATTTACCTTTCAAGACCTTTTCCAGCCAAATGCCTGTCCTCGCTGCATCTCAGAGTTGTTAAGAATTCAACAAGATCATGTATGTGAAGCTCATTAGCCCAGACACCGTCACCCAGGGCTTATTACCCATATCAAATCCTTTCTGAGAAAGAGGCGGTGAGGGATCCGGTCATGTGGCACTTAATGACGGGGATTTGTTAGGGGATTTGTTGTTGTGTGTACATCATAGAGTGCATTTGCACAGATCTAGATGGCATAGCCTACTACTCACCTAGGCTGTATGGTGTAGCCCATTGCTCCTGTGCTACACACCTACCTGTACAGTGTGTTACTGTCCTGAATCCTCCAGGCAATTGTAGCACAGTGGTGAGTATTCGTGAATCTGAACATACCTACACACAGAAAAGGTACAGTTAAAATATGGTATTATAATCTTGTGGGACCATTGTCGTATGTACAGTCTAGCGTTGATCAAAGCATCGTTAGGTGGTTCGTAACTATATATGAGAATGTAAATGATTAGTTTGAATCGTCATTGTTGATGATGCCGGTGGCAAGACATGAGGGCACTGAAGGAACACAAGGGTGCTGAGGTTTATGGAGCACTGAACTCATTCAGGGAACCTCGCTGCTCATCCAAGGGTATCTCAGTGTGCTGCCACACCTGTCCTGCCCTCTGCTGTCCAAAGGGTACGTGACTGTGTGGTGCTCGGGTGATGGAGTGAACAGAACGTGCTGGCTGTTCTAACCATGTCGTGGGGCACCATTGCTAGGCGACTCTACTCTGTGGTCTAGAGAGGGAGTGAGAGATGATGTCCCTCAAGGGGCATCTTTGACTCAGACAAGAGAACCAAGATGATATCGGGATACAGTCCTCTGTACCTGGTTCTCAGTATCTCGTCTCAGGGGCCGTTGTGTCTACAAATGGCCCTCCCTTGAACATGTGTCCCTCGTCAGGATAGAAAGACAGGATGAAGTCCTTTGCCCTTCCCAAGCTTGGAGAATTCCTGGCCCTGAGAGACCCCAGGGAGACCTGTTAGGGTTGGGAGCGGTATTCATGGTGTTTTCCTGGGAGCACCTGGCCATAGACTGAACTCTTCCTTGGATGCTTCAAGACGGAGGGAGGGGGCTTGTTCTTCCACGTGAGACATCCGTAGGTCGGCCCATGGGATACGTAAGCTGGCACACATTGATGCACGCACGGGTGTGAATCCAGAGAGGAAGGGAGCAGGGCTCACACCTTAGTCCTTCTGTGGCAGTTTTCTGAAGCCAGAGTTGCGATAACACCCTACCACTGCTGGCTTGCACCACGATAAGGAAAATCCATTATTAGCTCACGTGGCAAGGAGACCTAGGTGACTCCAGGCTCAGTTGGTCATTGGTGTCCAGGTTCTTTCCCTCTTTCCCTTTTGCCATCCCTGGCTTGTCAGCTGTGCCCCTTGGGCCTGGCCCCATATGGCTCCAAGGTGCCTGGCATGGTTTCAGCTGCAGACATGTCACACCTCTTTGGGGAGCCATTGAAGAAACCTTTCCCCAGATCCCCTAGCAGACACCCCTCATGTTCCACTGGCAAGGGGAGGGATTAAGTGACCGCCTTAGACAGATCACAACTTACTCCTGCGTCTCATGGAGGAGGAGGAGGAGACATTGGACCAGACTGTGGCTCTGCCTGCAAGGGGTTAAGGCCATGCATCTCCTCTTTCAGTAGCTGTCAGACCGCGGGCTTGTGATGCAAGCGTGTCTTGAGCCCCCTGCAAGCGTGAGCGATGGTGCACTGCATGGCTTGATGCACCAATGAGTAAGAGCTCTTCACATGGTTTCGCCAAAGGCAAATATATTCCAAGGTGCACAAAGCACTCTTTCAGATGACAGCAGAAGGGGTAGTCTAGGGTGTAAATATAGAAGGAAGCGTACTTTTCTGGAAAAAAGAGTCAATCTGTGGTTAGGCAAGTTTAATCCCTACCATGATCCTGTGCAAAACATGTAATTCCCATTTTACAGATGAGGAAGCTGTAGCTTAGAGAGGTTGGTGACTAGATTAGGTCACACAGTGTGGTGACCTCTAAGCCTCACTTCCCTCACCTGTAAGTTGAGGATAACCTTTGTCCACCCTGCAGGGCAGCTGGGGCACTGACCCCTCAGACTGCCCTGCGTGTGCCCTGCCTCACCTCGTGCCCAGAACATGGGACGGAATATGGGAGAATTCTCTGTAAATCGTAGTGATGGTAGTGTGGGCTTCTGTGACCTTGTGTGTGTGCACATGCTGAGGACTGCGTCTGCAGACACCACAGGGAGGGCAGGGTCACCTGGAGGGGCCAGGTGCTGACTCTCAGGCCCTTGTCCTCTCCCCCCCTGTGACCTCCCCGCAGAGGGCCATCCGTGTGCGCAGCCACTCCATGGAGACCATGGTGGGCAGCCAGAAGAAGCTGCATGGTGGGGCCATCCCTGGCAGCCTCAGCGGGGGCATCTCTCACAACAGCGTGGAGGTCACCAAAACCACCTTCTCGGTGAGTGCTTGCAGGCCCTGGGGCAGCACGTGGGGCCCGGGAGGGTCCCTCCCAGACCTACGGGGGGCTGGGTAGCTACCAAGGGCAAGCTGGATGGTGGAGGGAAACTGAGGCTGCTTGGGGGCTGACCCCAACCCCTGCCCTCTGAAAGTGGTCCTTTGGAGCCTCCATCCCAGATGGTACCCAGAGTTGGCCCATACGACAAGCCCTCTCGTTTGCTGAGTATTTTCAACAACTAGGCCTCCTCCTTGGGCCCACCCTACAGAATCGTCCTAGGGCGTGTTTCTCTGCCCAGGGGCTTTGGAACCATGATTGTGAGAGGGGTGTCCTTGATTTTTTGTTCATGATAGCAGTAGCCACCCCCAACTCACTGCGCCCCAGGCACTGAGCTAAGTAATCCACAGACATGACCTCACCCGATCCCCACACCAGCTGCCTGAAGCGTTCTCCAGTCCCGCTTTGAGGAAAGGGAGGCCCAGAATGGTTAAGTAACTTGCTAAAGGTCACCCAGCTGAGCTGAAGGGCGGGAATTTGGACGCAGGTCTGCCTGATCCAAAGTCTGTGCTCTTCATACAGTTGCCAAGGATGGAGGGCCCCGCAGGTCTGTGCTTCAGGCCTGGCTGACTTGCACCAGGGGCTGGGGAGGTGAGGGAACCACACGGCCTGTCCTTTCATAAAGCAAAGTGGCTTTGGATTTGTACAGACTGGGATTTTCTTTTCTTCTTCTTCTTTTTTTAAATAGTAGCTCAGACCCACCATGATACTGATGATTAGTATTATAAGTGGCTTTGCATAATTAATTCAGTAAATATTTTCATAGCTACTATCTTGTTCCTCCTAGGAGGTCCCTGAAGTGAGCAGAGCAGAGCAGGGCCATTACCTCCACCCTGTGGGTGGGGGACACAGAGGAAGAGTCTCGCCATCTGCCCCTGGTTGCATAGCTCTTGCATGGCAGAAGTTGGGGCCTGGGTTAGAAGCCTGGCGGGCTCTAAAGATTAGCTCCGGGCTCCCATCTGCCCTTACCCCCGTGAGGCCAGGTAACTGTCGGAAGCAGAAACCTCAGCTGGCTTCCCCCGCCTTTTGGTGCATGTGGACCTGGCTCTGTGGCTCTCATTCTGTTATTATTGTGACACCTGCCTGAGTCCATTCATTCGTGAGCAAGAGATGGAGAGTCAGGAGCCCTGGGTTCTTGTCCTCATCCTGCCAGTGACTTGTTAGATGACGCTGAGGAGTCTCCTCGCCTCTCTGGTCCTCACTGTCCTCATCAGTAAGATGAGAGGTTGAACTAGGTCACTCCAGGGCTCTCTAGGTTTGTGGTTCTCAGCCTGTGACCCCTGAATCGTCCTGACCTTCTCAATTTGTGGGGCTCGCCTGACATTGGCCTTGACCTCCAAGAATTCTGGTCTTTGGTGGGTCGTTACCTGAGGCCACAAGGCTTAGCTTAAGAACACAGGAAAAAAGGCTGTGAGTGGCTCCAGCCTCGGGGTCTCAGCTCCTGCGACGTAGGTCCCAGCCTTCCCAGCGGTCTCGCTATTCTCTGGGGTCTCCTCCAGAGCAGGAGCCATGTGTAGACCCGTGAGGGGGATGAAGGGAAGGAGACCTGGATTTAGGGTGGGAACACTCATTCTGGAGGTTTCATCGGCAGCCTCCGGTGGCGGTGGCAACGGCGAAGAACCAGTCGCGGAGCCCCATCAAGCGGCGGTCGGGGCTGTTCCCCCGCCTGCACACGGGCTCTGAAGGCCAGGGGGACAGCCGGACGCGAAGGTAATTCTTGGGGACCCCCCACTGCACCCCGACTGTGGGTCTGTCAGATGCCCAACCCTGGGGAGGGCTGTGCTCGGCTCTGCAGATGGCTTGCCCTGATTCCTGCCTCCACGCCTGCACGTCCCCTGTCACTCACTCGCCTCTCCGTCCACGGAGGCCCCTCTGGCCGCTCTCTGCATGAGACTTTCCAAGGCTGTTCTGGCAGCATTTTGGCCCCAGCTGGAAACACTGCTCGGGTTCTTGTCTTTCTTTTCCTCCTTTTTCAACGCACACGCAAATGGCCTCTCTTACGAAGCCTTCCCCAATTCTGCCAGACAGAATCAACTGAACCTTCCTTTGCGCTTTTAGAATGTTCCGTGCTTTTTTTTTTTTTTTTTTTTTAGTAATTCTCATATATTACATCATACTTAACCTGTTCTTGCTAATTGTCTTTTTGATTCTTTTTTTTAAATTGACATATAGCAATTGTATGCATTTTTGGGGTATGTGATATGTGATATGTGATATCTCAATACACGCCTACAATATATAATGATCAAATCAGGGTAATTGGGATATCTATACTCAAACATTTTTCTTTACGTTTGGGACATTCTAATTCTTCTCTTTTAGCTATTTTGAATTATGTAATATGTCATTTTTAATTATATTAACAATTACCCTACCGTGCTATCGAACGCTAGATCTTATTCTATCTAACTGTATTTTGTCCCCATTAACCAGCATCTCTTCACCCCTCCCCCTTCCCTGCCTCTGGTAACCACCAATCAACTCTGTCTCTGTGAACTCCATCCTTTTTGCCCCCGTATATGCGAGAGAACATGCAATATTTGTCTTTCTGCGCCTGGCTTATTTCACTTAGCATAATGACCTCCAGTTCTATCTATGCTGGGACAAATGACAAGATTTCATTCCTTTTGTGGCCGAATAATGTTCCATTTTGTATATGTAACACATTTTCTTTATTCATTCATCTGTTGGTAGACACTTAGGTTGATTGCGTATCTTAGCTATTGTAAATAGAGCTGCGATGAGCATGGGAGCGCAGGTATCTCTTTGACATACTGATTTCAACTCCTTGGGATGTATGCCCAGCAGTGGGATTGCTGGATCATATGGGAGGTTCTATGTTTAGTTTTTTGAGGAACCACCATACTATTTCTCATAGTGGCTGTACTAATTTACATTCCCACCAACAGTGTACGAATATTCCCCTTTCTCCGCATCCTCACCAGCATCTGTTATTTTTTGTCTTTTTGATAAAAGCCATTTTAACTGGAGTGAGTTGATCTCTCTCTCTCTCTCTCTCTTTTTTTTTTTTCCCAGAGATGAGGTCTCACTCTTTGCCCGGGCTGGAGTGCAGTGGCACAATCATAGCTCACTGCAGCCTTGAATTTCTGGACTCAAGTGGTCCTCTCACCTTAGCCTCCTGAGTAGCTGGAACTATAGGTGCATGCCACCACACCCAGCTAATGTTTCTTATTTTTGTAGAGGACAGGGTCTTGCTATGTTGCCCAGGCTGGTCTCAAACTTCTGGCCGCAAGTGATCCTCCTGCCTTGGCCTCCCAAAGTGCAGGGATTACAAGTGTGAGCCGTTGTGCCTGGCTGAGATGATATCTCATTGCGGTTTTGATTTGCATTTCCCTGATGAATTAGTGATGTTCAGCATTTTTTCATATACCTGTTGGCCATTTGTATGTCTTCTGAAAAATGTCTGTTCGGATCTTTTGCCCATTTTAAAATTGGATTGTTATTATGATTTTTGCCATTGAGTTCCTTATATAGTCTGGTTATTAATCCTTCTTGCATGGATAGTTTGCAGATATTTTCTCCCATTCTGCAGGTTGGCTCATTACTTTGTTGATTGTTTCCTTTCCTGTACAGAAATTTCACCTTGATGTAATCCTGTTTGTCTAGTTTTGTTTTTGTTGCCTGTGTTTTTAGATCTTACCAAAAAGTCTGTCTGGGCCAATGTCCTGAAACATTCCCTAATGTCTTCTAGTAGTTTCATAGTTTCAGGTCTTAGATTTAAGTATCTAGCACATTTTGATCTGATTTTTGTATTTGCTGAGAGATAGGGGTCTAGTTTCATTTTTCTGCACGTGGATATCCAGTTTTCCCAGCACTGCTCTGTTGAAGAGACTGTCCAATGTATGTTCTTGGAACCTTTATCAGGTGGCTGTAAGTGCATAGGTTTATTTCTGGGTTCTCTATTCTGTTCCATTGGTCTCTGTGTCTGTTTTTATACCAATACTATGTTGTTTTGGTTACTATGGCCTTGTAATATATTTGAAATCAGGCAACGTGATTTCAAGCTTTATTCTTTTGTTCAGGATTGCTTTGGCAATTTGGAGTCTTTTGTGGTTCCATGTGAATTTTAGGATTGCTTTTCTATTTCTTTTCTTTTCCTTTTTTTTTTTTTTTTTCGAGACAGAGTCTGGCTCTCTTGCCCAGGCTAGAGTGCCGCGGCATCAGCCTAGCTCACAGCAACCTCAAACTCCTGGGCTCAAGTGATCCTCCTGCCTCAGCCTCCCAGGTAGCTGAGACTACAGGCACATGCCACCATGCCTGGCTAATTTTTTTCTATTTTTAGTTGTTTGGCTAATTTCTTTCTATTTTTAGTAGAGACAGGGTCTCGCTCTTGCTCAGGCTGGTCTCGAACTCCCGAGCTCAAGCAATCCTCCTGTCTTGGCCTCCCAGAGTGCTAGGATTACAGACGTGAGCCACCGCGCCTGGCCGCTTTTCTATTTCTGTCAAGAATGTCACTGATATTTTGATGGGGATTGCATTGAATCTGTAGGTCAATTTTAACAACATTAATTCTTCCAACCCATGAGCATGGGATAGCCTTCCATTTTTTTGTGTCATCTTCAATTTTTTTTTAATCAGTGTTTTATAGTTTCGGTTGTAGAGATCTTTCACTTCTTTGGTTAAATTTATCCCTAGGTATTTTGAATTTTTTTGTAGCTATTGTAAATGGTATTCTTTCTTGATATCTTTTTTAGTTTGTTCACTATTGGTATATATAGATGCTACTGATTTTTATGTGTTGATTTTGTGTCCTGCAACTTTACTGAATTTGTTTATCACTTCTAACAGTTTGTTGGTGGAGTCTTTATGTTTTTCTAAGTATGATATCATGTCATCTGTGAACAAGGATAATTTGACTTCTTTCTTTCCAATATGAATGCCCTTTTTGCCTAATTGCTTTGGCTAGGACTTCAGCGCTATGTTGCATAAAAGTGGGTGAAGGTGGGCATCCTTGTCTTCTTCCAGATCTTGGAAGAAAGGCTTTCAATTTTTCCCTGTTCAGTGTGATGTTAGCTGTGGGTTTGTCATATATGGCTTATCATGTTGAGGTATGTTCCTTCTATTAATATGCCCGGTTTGTTGAGAGTTTTTATCATAAAGGATGTTGAATTTTGTCAAACGCTTTTTCAGCATCTATTGAAATAATCATATGGTTTTTGTCCTTAATTCTGTTAATGTGTTGTATCATATTTATTGATTTGAACCATCCTTGTTTCCCTGCGATATATCCTGCTTGATCATGGTGAATGATCTTTTTTTAATCATGAGTTTTATTTTTTTTTATTTTATTTTTTTTGAGACAGAGTCTCGCTTTGTTGCCCGGGCTAGAGTGAGTGCCGTGGTGTCAGCCTAGCTCACAGCAACCTCAAACTCCTGGGCTCAAGCGATCCTTCTGCCTCAGCCTCCTGAGTAGCTGGGACCACAGGCATGCGCCACCATGCCCGGCTAATTTTTTTCTATATATATATTTGTAGTTGTCCAGATCATTTCTTTCCATTTTTTAGTAGAGACGGGGTCTCGCTCTTGCTCAGGCTGGTCTCGAACTCCTGACCTTGAGCGATCCACCTGCCTCAGCCTCCCAGAGTGCTAGGATTACAGGCGTGAGCCACCGCGTCCGGCTTACGAGTTTTATTTTTAATATCTTTCCAACATTAATATAATTAAACCAAATGTTGAAAGGGGAAAATAGTAATCCATAATTCCATGAATGTTTACCTTTTTTTTTTTGAGACAGAGTCTCACTCCATTGCCTGGGTTAGAATGCAGTGGTGTCATCGTAGCTCACAGCAACCTCAAACTCCTGGGCTCAAGCGATCCTCCTGCTTCAGCCTCCCAAGTAGTTGGGACTATAGGTGCACTTATGCCTGGCTAATTTGTCTATTTTTAGTAGATTGGGTCTTGCTCTTGCTCAGGCTGGTCTCAAACTCCTGACCTCAAGCGATCTTTCTCCCTCGGCCTCCCAGAGTGCTAGGATTACAGGTGTGAACCACCACGCCTGCCTCTTTTTAGGGTATTTCTTTCCAATCTTTTAAGAGAATTTTGGTTTTTTAAAAGAATATCTATATACTTTTTTCCAAAATATTAAGGGGATACAAATGTTTTTGTTACATGGATAGGTTTTATAATGCTTTAGTCAGGGATATAAGTGTGCCCATCACCTGAATTGGTTCATTGTACCTGTCAGGTAGGTTTTTGAGTGATCTTTTTAATGTATTATTAAATTCTGTTTGCTGATATTTTGTTGAGTATATTTGCATCTATGTTCATCAGGGATATTGGCCTGGAATTTTTTTCATGTATGTGTCCTTGTCTGGTTTTGGTGTCTTTCTGATTCTTTAATTGGTGAACTCATTTGTTCTTTATTCAGCAAGCAGCATTTATTGAGTGCCTGCCACGTGCCAGTACAGTGCTGAGTGCTCAGACAAGTGCTGCAAAAGATACCAACCTGTCTGCTAGCAGCTCACAGTCTGATAAGGAAAAAGGAGGCATTTGGATAACTTCGAAGCTTCCAAGTTGTCTGTAGCCCTGGGTGGTGGTTCCATCCTTTGAACTAGGGCATGCAGGACAAGGGACAGGTTTATGGAGGAGGATGAAAAGCTGCTTGGAACCCGTGCATGGGGGTCTTTGGGGTCCATCCAGTAGATGTCCAGGGAGTGGTCAGAGCTGCAGGTCTTGAGTTTAGGAGAGAGGCCTTGACTAGAGAAGGTCAGTTAGGAGTCACTGGGGTAGAGGTGTAGGTTAAAGGTGGGTCAATGATGTGACCACCCAGAGAAGGTGTGTGGAGCACCACCTTTACACCTTTAAGGGAAAGGGGAGAAGGAAAGAGCTGGTGAAGCTGGTGGGGAGGAGGGTGAGAGAGGAGGAGGAGAGCCTGCAGAGAGGGTGGGATCTCCGAAGCCCGGGGAGGAGGTTGAGAGAGGAGGAGGAGAGCCTGCAGAGAGGGTGGGATCTCCGAAGCCCGGGGAGGAGGTTGAGAGAGGAGGAGGAGAGCCTGCAGAGAGGGTGGGATCTCCGAAGCCCAGGGAGGAGAAATTCCAGGTGGGAGGGACGTCAGCATCAGACACGCAGAGAAGTCCAGCACAGTCACCCGGACCCCTGCGTGGTTGACAGGAGACTATTAGGAACCTCATCCAAAGTGCATTGAGACACTTCACATTCTAGAATGACTATAATCAAAAAGACAAATAATAACAAATGTCAGAGAGGATATGGAGAAATTGGAACCCTTGTTTATTCTGGTAGGATTGGTAAGTAGTGTGACTGTTTTGGAAAACAGTCTGGCAGTTCCACAGAGGGTCAAACATAGAGTTACCATATGACACAGTGATTCCACTCCTAGGTGTGTAGCAAGAAATTGAAAACAATTGTCCATGAAAACAAGTCCACTAGTGCAGCCAGCACACGGACGTTCATGGTGGCGTTATCTGTAACAGCCCCAACTGGAAAGAATCCAAATGTCCATTGTTTAATGAATGGATAAAAAACGTGGTTTATCCATAAAATGGAATTTTTTAGTAATAAAGAGGAACGAAGCACTGATACATGCTACCACATAGATGAAAACATTATGCTAAGTGAAAGAAACCAGGCAGAAAAACTATAACATATTGTATGATTCCATTTATGTGAAATGTCTAGAATAGGCAAATCCATCGTGGTTGCTATGGGATGGGCGTGGGGAGGGAGGAATGGGAGTGATTGCAAATGGGCCCAGGGCTGCTTTTAGGGGAGCCAAAAATGCTCTGAAATTAGATTGCAGAACTCTATGAATATACTAAAGACCACTGAATTGTACACTTTAAGTAGGTGAGTTATATGGTATGTGGATTATATCTCAATAATCCTGTTATTCAGAAGGTGCACGGAGGACAGGGCCATCACGTCCCCAACAGCCTGCACGGGGTAAACCGTGGCCACCAGTACGTGGTCTCTGTTAAACTGCAGGAGAAAGAAACTCTTGGACTTCAGGGCTGAGAGTAGCCCTCTGCTTCCCAGCACCCAGGGCCGCCTTGGCCACAGGTCCAGGGAGCTCGTATTGTGGTCCCTGTGAAGGGTGTCCCCGGGGCTGTGTAGAGGGTGGCCCTCCTTGCACCTCGCAGTGGTCCATGCATACTGGGTTGTTTCCTGCGGTGGGGGTGGATGTCACAGACACACTCCATTCCCGTGTTGCCCTCAGCTCTGCCAGGTGAGATGGTCAGCTTGGGTGAGGAGGCCATCAAGCCAGGACTGCTGCTTGGTAGCTCTGGGCATCACCCTTGAACCTAGGGTAGCCCCTGTTCTAGGGATTGGAAAGCCCTGTTGTCTGCCACAGTTTTGGGATGCTCAGGTGGGAAGGAAGTCCTGGCAGCCATGCTCTGGTAGGGGTGCTCTGAGCCCACGATGCTGAGAGCTGGCTGGCAGAGGCTCCCCACTGGACCTGGGGTTGGAGTGGGGATTTGGGGACTGGCTCCACAGCCTCACTCCTCTCCACTCCCATTCCGTCAGCGACAGCACATCCAGCACCCCCAAGACCCCAGATGGCGGACACTCTTCTCAGGAGATAAAGTCTGAGACTTCATCCAACCCCAGCTCTCCTGAAATCTGCCCCAACAAAGAGAAGTAAGTAAGGGTGAGGGGAAGGCTGGCTTGAGCCATTTGGAGCCCTGGAACATGATCTCTGCTGGCAGGCAAGCTGAGAGTGACCATCTCTTGCCTCTGGAACTCTCTGGAACACAGAGGCCAGCAGGCAGGAGCACGGGGAGCCGCCAGTGGGCCTGCCCTGCTCTTGGTCCCAGGGAGGGCCTGGGGTGGAGGGCTCTCAGCAGGTGACAGGGCTTGCCTCACTTCCTGCTCCCCGCAGGCCCTTCATAAAGTTGAAGGAGAACGGCCGAGCCAACATCTCCCGCTCCTCCTCCAGCACCAGCAGCTTCAGCAGCACCGCAGGGGAGGGCGAGGCCATGGAGGAGGGTGACAGTGGGGTAGGTGTGCCCGTCCAGCCTGGGGCCAGCCCCCCTGTGTGTTAGAACAGCCACCTGGGTGGGGCCCCACTTCAGTCTGTGGACAAAAGGGAAGAGTTGGGACGAGAGGTGCCCTGTCGGCCATCGCCACCCCCGGAAGCAGTGGCTGACGGGGACGTCTCTCAGTGCTGTAGCGGCAGAGGGACAGGGCCGGACTGAGTGGCGTCCCTGCTGTGGGGTTCGTGGGTGCGTGGTGAGGAGGGGCCAGTGTTCCATGGGGCAGGTCAGAGGCACTTCTTGAAGCGGGAGAGGTTGGAGCCAGGGTTGAAGGCAGCAGGAAGGAAAGAGCAGGTCCATGCAGGGAATGGGGGACAGCGACTGTCCTGGGCTTGTGGTGGCCACCCTGTGGGGCTGCCTCGCTCACCCGGCCTCTCTCCCCAGAGCAGCCAGCCGTCTACAACCTCGCCCTTCAAGCAGGAGGTGTTTGTCTACAGCCCGTCCCCGAGCAGCGAGAGCCCCAGCCTGGGGGCAGTGGCCACCCCTGTCATCATGAGCCGGAGTCCCACAGGTCAGTGGCATCTGGCCAGGTGCACAATGTAGCCAGGTGGGCAGGGCTGTGGCCTGACCACTGTCCACGGGGCTTGCACCCCAGGCATGCCGAACTGGCAAGTTTCCACTCCTTCGCTACCATGTTAGGTCCTCAGCTGTGCCAGCTCGCGTCGTCTGCTCATCAGCCTTAAGAGGCCTGTGTTCTTACTCTCTCCTGTGTATGGGGAAACCGAGGCTCTGAGAGTTGAATGGTTTGCCAGAGGTCCCACTGGGGAGGATTCAGGGTTAGTGATTAGAAGCTGAGCGCTTTCCACTGAGCTCTCTTCCCACCCCTGTCACGGCGATGATCCTGATGACACAAGGCCGAGGGTGCGAGAGTGTTGCTGGTGGAGGGAAGAGATGCAGAAAGGCCTGGAGAGGAGGAGAAACCGAGTGTTCTGGACCTGCATGTGGGTCTGGTGGTTCCGTGCGGCTGGAGTTCCCGGCGGGGAGGCCTGAGAGAGGAGTGAGAGGTTAGAGCAACGACAGGCCTGGGCCCCACGGAGTTCTCTCGCTCTGAAGTCTTCGAAGGATCTCGAGCAGAGAAGCACCACCTGCACTCGAGAGGACCATTCTGGCGGCCGCAGCTGCTGAGCGTAGAAAGGGTCCGTGGGAGCAGAGGGTGGGGGAGAACAGTGAGGGGTCACAGCGGGGTGGCGAGGGGTGACGGGGCCATGGGAGAAGGACGTGTGTTCAAGAGACGTCAGGGAAGTAGAATATAGTGGGCTCCGGAGTCTTGCGGTTCTGTGGTCCCTGCAGTCGGGCCGAGGAGGAGCCTGCTCTGGGGAGAGGGGACGGGCCTGCTAGGGGGGCGCTGCTAGGCGGGCGCTACGGGTGCCCACGGATCAAAGATGTGGCCCTGCCCTCCGGGAGGGCAGCATGCCATGGGGCAAGCACAGGACTCTGGAGCCTGGGTCCAGGTCCTGGATCTGCCGTCACTAGTGATGTGACATTGGGCAAGTCCCTGAGCCTTTCGGTGCCTCAGTTTCTCCAGACAAAAATAAAGGGAAGAGAATAGTAGTTTGTACCTCAGAGGATGGGTTGTGTGAAGATTAAATGAACTTATACGTGTAAGAGATGTAGAACCGTTAACCTAAGTGTTCAATAACTGGAATAAAACAATACTGTAGTCAGTGGCTTTTAACTGGGGGCAGTTTGCTCCCCAGGGGACATTGGAAATGTCTGGAGACATTTTTGATATTCATGATTATGTGTGGGGGGGTGCTACTGGCATCTGGTGGGTGGAGGTCAGAGATGCTGCTAAACGGGGTATGGGACAGCTCCCCTCCCACCCCCAACAAAATTATTGGGCCCAAAATGTCAATAGATTGAGAAACTCTAATCTAAATGATAGAAACGCAGAAAGGGCCAGTAGGCCATCAGGATGGCCTCAGTGTTTCTGGGGTTCTCACAGTGAAGGGGTGTTGGCAAAAGGGGATATGCAATGTCAGGGGAAAAAGAGAAGATCGTGGTTTTAAAGCCAATGGTCCTTTATGTTCGTGCCTCCCGATTAGCTTCCTCTCATTGAACCGACTGTAGTCAGGCAGCTGTGGAGCCGAGCTGCAATCCTGGCTGCTGCACTGACAGGCATACCTCTCTGAGCCTCGGTCTCCTCATCTGTAAAATGGGGTAGTAATGCAAACTCCCTGATTTTTTTTATAAGACTTAATAAAATATTGAAGGAATGAATGAAACAATCTGTAACCAAGCCTGGCTCCTACTTGTTGTTAAATAAATATCAAAATTAATAAAGTTTTGAGTGAGGGAGGTTTAGAGAGCATCTGCAACTTGCTGAGGGTCACCCAGGGCAGAAGGTGACCTTGAACAGGTCTGGTAACTCTTGCCCGGTGCTTACTGCATCACACAGTGACGCGTCTTCCTACACGGCTGCCTCCCTGCAGTGTTGAACCCTGATGGGTGGCTTTTTGCCCGCAGCCCGTGCAAGGGTGCTGGGTACCTGCAGAGTCAGGGTGGGCGTGGGAAGAGCTGGAAACCTGTTCTAGACTGTTTGGCTGAGTCTGGGGAGAGGGCCGAGGGAGAGGTGGCCTGACAAGGCCTCACAGGCAGTCTTCCATAATCTCAGATGCCTGATCATCTGTCATTTCACACCTGGGCTTGCGGGGGCCCAGAAGAGGACTGGCGGGGTCACACAGAGAAGGGCTCATAGCCCTGGGTAGAACCCCTCGATCTGAAGCACCGAGAATGAGCAGCCTCCAGGAGGATTTGTACTGAGCTGTGCATTCCCTTGGCCAGAGGAGAACCAGAAAGTCAAGTGGGCCTCCTGCCAGTGGTGTGGTGGTAAATGTTTAACAACTGGCTCTCCCACTACACACATGCAAACACACCCGTGTATACGCACACACACTCACACACATGTTCGTTGTAAATTTTTATGGATCTGAAACACACAGGTTACAAATAATGATAAAACATACAATATTTCTTACTGTAAATCCCATATGTCCAATTGATTCTCACAAAATGCTTTTGTTGATATTTGCCTAACCTTTGTATTTGTAGCCAACTTAAGGGTGCAGATGACAAACACGTGTAATTCTGATGTGAATGTGGATTGATACTATCGTGTAGATTAATGAGCACTTTATATTAAGAGAACTTCATTTGTTTGTCAGTGACACGAGCAGCCGCTTTGCTGAATCGGATAATAGTTTTCAAATACTGGAAGAATATTTACTCAGGTTTTTTTGGTGTGTGCTATTCACAGTGTGATGGCTGCAGATACAACACATTTTCAAGTTTCATCTGCATTGTTATTTTCTCCACTAGTTTCCGAAGTCTAGACAACAAACAGTAAATCAAGTCCTGATTGGTGGCATTTGCCAATTTCTGTGGTGTAAATACTCCTGTCATGGCTGATCTCCAGCTACCTCCGTGCCATCCCTGAACGTGGAGCTGGGAAGACGCCCATCACTGGGTGTGTCCACTATGTGGATACAATAGAGGGAAGAGCCTAGATCATAGAAAAATAACTAGCAAGTGATGAATTTTGAGTATTTATTACCTTTGTTGAATATAATTTATTTAGTTATGACCTTACATAACCTAACTTTTACAATGGCCTGTGTTTAACAGCCAACTCACAACACTTGTAAAAATTTTTGAGTTGGCTCTGGACGAGCACAGGTCAGCTGGGACGCCTAGTGGAGAGGAGGAGGCCCCTTCTCCCGGCCTCCCTGGCCAGTCCCCACATACAGCCCTAGTGACCTCTACAGTTCCACTCTCTTTTCATGGGAATTCTTCTTTTTCTTAGATACCAAAAGCAGAAACTCCCCGAGATCAAACCTGAAATTCCGCTTTGATAAGCTCAGCCACGCCAGCTCTGGGGCGGTAAGGATCCCGGAACAGCCTCCCACATTCCACATTCCACTGGCCTCCAAAAGCCAGCCTCCTCTCCTGCTGCGGGCTGGGGGAGGAGGGAGCCTCAAACAGCCCGTGGGGGACCCCCTGAAGGAGACAGGGGAAGGAAAGCTCTTTTCAGATCTTTCCTTGCCTGGTGTAGGCCTGGGGTGGGGTGGTTGTGGTGTTTTGTTATTTAAAACTCTCCTGTGGATTTTTCTTGAAACAGGGTCACTAAGGTGAAAGAGGAGTCCTTCGCGTCTGAGGTGGGTCGAGTGAGTGTGTGTCCTGCTGTGGCCATGAGGGGAGAAGCGTGTTCCTTTAAGATCAGGTTTCTAGTGGCCTTATAACCTAAGAGTAGGCAGAGAGATCCTGCCAGCTGGGGGGAGATCCAAACAGTCGCCTCGTCCCCAAAGCTTCATCATGGGGAAGGGGGCACACAGCCTTGCGTGCAGGTAGGAAGAGTTGCCTGACAGGATTGGACCAGACCCGCTAAGCAGCCTCCCTTGTCCCTTCCACAGGAGGGAGTCGGGTTCCAGCAGGCAGAAGGGGCAGCAGCGCGGAGCCCATCCCTTCCCTGGAGGGAGGAGCCCCTGCTTGCCCCTTGCTTCCCTGCTCTCAGGCAGCCTTTCCCCGCTGTGTCTTTGGCCAAGGCTCTAGGCTGGGGTGTGTCCTCCCTGTAGGCCAAGAGATGGCCCCGCCAGGTCCGCACTGTGAGGGGCAACCCCAGGAGGCCTCTGCTCCTGGCTCAGCCGCAGGGGTATGTGGTTTCAGCAGAACAGGCAGGGCCCAGCTTGCCAGCATCCAAGCCTGAACCCCGGCTTGTGAAGTCACAGGAGACCCATCCACATCCCTGACCCCCTCCTGTGTGGGGCTCCCAGGGGTGTGAGTCACGGTCAGCACCGAGCCGGGAGGTACAGCTGAACCCACTTTATGTTAACCCTGATTTATGAAAAGACAGAAGACAAAATGGGAATGTTGACATCCACCTCCACCTCCCATCGTGTGCTAAAGGTGCCCGTGTTTCCTGAAGTAGTGTTTATGCCCAACTTCTCGGGCACCCTTTTACCTGGCACCCTCCTCGTCCTGAGAGTATTCAGTGGGTGCCTGGGCGTGTGCATTCCCCACTTTCCGACGTCTACACTGCCCGCATTTGTGTTCTCCCCTCCTTCCTTTGCCGAATGTGTTGTCATCATTTCCCTCTTCCTTGTCTCCTCCAGGGAAGCCCCAACTCTGTCCTGGAGAAGGCTGCTGTTCCAGCAGTTTGGGGGTGCCATCCACTACTCTGACCGTCGCAGGCCTGTTGCCCCACTGGCCTCCTGCCCACCAGACCCGCTGGAATCCTGACCCGGCCACAGTCCTGCCCACCCCTCACCAGCACACCCTGCAGCACCTCCGGGTCTCTGGACAAGGCCTCGCTCCTCGAGGTGCCCCTGCTCCTGACCTCCCAGTGTGACGTCTGTCTGGGTCATTTGTCATCTTATTTAGTCTGCAGAGGAAAAGAGAGTTGGGCCAGGGGGGATGTGGGTCCTGGGGCTCAGCCGGAGACTGGGGAGCTGGTCTGCCTCAGAGACAGAGGGGAGGTGGGGCGCAGAGGCCGGCAGCAGCACAGGACGCCCTGGTAAGGGGCCTGCAGAGGCGGGCCCTGTCTGTCCTTGGACACAGTGCAGTGCCTTCCGGGACATGGGGCACAGTGCAGTCAGTGGTGGTGAAGGGGCTGCTTTCCAGGAGCCAAGATTCATGTCATTCTTAAGCCTGTGTGATAAAAATCGGCTCTATCTGTGGCTCTCGTATCTCCAGAGCTCTAAAACATCCATCTGCTTCTGTGCTAAGAACTGAGCCATCTGCCAACGTAGGCCCAGGGCTTCCTTTGTCCCTGTGGCTGGTGTACCGTGAGCGGGGCTCGGGCCGGTTGAAGCTTGGAGCTGGAGCTGGTGTGTCTGGGACTGGGCACTGTGCACTTCCTTAACTGTGGTTGGAACTTTTTGTCCCGCCTAATGTCACACGGGTCCTGCCTGCCCTTGCTGTGGGAGAAGCCCCCCGCCCCGTGGCAATCTCTTGCCATTAGGCAGATGTTTTTCCCACAAAGGGGTGGGAAGTCAGGAGTGAGAAGGAATTCAGGGGGAGCAAATGAGCCAGCGCTGGGCTGTTGTGTTGGCTGAGAAGAACCTCAGGGCCCGAGGGCTGGGCCGGGGTCCAGGTCTCTGAGGGTGGTGGAGGTTCAAGGCAGACATAAATGTTTAATTTAACTCACCACTTAGGTGAGGGGGGGAGAGGGGAGGTGGGGGATGACTTGACAATTCGGTGGGTTCTGGTCGGGCTGATGTGTGAGGAAGGAGCACAGTGTTCCTCAGCAACCTATGTCCCTGGCGTCTGTGGGGCCCAGCACTACCTTGGGGGCTGTTTCTAGCTACTGTGCCCTTTGGCTGCGTCTGAGGCAAAGTCCCCCAGTCCTCTTCTTCCCCTCTCCAACTGTGGGTCTGTAGGCAGTTGTCACCTCTGCGGAAGTCCTGCAGCCCAGGCCCCATCAGGTGTGGTTTAGACACCGAGCGCCACCTGCAGCCTCGGCTAGAGCACCCTCAGCAGGATGAGCCGGCTGGCTCTCCGAGGAGCAGCCCCTCTGGCTTCTCGCCTGTCCCAGCCTGCAGTGTGAGAGGGCGTTTCTGCTGATTGGCCCTGGTTGGGTTTAAGGTGGGGCGACCTCCAAGTCAAACAGATTCTGAAGGTGCTGTATCTTCTGGTGCATGTGGGGCCAGTGGCACAGGGCTGTGGGTGACGCTTTAATGAGCAGATGACAAGGATTTGCATAGGGATCTGGACCTATTCCCAAATCGAAGCATATGAATGTTACACTTTTTTTGACTGATATTATGACAATTTCCCCATTGTTTTTCCCATTAGAGCAAAATATTGATCCTTTGTCCCCTCACTCACATGGAAATTGTTGGATCCTATTTGCAGGCCAAGGGGGACTTCTCGCCTTACACTGTTTGGGAAATATGCTACGTAAAGTACTAGTCCAGTAAAATTTATTCTAGTTAGAAGGTCAACAGAATATACATTTAGCTTTGGTTAAAAGTCATTGTAGCAGCACCCAGAGCTGGAACAAGGCCTGCAGATTCTGGCAACGTGTCATTGGCTGCGTTCTGAAGGAAGCTGAAAGGTCAAACTGCATTTCTTTAAAAACTGTTGCAGGGTTCTGGCCTGCCTCTCTGGGTAGCTAGATTTGCACTTGCTTGGTGGTTGTGCCGCGTTGCATTGTAGTCTGTGGTCCTTTGGGGTTTCCAGGTTGTCCCCACACGGTCCCACTTGTCAATCTCATGCCCGCCTGTTCCCATTGCTCTGCTGTTCCCACTGCTCTGCTGTTCCCCTGCAGCCCCCTATCTCCTGGGAGGGCTTTGCCCCTGTCTCTGAGCTGGTGGGCAGGATGGCTGGGTGTGTCCGGAGGACCTGAGAGGCACAGGTGTGCCCCCAGAGAAGCATAGCTCCGAGATGTGGTTTTCACCCTTGGTTTGCTATTGGGGTGCTCTGGGCAGGATCTGAAGCATCTCTTCCCTCTGGGTCATGCCACACCATCTCCAGAAGGTCCGTCCTGTGGCTTCCAGAGTGTGCATTTCTAGTCCACCTGAGGTCCCATTGCTGAGGGAGGAGGAGAACAAGGATGGCCCAGTCTCCCCTCTTTTCTCTGGACCATGGCATAGGCAGCTCGGTTCCTGGAGAGCTGCTTCCCCCATGCTCTCCTTACATCTGCTCTGGTCCAAAATGTCTTTTATTTCTGTGCCCAGTCTTGGGGCTCAAAGATTTGCTCAAGCCTCTTCCACCCTCATGATAGACTGATCTAGATGGTGCTCACACTGGTATTTGAGGCATTTCCACTGTGATCTCCATGAAGGGGATGTTTCCCAGACACATCTGTGGCTCAGAACTGCCCCACTCACTGAAGAAACCACTTTTCAGGCACTATTAGGCACCCATATACCCTCAGCTCAGTTGATGCTTAAAAACACATGCAGAAAAGCTTGAGATAGAAGGCCTTAGTTAGAGTTTCTATCTATGCTAATGAATGTAAAATGGCATTTCTTGAAATATATTGTGGTCCAACTTTGTCAGCATCATCTAAATGCCCAAGTCTTCTAGCGCCTTTTAGCATCTCATCCAACCATGTCATTGTCCAGATGAGAAACCTTAGCGCTAGTGAGGGAATAACTTGCTTGGGTCTGACAGCCAGCGAGTGGCAAAGCTGGGATTAGAACCCACAACCCAGGGTCCTTTCCTCTGCACTACCTACATGGTTGGTTGAATAAGTGACTACATTTCCTGGGGCCCTGGGTTTTGGGGAAGCCATCGGCTGGCGCCTCCACACTGGCAGGGAGGACTCAGCAGTCAGGGATGCTGCAGAGTCTGCCTCTTTTTTCATCAGGAGGGACACTGGATTTTTCAGTGAGGGCCTTGGGGTTTTGGATGCAGCTCGAGCAAAGACAACAAGGAGAGAACATGATTCCAGTGAACTGTTCCTCGGTGACATCGGTTCTTCAAGTCTAGTCGGTGATGGGGGTGGAGGCCAGGGCAAAGGTACAGTTAACCCCCCCTTGGTGTCCTTTTTTCTAAATGAAGAAGAAAAGTGGCAAAAGAAAACTCTTCACTTCTCCCTGATTCTTAAATGAAGGGGGTAATAAAAACCTAGACTCAAGTGATGAGGAAGGACAAGAGCCTGTTTCACTTTCTTACCCTGACCCTTTAAGGTGCCAACTCAAACACTACCTTTTTCATTCATTTCTAAGTCAATAGAGACAGGTCTGTTTTCAGTAGTCGGGGTTCAAGTAGATCTTATGGCTCCAAGTGGCCAGCCGGGACCAGGCCAGTCCGCCATGCTCAGGACCCCACAGCTCCTCCCCCAGCCTCTAGCTGCCCCTTGTCAAGGAGAGGGTGGGTCAGTCAGGTTTGCTGAGGCGGTCCCTGCAGCCTGGTAGGGGGCTGGTCACAACATTCTTCTACTAAGCTCTGGTATCTGTGGCCCCTCACCCACAGCAATCACACATCTTCCCATCTGCCTCCTTCCACCTGGGCCACGTGCCCCTTTGGGAGGAAGAAGAAAACCCCTGGCAGGGCCAAAGGCAGCAGAGCCCTGCCCATTGAGAGGCTGTTAGGCAGTGGCTCTGTCCTGTGCCTTACCAGCCCTGGGAAGAGGGTATTTGGCTGGAAGACTGGGGATTAATTGCCATCGTCTTTGCTTTTGTGACATTTCCGCTTGGAAGGGGGAGCCCCTCCTTCCCTCTCCTTAGCATGTGTGCCAACTCTCCCTTGCCGTGGGTGCGACCCCTCAACACTCCAGCCTGGGGAGTGCTGACGTCCAAGTGTGCAGAGATTCCTCTGTGTGATAGAACCTAAGAACTGTAGCTTGGAAGTGATGATCCACGTGATGATGACTTTTCTTTCTTTCCTCTTAGTGAGGAGGTGATTTGTAGACCCTGACTGCCTATGTAATGTAAATAGTGTACATTTAATTTATTGCTATAGTAGCATATTGTATTTGTTAATGTATAAAACAAATTCTAAAAGGTCGACAAATGTATATTTTGTTGCTTAAATGTGTCTTTGCAGAAATTGACAATAAATAACATATTTTGTGTCCATCCGTATTCAGACGTCTTTGCATGGGGTCTGGGCACCACCTTTCAGTTCACTGGAGGTTGCATATTATCTGGCCTGTAGATGTGTTGCTTTGGCCTGAAAGGTGTTTTAAAAATTTTGAATTTTGTTGACGTTAAAAAAAAACTGACCACAATTAACTACACCAACAACCAAAAAAGCCCCTAGAAATTTCACATAAAAAACCTGAATTCCCTGCTTCTCTTTTAAAAAAATCGGATGCTGAATCTATTACTCAGGCATGAATTGGTCAGAGCTCACTAGAGTCCATCCCTTTTGGGTGGGACTTGAATACACCACAGCCCTCGAATTCCTACTGTTTACACTAGAACATTCACTCATTCCTTTATGAGCTTGGCCTCTATAGGCACCTGAATTTGAGACCCGGCTATTCCCTGATTTGTCTCCTTCCTGCAATTTTCTTCCTCTGCCTCCTTGCTCCAATTCCTGGTTCACTTCCTCAAGGACTCTTTCATGATTACCTGCCCTCTCTTCCTCTCCTTAGACTCCCCAGTGGCCATGCTTCTTACACTTTGCTTTATACTATTTGGATGTAGATTTAGAAATAATAGCTATATGGTTTTTTTTCTCTTAAGAATTTTAAGGCAAGGAACAGATCTTTAAGTATCTGCCAGGGCTTGATCTTTTGTGATCTTGGTCAAAGGACTTAACTTCCCATGATTTGCATTTTGCTTTATGTATAATTGGGAAAATCCACATATAAAGCATGGGGATAAAAATGAGTCCATAATTGGGGAAGAGCTTTGAAAAAAATGGCATGTGATTCAAGCACCAGAGGTTCAATAATAATAACAGTATTAATAGTAGCTGGCATTTACTGAAAGCTTGCCAAGTGCTAAACATATATAGTCAGTTTTGTTACAACACAATGTACTAGTTCCTAAAAATGCAACACCATGTGAAAGTGTGCAACCACAGGGCTTATGGAGAAAAATGGGGCTAGGGACATAACACTCAAAAGCTTTGTCAGTGACACATAAAAATATAAAGATAGGCAGTTAATAAAAATGGTAACACAATTTTATACATGCTAAATGAGTAAGAAATACATAAATACTAGTATGAACAAGGCATTTTAGCTTGAGAAAGACCTGAAGTTTGCTTGTGGAAGTGGCTGTTGGGAGGTTGTGAAGAGGTGGGAGGAGAGGTTTCCTGAAACTGCATGGACAGTGGTGACCCCAGGTGAGGATGAGTGAGGCCCGTACTGAGACGGCTGGCAGATGTTTAGGGTGGATGCGTGTTCTGTGTGTGTTCCTTTGCAGCTTGATTCAGCTGGGTGCAGTGTTCTGCATTCACCTAGTATTTTCTCACGGATGAGTTGCATAATCAAAAGCACAATGTGTATTAGTCTCAAATTGTTCCTTATTGTATCAAATGTATTGGACCAAATTCCCATTTTCAAAAGAAGTGTTCCAGCAGAACGCACTGTATTAACTCACTGAGCCAGCCAAACAACTCACTGAGGCATGTGTTGTTATTCCCACTTCACTTAAGGGGACAGAATCAAATTTCTGTTGGGGATCCAAACCTGATATGCTGACCTCCATATGAAGGTAAGTTCCAGACTTGAGGGTTCTAGATGCACAGAAACATACCAGGTAAGGGACAGCCCAGCTCTCTTTGGTTTCCTTGCCCAGCGTGGAGCCCCTGTCCTGGAGTCCACATCCAAAGCATCCTGGGCTTCTGCTGTCACACTGTGTTATGTGGTGCCTCGTCCGAGCCCATGGTTTCAGCCTTCTTAATATTTCCCGGAGTTTTAGATTCATCTGTTGAGTCCCCTTGGCTGCAAGTGAAGCCACGTCTTTCATACAAACACTCCATGCTGGTCGGCACCTCACGGTTTGGCTGCTTCCTGGGTTCAACTGTTCTCCCTAGAAACTGGGAGGTCATTTATGCCTGGAGCCTTTGTGGAGGTTGAATCTTTCCTGTCTGCCTGGGAAAGTGCTGGAGGAGGCATGGACGTCATTCAGCTGGACAAGTTACTGTCCCTCCAGATCTTCAGACCCTCCTAGGGCCCCGAAAGCTCACCTGTTGGTCTAGGTGTCTGTGTTCAGGTGGACATTCCTCCAGGTTAGGGACTCAGTCTTAGGATTCCTGAAATCTGTTTCCCCACCTCAGCATCCACCAGCTGAATGACAGTAGCAGTCATGGGACACCTTGTGTGTGTGGGCACATTCCTCTGCCCACTCCTGGGAAAGCTTTCCTGAGGAGCCTGGTCCGGCTGTGCTCTGGCTTTCCCCCAATCTCATTTTTTGAGTGCCTGCTGTGTACCTACCACCAGTGCTCTGACCAACCCTTCTTTGCCCTCTGGCTCTAGTAACGATATTGTAGCCCAGTTCTGTAACTTTGCAGTAATCGCCAGTTATTAAAACAGTCTTATTTCAATACAGACTCAGTCCTGTTTGTTTTAAACTTCACATTCCATTCAAAACCCTCCCCACCCCCAACACTCTGGGGCAGTGTCCTGGCTTGGGGTGTGGCAAGGACTCCCTCCTTGACCAAACTTCAGTCAGGCTCCTCTGAGCTCTCTTTTTGACTAGGCCTCGTTCTTGATCTGTCCTTGGCTTCCTGAGCCCAGTTTTAGCGAAATCCCTGCTGAACCAGTTTGCAACTCCCCCGGCCCTCGGCCCCGGTCAAGTTGCTCTTCCTCCACCTTTGATGCCTAAGTTCCCCTTAGTAATTTTCCATCCAAGAAAATGACTCACCTTGACTGTTGGCTATAAATCCCCTCCTGTCCCTGTAGTGTTCAGAGTTGAGTCTACTCACTCCCTCATTGTAATAGTCTTGAATAAAGTCTTCCTGGCCTGTTTAACTCTGCCTAGTGCAAGTTTTCTTTGACAGGAGGCTGGTCTGCCCCCATACCAATGCAGCTCTGCACTGCCACGCCAGTATTGGGGTGGGGAGGAGAGAGGAAAAGAGACCTCTCGTTTTGAGAGTGTCCATGGAGAAGAGCACTGGTTAGTCTGGGTGCTCAGAGAAGTAGACACCAGGACAGGAATAACAAACTTATGGGGGGAAAGGCCCGTGAGAGAAAGCGGAGGGGACAGAAAGTAGAGGAGGATGGAAGGGCTGTCAGACCATGAGGGAGGTCTAAGCCTCTGTGAAGAGGAGATGGGGAAGGAAGTTTGGGTGGAGGCATCTTAGAGGGGCTGCAGTTCTAAGAAAAGTTCAGCAAGGCCACTGGGGAGTCCTCTAGCCAAAGTTGTCCACCATGTCACAAGAACGAGCCTAAAATGACTATCACTGTTACACTCATGAGTGGGAACAGCCTGTGGGAAGCCTGGCGTGGGCATAGTTCCACTCCAAACCCAAGGCCTGAGTACTGGTGGGCCAACGGTTAAGTCCCGCTCTGGATCTGAAGGCCTGAGAACCAGTAGTTCTGGTGACCGCGGGCAGGAGAAGATGGATGTCCATGCGGCTCAAGCAGAGAGAGCAAATTTGTCCTTCCTCTGCCTTTTTGTTCCATTCGGACCCTCCACAGATTGGATGATGCCCACCCAAATTGGCGAGGGCAGTCTTCTTTACTCAGTCTACTAATTCAAATGTCAGTGTCTTCTGGAAACGCCCTCACAGACACACCCAGATACACTGTTTTATCAGCTATCTGGGCATCCCTTAGCCCAGTCAAGTTGACACAGAAGATTAACCATCACACAAGTCAAATATTCTCCCTCTTTCATTGAGCCAGTCTTTCTCTTATATTGCCTGGGCAATGAGGTGGGAGTGTTGGTTTTATTGCTGGTTTGATGAAATAGTACCTCTCTGCAAGTCTGGTGGGGTGGTGTGTCTGCTTCCAGTGACTCCAGTGGTTCTCTGCATTTGAAATGTGAATTTGGTGGGTCACTGCTATGGTCCATCCAGACGTCTCCCCTCAACCATGTAATGGTGCACCGTGTGCTCCCATGGCAGGCCCTGTTTTTGGGAACCAGCGTTAAGTTCCAGAGAGGAAGTCTGAGAAATAGTTATAACACCTAAGGGCCAGGGATGCGAGGAAGGGAACTTCAGGTCTCTATTTCTTCAGGCAGAGATGATACCTGCTGGAAGCATCAGGGACTGGAGAAGGCTTGCAGAAGATCATCCTCAACTTTGGAACAGCCCCATACACTCTAGGAACAGACATTGCTCCCACCTGGGGAGGCCTTCTTCTCTAGCAGTTCAGCTTTAAGGTGCATAAAAATTACCTCGAGATATTGTTAAAATGCAGATTTCAGGCACTACTCCACAGGTGAGAATTCAGTTGGTCTGGGTGAGGTCCAGGAATCTGCATTTTTAACAAGCACACGGGCTTCTGCTGCAGTCTTTCACTTTGGGAACCACTGATCCAGTTTGCAGTCTATATAATTCTATCTCCTATTATAGTAGTCTCAAGCTTAGGGAGAGAGGGGGCCCAGTGAAGGTACTGGGACTTTAAGAAATGCCTGTCCTCCACCTCGAGGGATGTCATCATCATTATCACAAATGTGGAAGGATGTCTGTCCCAGCAAGACACAGGATCTTGCAGGAAAATGAAATCTCTAGAGAGAACAATGTAGAGAAATATACATAAAACATGACGCTTGAAAGGAGTAGTTTAAGATGAAAATGGATTATGGCTACATGAAAGACAAGGGAAGCCTATAATAAGAAACACTGGAAAAAAGATGAGCATCCTGCAGGAAACATATAGAAGGAATTTAGCAAAAAGAAAAACCAGATGCTGATAGAACTGGAAATTAAATTAAGATGAAAAATTAAAATACAGCTAGAGGCCAGACATGGTGGCTGACGCCTGTAATCCTAGCGCTCTCGGAGGCCAAGGCAGGAGGATTGCTTGAACTTAGGAGTTCAGACCAGCCTGAGCAAGAGTGAGACTCCATCTTTATTAAAAATAGAAAAATTAGCCAGGTGTTGTGGCTTGCATCTGTAGTCTCAGCTACTCGGGAGGCTGAGACAGGAGGATCGCTTGCTTGAGCCCAGGAGTTTGAGGTTGCAGTGAGCTATGATGACACCACTGCACACTACTCAAGGTGACAGGGCAAGACTCTTGTCTCAAAAAAAAAAGAAAATAATAATGGTAATAATAATAAAAAATTACAGCTAGAGCCTCTTTCTCCAAAGCAAAACACACGATCAGATTAAAGGTGTGGTGTGAGACTGCAGAAACCTACTAGCACGCTAGGAACAAAACATAGCTGCTGGAAAGAGCCGATGCTGACACCCATGGGTGAAGTGTTCTCTACCACTAATGATGTTAAAGGAAAAATAATCTAGTAACAACTGTAGATAAACTAAAGAGTGAGTTGATGAATTGACTCCATCAAGTGGAATAATAGCACAACACAGCCCATAACAAAGAACTAATAAAAACAAGCTGCAACATAAACAGCGCCACATGAAAACATACAAATGAATGATTAGACAGACACAGTGAGACTATTAGAAAGGCACAGACACTTTATAAGAAAGATGGTAGAAAGCTTGCTCAAATTATTGGATCAAATGAATTTCACAGATCCCCCTGCAAGACATTACATTAAAAAAAAATTAAATATAAGACTAATAAAGTCTTTATGGCCTTGTGCTAAAATAGCAATTGCTAGGTTTTATAAGAACTTATCACTAATAAGAAACATGAGGAAAAGTCCAGGGAAAATGGATAATGACATTCAGATAAAATCCAGCTATACTACTTAAAGTGCAGTAGTGAATATAATGGAAAAGAATTGTAAGTTTTTTAATTATAGAATTCTCCACTAAGGAAGAGAGTTTCCAAGAACTGGCAAGGATAAAGTTCTAGCAGATACAAACAACTGTGACCTATTACAAGGACTCAGCAATGATAAAATTATTATCTGAGTTTTATCCAGTCTTTTGCAATTGCAATCAGTGCTACAAATAATATTCCCCTGCATATGTCTTTGTGTACACAAGCAAATAAATAAATATATACATCCTATATATATAGGATGTGACAAAGGTTATGTACATATTGATTTCTTTTAGGTTTTTGCCAGACTGGCTATATTAATTTATCCCTTCAAAACAACATATAAAAATATCTTATTTCCCTCATCCAGTATTTCCTCATTGATTAGAAATGTCATCTTGGCCATTTATTAAATTTGTGCACATAGGGCCGTATCTGCACTCTCTTACTCTATGCTAACATCAATTATTTAACTTACTGTAACTTAATATTTTTAAATATCTGTCAGGGCTGGACTCCCTTCCTTCCCATGTCTCTGATTTTCCAGACTGTTTCCTGGTTATTCTTTATATCATTATTTAAATTAAAATAAATTTATTATAGTGAAAGAATTTAGGTATCAGTAGGTTTAAAATGAAAATTAGTCATCTGATTTCACTCATTTCCACTTCCAGTTTTGCTACCAAGAGGCAATCGCTTTTAACTTCTTAAGCATTTTTTCTCTGGTGTTCCTGCCACATAGTTTGACAATAATATACTTATACTGCCATTTATTGATTGATCAATTTGAGTCAGATTTATTGTCCTCTTAGGACAGGTAGGGAATTAGTTCTCTCAACCCACTTCCCCTTCCTCATCTTCCCAAAATTTGCCAGCATTTTTAGTTATGTGCTCAATCAAGGTATACTAGTCATAATGATACAAGTTTTACGTATATAAAGTCATAAAGAATTTCACTTTCTTTCTTGTACAGCTTTATGTTTTCCCCAAAGTGAATAATTACCTCAATTTAAACTTGCCTACTTTCTTATATACATATTGTCATTTTTTCCCTATATTCTACTAGGACTACTTTTTCCTGGCACTGAAACCATTGGAACTCCTTGTCTTTGTCTTTTTTTTTTTTTCTGAGACAGGGTCTTACTCGCCTGGGCTAGAGGGCAGCAGCCTCATCTTAGCTCACTGCAGCCTCAAACTCCTATGCCTAAGGGATCCTCCTGCCTCGGCCTACTTAGCACAGCTGTAATCCTGAGACTTCTCTTTCGCTGCTCTCTTTAGTAATATCTGTGATCTTCCAGATCCCATGAACTCCTCGTTCGTAACTTACTCCTAGTTTATTAGAGCTTGTCTTCCAGTAGCTTGTTATGAAAGGATGGGAGACAAATAGGTTGAGTCCTTTCACATCTGAAAATGTCTCTGTTCGGCCCTTACACTAGATTATTAGTTTGGCTGGAAATTCTGGCTTGAGAATGTTTATTCGGAAGGCGTTACTCCACTGTCTTCCAGCATCCAGAATTACCATTCTGACTCTTAAATGTTTGTAGTTGATCATGTTTCTTTTCTGGAAGCATTTATGATCTGCATATACAGTTGGTCTCAACTTTCTTGATGATATAGCTTGGTGTGAGTTTTTAAAAAATTTGTTTTCATTATTTTGGACATCCAGTGACCTTTTAAACCTTGATATCTGTGACCTTCAGGTTAGGGAAATTTTATGTTATTTCTTTGGTTTTATTACAAGCTTATAAATCCATAGATCAATTTAAGATCAACTTTTCTAGTTCCCAAAAACCTTTTTGGAATTTTTATTAGGGTTACATTAAAGTTTTAACTTAGGGAGATTTGACATTTTTATTACATTGAATCTTCCTATTCACAAATCGGGTATAACTTTTTATTATTTCAAGTTTTCTTTCTAGGTACTCCCAGTAGCCTGTAAAAGAAAATGAAAGTTCTTATTAAATTCATCCCTAGTTATTTTTTCTTTTTTTCTGCTATTATACATGGGATCTTTTTTCTCCATATTTGCTACCTGGTTCTTTGTGTATGGAAATGCTATTAATTTTTGTATATTGATTTTGCAACCAGCCAACTCATTCTATTGTCTTGTTACTAATACTTTTCTATGGACTCTCTTTGTGTTTCAAATTATACAATCATATCACCTGCATATAATAAAAAATTTGCCTTCCCTCTTCCAGTGAATGAGATCTTTTTTCCTCCACCACATCTTTTAAATCTTTGATGCTACCATACAGGAACTTTATAGTTTTCTTTCTGTGTACCCACTCACAACGCATTCCACACACAAATATTTCTTTCTTCCAGATACCTTACTGAATACTCTAGTTTTTAATGTGTTTTCATTTTTAAGTCTAAATCATTTCACCTGAAATCATGTTTTGTTTTCCTCCTGCCCCTCCCCTCCCCACCCCACTTTAACTGCCCTGCCCCTTTAAGGTGTTTTATCTTGCTCAAGCTCTCCAAAACAGTAAGTCAAATCAGTGAAAGCAGGGATATTTGTACCATCTTGTACCATCTGTAATAGAAAAGCTTCTGGTGTTTCACACAGTGTGAGATTCACTGTGGTTTCCTGAGTCTTTATTAAATTAAGGTTTCTTTTAATTTCTGTTTACTGAGAATTACATTTTTGTTTTAAAAATGAGTAATCGATGTTAAATTTGATTAAATGTCTTTGGTCTTCTAACGATGTGACTGGCCATTGTCATTGCGTATTGTTCTTTTAACGTACTCTTGGAAGGAATGTAGTATTTCACTTAGAATCCTTGCATGGAAGGCTGCCTCGATGCGAGTCCCGGCGGCGGGAGCGGGAGCCTGGTGGTCTTTGTGGGAAAGAATGACTTAATTTGAAGGAATGGGTGAAGGGCTCAGGACTATTCCGCTCCCTGGTGGGCGAGGAGAGTCGGCAGGGTCATCCTTTCTTCTGGAACTGGGGAACGCCACGAAGGTTTGGAACAGCTGGATTTTAAGTCCCTAAGAAGACGCTGGCGATCCCTGCCCGGCCGCCACTGGAGGGCGCGCTCAACCTGCGGAACCAGAGAGACCGCACGCCGCGGTCGGGGAAGGGTAATCTCAGCGCCGACCTCTCCACGCTTTTCATTAGCTGGTTCTGCAGGAGTCCTGCCTTTCCGACCTCCTCATTGGCCGTCGACGCAGGGTGGGCGTGCGTCTTTGGCCGGCCCCTCTGGGGAGTGTGAAACGGTCTCGGGCGGACCAAGAGGTCTGGCTTTTCGAGGGCCTCCCATTGGTCAGGCAATCATCAGGCTCCCATTGGCTGCTTCTCCGAGCCGCTGCTTTTATTTTGGGGGTGGCGGGGGTTCTCCGTAGCTCCTGAACAGACTTGTGTGGCGGGCTCCAGTGCACTCCTGGAGGCTCATATCCCTTTCCACCGCTGTTTGCCTCGAACTCGCGCAAACAGGGCTGGACGAGATTCAGAATCTTCCAGGGAGACAGCTGATCCTGGGGCAGGGTTGGAGGGCTCAGCAGCATCGTCCCAGTAGACAAAGGCGGGAGGCAGGAAGCCTGTCTTTCTTTGGGCTAGAGATCTGGATGGAGGCCGGGGTGGTGGAGTCCTGCAGAGGGAGGGAGAAGACCACTGTGGGCAGCCCCCTTCCCCACCCTCAACCCCGCTAGGGCTGGGCAGGCGGGAGTCAGTTCCAGGCAGGATCTGCCGGCGGGAGTACCAGACCTTTAAGGGCCTCTTAGGTTCTTAGTATTGGAAGCCTAAACCCCACATAAAATCAGACACATTAAAATGCACCTACATCCCAGAGTAGACATAACCGGTAGGTGGCTCTGGAAGACTTGAATTGCTGTTGAGAAGTTGATGTGCTAGTTGTTGTATACATTGAGATAAATACTTAGTATTTCAATTTTGCATTTTTACTATTTTGGAGCCAATAATCCATATTTTTTTTTTCAGGACTCAAGCATTTTATTAATCCTTGGAAAGCTTGTAGGCCCAAGGCACAGGTACCCATGGTGGCTAGTGGATAAAACTTGCTACCTGCCAACCATTCCAACACACACACACACACACACACACACACACACACTCACAAACTCCAGGTTTTCATGAAGTTTGCTGGGTCCTGACTCATGCAAAACAGGCCAGTGGCTACTTAAATACCAGGAGAGGCTGCTCAGCCTCCCTGCAGAGGCCTGGGGCTGGGTCCTGTTGAATACACATATGCAGATGAAAGGCTGAAGGGACGTACATCAGAGTGGGAACAGTGAAGGTCCTTGCTAAGCAATAAACTGGATATAGAAGATGTTTTATAAGCCAGTCTGGGATGGGTATTGGGTACTGAGGCTGTGGCCCAGTCACGTGGGCTTGAGTGGGGAGGCAAGGTGCTAGAAGCAGTGGGCAGTGCCACACGGGCAACCTGGCAAAAGCAGCTCCAGCAGCATCTCTTGCTACATATTCGGGTCACTGTTCTGTTGTTCTGTACTGTGAACCATAAAGATAACACCGAGCTGTATTGCTATGTGTAGGTAATTTTATGTAGCTTGTTTTATGATCTCATATGCAAACACAAAATAGGCACAGGCTGCTGGTGCAGAAAATCTGTGGAGGAAAGGATGAGTTTCTGAGAAAATACACATCCAACCTTAACAGTAGTTACTTTTGGGATAGCAAAGTGGACATGAGAAGTGGAAGGGTGTAGACTTATTTTTTACTTTACTTTTGACATTTTTTTCAAAAGTAATACACATACCTGGGCTACTGTGTCAGCCCTCTCAGTGTTTTGAATTTCACCTTGGGTGTTTGTGTGAATACATGGGGAAAATACAAGCCATGTAAGTAAGTAGTGAAAAGCCAGTCTCTATCCTACTCTCGTGCTCCTGTTCCCATCTCCAGAGGGAAGTTTCTTGAGTACTCTTCACAACCTAGTCTATGCAAATAGGGATTTGTGTATACAAACTTCTTATTTTGAACTCTCCACACACTTGCATTGTTTGTTTTTGCAAGTAAGCCAATTAAAAAACAATAAAAAATGTGTCAATGGGTACTTCATAATAATATTATGGGTTAATTGGGATGGGGTTTTGATTTTTTTTCCCCAATAAAATGACATCTTAGGTACCACTATGGGGGATACTCAAAATATGCACTTCTAGTCATCCTCTTAAGAGCTGAGATCTGGAGTGAGTGTGTATGTGTGTGTGTGTGTGTGTGTGTGTGTGTGTGTGTGTGTATGTTGATTCTTAGGCCGAGAAAATCCTTTTGGCCCAGAGGTAAGTGGGTTGCTTGCTTGAAGGTGGAAGAATTGCAACCCTGGATGTGTGCCCTATGGCCTTGGAAAGAGAGAGAAAAGCCTGTGCTTCATTTAGAATTACAAGTTGTTTAATTCTACTGGATCTGCTGCATGAGAAGGTGCATGTGCATTCATTCTTCAGCTGCTGTTAAACAAAAGCTAGGTTGTGCTACCGTGTCAGCCCTCTCAGTGTTTCGAATTTCACCTTGGGTGTTTGTGTGAGTATATAGACTCCAGTTTGATAACTCTGCTGAAGGCTTACGTGGTCAGGAAGTAGCAGCCACATCTTGTGTCTGTTCACTGGGGCCTTGGTCTTCTTACTCGTCCATGTGCTCATCCAATAAGTATTACCTCGAAGAGCTAAAAATAGAAATACCATTTGATCCAGCAATCCCACTACTAGGCACTTATCCAAGGGAAAAAAGACAATCTATAATAAAGACATCTGCACTTGAATGTTTATAGCAGCACAATTCACAATCGCAAAGATGTGGAAACAACCCAAGTGCCCATCAATACATGAGTGGATTAATAAAATGTGGTGTATGTATATACCATGGAACATTACTCAACTATAAAAAACAATGGTGATCTAGGACCTCTTATATTATCCCGGATAGAGATTGAGCCCATCCTTTGAAGTGAGGTATCACAGGGATGGAAAAACATGCACCACATGTACTCACTATTAAATTGGTACTAACTGACCAACGCTAAGATGTTCACATGGTAGTAATACTCACTGGGTGCCAGTCAGGGATGGGGTCGGGGGGTAAACCCGCAACTAATGGAAGCAGAACACACTGTATGGGGGAGGGACACGCTTGTAGCCCTGGCTTGGGTGGGGCAAACAGCATTACATGTAACCAGAATGTTTGTACCCCCATAATATCCTGAATAAATAATAAAAAAATAAGTATTTATCAAGTGTTTACTATGTACGAAGCATCGTCTTAGATACTGGGGAAATTGGTGAACAAAAGCAGAAGAATGCCTTTGATCAGGTGAATGTTGGCTAATAAGGGTTGAAGGTAGATGCTAAGTGTTTCTGCTTTTGAGTATTTGATACCCTGACTTAACCTTCCAAAAGTACACAGTCTCAGCTTGCCTCCCTGCAAGTTTTGCCTCCTAAATTTCTCTCTGATCCTTCCACTCCTTTATGCTTCTGTTAGTGCACCATGCAGGTCCTTTCCCACACGTAAGCCGATCTGGTAGACTCCTAACTGGTCTCCTTGACTTCACCCTTCATCCCTTGTTTCGCATCCATTACTCAGACTGCCACTTAACACAGAGCTGGGCATGTCATTCTCATGCTTGAAACTTTTCATGGGCTCTCCATCGCCCATTGCATAAAATCCAAGCTCCTGAACTAGACATAGCAGACCCTTAATGACATTCCTCCCACATGTCTATGGAAGCATGGAGATGAACTTCAAGGACACTTTCTCCTTCAAGGACAGACTTGCTGTCCAGCTGTGGGGCATGGGGTTGGTAAACAGCCTCCAGCTGTCAGCTCCTTCAGAGTTTGCCTTAGCTGCGGAGAGTCTCCTTCCTCAAGGCCACAACTTTTCCAGTGACTGAGCAAGGTGGAGGTGACTGAATGAGGTGGGGGTATAACGACTGTCCATTTGGCCTGATATGGAACAACTCTAATAGTCAATGTTCATCCCAAATCTCCCTGCTGCATTGGTGCTATGGTTTGAATGTGTCCCTCCAAAATTCATGTGTAGAAATTTAATGGCCAATGTGATAGTATTAAGAGGTGGAGCCTTTAAGAGGTGATTAGATCCTAGCACTCTGGGAGGCCGAGG